>NC_136289.1:9842860-10388717 GCF_964198595.1 Lampetra fluviatilis
TCAGCTCAGGTTGAAAGCGTTATAACATTGGCGCTGTGCGTCTGTTTGCAAGTTGGGGGAGGGGGGGTATGGGGGCACGATAAGTCTCGTAAATGTGATCGAATATGAACGAAACTTGAATACAAAGTTCCGCCGATGTTCGGGACATACCCTGTAGACACTCGGCTACATTGATGGAAGCGACAACCGTTCCACCCTCCCTCCCCTTTGTCCGAGCTGCGTTGTATATCGCACACGATTTGGATACAAAAAAAGCATTTACGGTCGCATTCAGAAAATTTTGGAACCACGTAGTTTCGTCCCTTTTGGCATCTCCATTCTGCCATATCTGTCCTAATGTTAATTGGCTTTAGTGAGAAAAATCGCTAAAGTTTAAGTGTCAATGTAATGTTGACAACATCATTGCAATTATTGTCTAGGTGTTAATGTTTGGGTTTACATCTGAAATTGTGGAATGCGTTGACGATGTCTGCCGGCCGAGCCGCGCGCTTGAAAAAGCGCTTGTTAGCTCTACGGGCTTTACTCGAGGAATAAACTTCTGATTCTGTTTCTGCAATCTATATGGATGTTCGGCATCCTGTGTGCCTGCCTCGACCGCGACCGTTATCGCCAATGAATTACTTCCGAGGACAATCTCGTGCTAGAAAGTGTTACAGAAACCCATGCGTGTGCATTATTTTTCATCCTTTATATTAATAATAAGAAATCGTAATAAAAAATATATATATATTTCATGAGCAGTGCTAGTTTGTTTGCTGTTGGCGAGTTGCGAAAATTCCACGTTACTTTTGGCCTCACCTTGAAAACCAAATCGTTAGCTTTATTATAATAATTGTGGCCGTGTACCGCAAAGTAAACCCATGTAGTTTGCGCTCCTTCAGCTGAAGAGGAAATTCAAGCCGACACGTCGCCCTCTGATATATGTTTTACTTGTAAGACCACGGATGTGTTAGAATAGTATTTTGGCATGTGCAACGACTGCGTGATCAAGTGTGATTAAGTGTGTTAAATCGACTTCGAATCGTGCACAATATTTAAGACATCTTCTTGGTTCTTTCGGTAACGTCACGTAGAAGGGAAATAATAAAATAATAAAAATAAAACATAATAAAATTATGTTTTAAATAATAAATAAAAACATAACAAAATAAATTTTTTATTTTATTTTATTATTTCCCTTCTACGTGACTTTACCGAAAGAACCAAGCAGATGAATCCCTGCAGTCACGAAAGCTTTAAATCGAAATTTAATATTTAAAACAAAACAAAAAAGAACACCACCCGTAGGTAAACACGTGAACCAAAACACGTCAACTGGGAAGCAATACGACGTCGTGGCATGTTTGTCTTGGTAATGACTCCCAAGGCTTGGGCCGCAACAGAAATGCGTGTCGCTCTGCAATCCGCGTGTTTGCTTTGGACGCTGGGGTTTCACCGCCGCCGCAGCCGCACACGTGACATGAAGCGCTGTCGTCGGCTAATTTGACTGCGCCGGCAATAACGTCGGCCTCTGATCGCCGTCTCCGAGTTACAAAGCCACCGCGATCCTGGATACAGGCGATCGGTCGTCTTTGTGCGTGTCCCTCTGGGCCGAGTTGTTTCGGATGGGTGTTTGCTCTGCGCGCTTTTAAGTGAAATGATGAAAGGGGCGGTGGGGGGGGTTAGGATAGCGGTGGCGGGGGAGAGGCGCAGTGGATAGAGCCACAGCGCCAAATTTGAACCCAGATACTTAAACCGCATGTTGATGTTGTTGCCTTCCACAAAGGTCGGTGGCGAGTGATATCTGGACCGGTGCCGGGCATCCCACACCACCACCTGATAACTGTAATCTACATTGTCTTATGGTTGTTATTGTTTGGCTTGCATCCCACTGGGATTTTTGCACACAGCGTTGACATACGGTCATTTTTTTTATGGAAGACTTTGCTGTTTTTTTCTGGATTTTTCTGTTGCGTATAGTCACTTTAAGATGTTTCGTGTTCCTGTTTTTGTTTTGTTGCGGTTGCACCCGAGTCAAGAGCCGCGTGGCTCACGGGGTTATACCTCATAAATGAAACTGAAGCTGAAAAGTATTTGCGGATGTCCAGCCGTCAAAACACAGCGATGTTTATACCAGGTCAAACTAGACAGAAAAAATAATGTAGGTCACGTGAGCGTTGCACACAATCTTAAGTCATAAACATATTCCTGCAGAGGGAGCTGGTAGCAACGTTGGGTTGCTCGGTCAATGGCCAGGGTCAAAGGCGGCGTGGTGTATTCCGCAAATATGCCCGACTGAGGGCGGGCACAAGCCGGCGTGAGTAGGTTAAACGTTGAGTTTTATAAAGGCACCACGGGGTGACCAGCCCCTCCCCACCCAGCCCCACCCAGCCCCACCCCTCCTGTATTAGATTCGATTAGAGGCAGTCCATATATGACGTCACGCGATTTTGGACGATTTTTGACCCCCCTCGTCACACGGCGTCACAAAAAGTCAGACCCCCTCAAATATGACGTCACAAAGCTCTGCCCCCCCCCTCCCCCCAAAAAAACACATTTCCATTTAAAAAAAAAAAATATGCTTCAAATCACTTTAAACTATTATCATTGTAGTGCGTATTTAATGTGGCGCTGCACTCTGATGTTGTAGGAGTGTTGTTATAACAATTAGTGTTGTTATAACAATTCTATATTTATTTAAAGTTGCGCATTTTTAGGTGACGTCACATTTCTCAACCCCCCCCGCCTCGTCACACATCGTCACAAATGTCTGACCCCCCCCCTAGGTGCGTGACGTCATTTATGGACGGCCCCTTATCCCCACCACCACCTCTCTTGCAGCCACTAGAGGCGCTACATTCACCACAGGTGCAATGCTCTAGATTTGAAGCTTTCGTGACTGCAAGGATCCATACTCTTAGTTTTTTCGGTAAAGTCACGTAGATAAAAAATGAAATAAAAATTAATAAAAATAATGTCTTTTTTATTATTACATTTTTATTAATTTAAATTTCATTTTTTACCTACGTAACTTTACCGAAAAAACTAAGAGTACGGGTGCAATGCTCGTTGAAGGATTCGATTTGTGAACCGACACGCGCTTCTCAATTGCGTCTGTAGGAATCGGTGCTTTTTGGGGGCTTCGTGTTTAAGCTGTTGGGGTTGCGTAATATTTTTCAGTTTCAGTTTCGTTCATTAGGTATAACCCTGTGAGCCATGCGGCTCTTGACTCGGGTGCAACCGCAACAAAACAAAAACATGAACAAGAAACATCTTAAAGTGACTACACGCAAACAGAAAAAATCCAGGAAAAAAACAGCAAAGTCTTCCAGAAAAAACACCGCATCTCAACGCTGTGTGCAAAAATCCCAGGGGGATGCAAGTCAAACAATAACAACCATAAGACAATTTACATTAAAGTTATCAGGCTAACTCTGTACTACAACAAACAAACATGGCTGAACCAAAACGTTTTCAAAATCACCGAAATAAAGCGATAAAACAATGTAACAGTGATAAATATTGACACTGCGGTGAAATTCAAGCGTTGAGCCCTTGAGGCCGGTTCGACTCCCCGTCCGTTCGCCAACGCCGTCGTGCCGCACCTCCGTCGAGCGCCGTTGGCGACTGCGTAGGGTGCAAAAGAAGTTCAACATTATTGCGAGCCATCGAGGTGGCCGAATTGTTAAGGCCCCGGAATCACTTCAAGGGGAAATGATATAAAAGACGACGTTTTGAGCAAAATGGGTCATTGGGTCAAGAAGGTTCATTATCCGAAACGTCGCCAATGTGCTATGACGAAGGAGCATTGCCCGAAACGTCGTGTATTGTATAATTTTCCCTTTTAAGGCCACCGTGTTAATGAGAGTTATAAAATCTGATATATCCAGCGTCGTGAGCGCGACTTACAAGCAAAATGGATGATGACCACGTGGAACACTGCCGATTGTTTTAACACGCAGGCTTTCGCGACCCCAATATCATCTTGGACTACCGATTTTTAAATCCTTTATATTAAGTTCACTTGCTTGCTTGCTTGCGCGCTTACAACCGTGCAAATCTTTCGGTCGTTTTTTAACCCACTTCCCGTGATCCAATCGAGCTGACATTTTGCACACAGACTCGTTGTACGTGACAATTTATTTTCGTGAAAATTTTTTTTATACATTTTCAACATTTTAGGAAAAACGTTTTAATATATAATTACCAATTGCTTAGTGGTGGCAGGCAATCATCTGACCCATAGGTGGCAGCCATCTCAAGCCAGAGGACGAGGACTCTAGCCGCCACGCATATAAAGGATTTATAGTGAAAAACTTTGTTTTTACGGGTAAATTTTTTCGATGTGCAACTACCGCATTGCGCTCGCCGGCGACTCGACGAAAGGTGACGGAAGTAGCTGTCGGAGGATTGTCTCGGGCATCTCGGCAGCCCGCACGCGTCACCCGCACCACGTCGGCTATTTCACGGTCGCCACTGAAGTGGGTGATGGATGAGTGACGTCTCAGGGCAACGCAGCTCGAGGAGCTACTTGGGGTGGGGGGTGCACAACAGACGCGCATTTGACGGCGGAAAATGTGTCGCCTTCAAGATCTTTCCTGCACGCGCGTCTCTCTGTGTGTGTCGTCTGGAGTTTTTTTGCGGTGAGCGGCGCGCTGCGCTACGAACCTGACTCACCCGAGTTCGATTCCCGATCACGGTCGACAACCCAGTGACGATTATCTTAGCTGGTCCTGTGCCTCCCCTAGGTCGATTCAGCCTCGAATTAGTACCTGGTGCGGTGTATAAACATCGCCACTAGGGAGACAAAGGCGGCCGGGCGTTGTGTTGGCCACCCACCCCATCGTGTGCCGTGCCGGCCTTCATAGGTGCTCGCTAACAGCACTTGCTCCAACAGTCTGTTAAGGCTATACGGGGGGTCTTTGTGTCTGTACCATAACGGATCCTGGCAACCTGGGTTCGAGTCTCAGCCACAGCTATGATCAATCGTAATTATCTGAGCCTGTTCCTGGGACTCCACTAGATCCACCCAGCCTTAAATGAACACCTGGTACGGTGTGGAAAAAAAAACGCCTGCAGCTGGGCCTGGTGCTGTCCAGACCACGATTCCATGCGCCGTGTCGGCATTCTTCGGTCCTCGCAAACAACAATTACCCCCAACAACCCGTCTAGGTAACATGGGGAATCTCTGGCTGCTCTACGCATCCTGGTGGATCGGAGCTCGATTCCCCAGCCATCGATAAAGCCAAACGTAACCTGTCATGAACCTCCGCTTGGTCGTGTTCATGGACATCCTTTTTGTCTTTCCACTGCTGGATAAGGGCCTCACCACGTCATGTGGGCTATTCTTTTTTAACATACTTCACCACGCTGGTTATTGTGGGTTGGTGAAGGCGAGGGCTATATAAATGGAGCATAGAATTGCAGTGCAGTACAATGATGAGATGTTGCTGCACAGCTCTCTGTTGTCCGCTAGGTAGACTCCTTGTAGAACTGCTGATGGCATGCGACCATCAAACAACACGAGCGTTATGCTTGTGCCACACTGTTTTCCCAGCAAGTGTTCTGCCAGCCAGGACCCGGTTGAGATTATACTCGCCATCGATGTTCGGCGTGGCCGGGAATCGAACACACGTGGTGTGGATTCACTGTGCAGATCAATAGCCACTGTGCCACTAGTTACTAATATTGAGTATAATAAGCTTGGAGTAGTTCCATGGGAAATTGGAATTCCCACCAATGGGAAGCGCGCTGGCAGTGACCACTCCATATACTGACATTGAGACCCATTGACTCACATAGAGGCCCATGGACTTACAAAAGACCCAATGAGAAACTGGAATGCGCTGGCAAATTCATCATCGCCGTTTTCTCCAGCAGACGGGCGTTCGCAGTCCACGCGACACCCAAGAAGAACTGGTCTGGTGGAACCCAGCTCTGGATTCTTACCATCCTCCTCACCACCACCACAATTATCAATTAAGTCCACCTGCACGCGTTATCACCCGACACTCGAAAACCCGAAGCGGAATATGTTTCCTTCTAAATCTGGAGCCGCAAATCCGCTAAATGGTAAAACTTTTATTTTACGTTGCCTAATGAGTGAAACCAATCAGCCTGCGGGCTGTAATAATTATGGAGACCACATTTTTTCAGAAATAATTTTTCGATATTATTCTCTTTGAAACCAAATCTCTCATGTTCGTGCCAAATAGCATCTTCCTGGCCATTCTAGAACATCACGACAGAGTTTCTCAAACTCCAGCCCCGCCATCCCCCCATGTTGCGTAATTTGTAATTAAATTTACCTCGCTGCACGCGCCTCATCATTGCTAAACAATAGGCCCCGCGTGACGTAGGGAGAAGCCTGATTAATTGTGTCCCGTGAGACACACGCCGCACACACAGAGACATAGGAAAGACGTCGATACCTTTTAATCTCCCCCCCACCACCACCTATCTGGCAAGTTGGGATATTGTTTAATCAATAACGAGGCACGAAGAATAATGGTAAAGACAAATTGAGGGACGTGGCGACGAGAGTTTGATAAGCCCCCGAGTGAAAGGGCGGATCGGATTCTTCAAACTCCATTCCTTGGTGCCGAGCTCCGTTCCGTATTTCCACGTTTGCCAACGATTTCAATGCGAGATGTTTAAGTCGACGCGCGCCGCGCATGAAATCGTGGACTGGCACCTGAACTGCCCAGGACTAGAGTCTGGGCGACACCGGCTAAACATGTGCGGCGGCAACGAGTTGTTAACTCCCTCGCCTGGTATGCAGGAGGTCGTGCGTTCGATCCTCGACGCTGACGCCTGGTGCATAAATTGGGAGTTTGCGGTGTGTTTCTCTCCCCGTGATGGCGTCGATTTTTCTCCGGGTCCTCCGGGTCTTTGTTTCCCCCCCTACACATTTACAAACACGCGTTTAGAGTATTTGTCTGCTATAAACTTCCACGTAATAAGTTGAGCCTTTTGAAACATAGCTATATAGCACATGTGTTCTTATGTGGTTCCGACCACACCACGCCCTCTTGCTAGCATTAATAGTTGCTCACGAAAAACAAATTAACCAACAGCCCATGTGGCCTACACGTGGGATCGGTTTGTTTACTTTATTTTCAGATACAGTACATAGGTGAGGAGCGGTGGCGCTTTGGTTCGTGCGCAACTCCCCAATCAATCCCCGTGACCTGGGTTCGATTCCCGACCACGGATATTAATGAGGATCTGACGTTCATATGGTCCCGGTCTGGCCACCTGCTTTGTCAACTCAGCCTTAAATGAGTATCCGGTGAGAGGTTTGCAATCGTCATCACTGGGAAAACAAAGGCGGCCATGCTTTGATCACATCACACCTCTCCTGCAGGGGCGTGCCAACCTTAATAGGTGCTCGCCGACAATTGATCGGCGCGTCCCACGCGATGAAGCCACGTGTTTTGCGCCCCCATGTACAGTATGCGTATCAGTGAGCGGCACTTAAGTGGCTAGCGCGCTACCCTACCAACCCGTGCCACCCGAGTTCGATTCATGCTCACGGCCGACGCCAGTGACGAATATCTGAACCAACTTTGTGGGCTTCCATTTGGTCGGGTCAGCCTGAAATGAATACCTGGTGCGGTGTGTGAAGAACGGCACTGGGGAGGAAAAATTGGGCCGGTCGTGGCGTTGGTCACCCACCTCTCCCCCCCCCCCTCGTGTGCCGTGTGCGCCTTCATAGGTGCTCTCGAACAGCACTTGCCCGCAATAGTCTGGTAGAGGCTATACGGGGGGCCTTTGTCACTACGTCCATGCGGGCGCGCGTGTGCACACCTACAACAGCCAGCGCGGGAAGCAGCAGCAGCGGCGGTGGCGCTGTCGGATCGAGTTTACGCATTCATTATCGCCCCGCTCCGGAGTTCCCCGTGTCTTCCTCCGACAGCACCACCACATACTTCTCATCTTCACCACCGCCACAATCATCATCATCCTACCCCCCCCCTACACCCCACGATATCAAGACGAGGGGAGAGTACGCGCCTGGACAGCCGTATCAGCAGCAGCAGCATGGCCGGGCAGTTGCAAGGGGTTCAAGTCCCGGACGATTCGGCGTTCATCTCGTTTCGCGCGCAGTGCGACTCTGACTCGGGCTGGCTGCAGTGCTACAGCCGCAGCGGGGTCACGGTGTGGTGCCAGCCCCCCGCAGAGGGACAGTCCGTGCAGAAACTCAAGGTGCGTTCGGGCAGGCGGGATTGGCATGGTGTGGGAAGTGTGCGCGCGCGTGTGTGTGTGGAGAGAGAGAGAGAGAGAACAGATTTGGGAGATTCCCAGTCACGATTAAAATCAATGGAAAGTGGTAACAGAACGTGCGGTTGTCTTTGTGTACAGAGAGGGAGTCGTTAGTAGTTCGATTCCCGGCCACGGTGTGTGGGGGTGGAGACGTTCAATGTCCCCAGTCACGATTATCAGCGGTGGCAAGTGGAATCAGAACGCTGGTGTGTGTATGTATTATGTATGTGGGGAGCGGTAGTGTAGTGGTTAGCGCGCTGCGCTACGAAACCTGGTGACCCGGGTTCGATTCCCGCTCGCGGGCAACACCCAGTGACGATTATTTGAACCGGTTCTGGGCCTCCACTAGGACAACTCGGCCTCATTTGAGTACTTGGTGCGGTGTGTAAACCTCGCCACTGGGGAGACGAAGGCGGCTGGGTGTGTTGTTGGCCACCCACGCCCTTGTGCGCCGTGCTGGCCTTTATAGGTGCTCGCTAACACCACTTGCCCCAACAGCCTGTCACAGGCTATCCGGGGGGTCTTTGTCTTTTATGTATTGTTGTGGGAAGAGGTGGCGCGCAGTGGTTAGCGCACCGCGCTGCGAACACGGCGACCCGAGTTCGATTCCCGCTCACGACCCATTTCAGTGACAATAATTATCCGAAGCGGTCTTTGGGGGCCTCCCCTAGAACGACTCGGCCTCAAATGTCTACGTTGTGTAACGATCCTCCGTGGACAGCGATGTGCGTCTTGTGTGCCTCTTGTGGACATCCCCATGCAGTGGAAACTCTAATTAATAGCTAATAAACAGGAGGTGTTTGCTTTTAAGTCGGTAACTCTTTGTCATATGCACGTGCCTGTTTTTCCTCTTGCCTGATAATCATTCTGGGGGGGGGGGGGGGGCTTTTATTGCTCGCACCAGGGCCCATGCCAACCACACTGACGTGCTCGGCTCACAATCAATTATCTCCTGGGTCGATAAAATCGGTGCCAACCTTGTGAAAAAAAAGTTGCCGTCTGTTCAGGTTTCTTTTAATATGAATAGATAAAGTTTATTGCACAGTTGTATCTATCCTAGCCCTTGACATAGCAATGTGGAATTTCCACAACCGTAGGAAACGAACCGACTCTCTTGAAAATACTTTCAATCTCAATGGGCTCCCTTGATTCCAAATTCGGATAACTTTTTAACAGTTAAAAAACGTGGCTGGGAAAGGTTCATGTGAGCGAATTACATATGATATGAACGCATCTAAACAAACATCGATTCTTACACGCGTGATTCGGCATGTATCCTGAGCTCAAGGATGCGTTGTATTCGATTAATTATTCGATTAGTCGTCACACCCAGAGTCGTCATCGTCACGATCTACGGGCAGATTTGCCCGTAGGTGTCCACTGCACATTTCGTAATTTGTTTCCACTTTCCTCTCTGTCTTGTGCCATGATGCTCAGGAAGTGGCCCCACGTCTTTCTGGTACCGATCTCTCACGTCGCCACATTCTGTGGCAGGGTCCCCGAGTCGTACACAGCACGCGTGTGCGGCTGCCACAGAGGCTACCCTGCGGTTTGACAGTGGCGTTGTCGTACAATGCTCAATGAATAGGCTGCATCATGGCGCTGTGCATCAACATGTTGAACACTTATATGGGACTATCGTTGCTAATGGAAAACTAACGGATAACACACTGTAACGTGGTAACAAATGTATGTTAATAGCTTCAAAAAGTCGACGAGTCTCCACGTGTTCGCCATCATTGTCAACACGTGCCTGGAATCTTCTCCAGGTGGTCTCCAGAGCCCGCACGAGGCACATTTCTCGTGGTGTTGTTGCAAATTCTCAGGAGTGTTCACATTTTTCCGAAGCACCTTGTACTACAGCCAATTCACGCACGGTGCAAGAACGACTGTCAGCATTCACACCCACAGATCGATGGATCCACCGGCTCCCCCAGAGGTAGCCGGAGGAGACCCGTCACAACTCTGGCACACTGCCCCGCACTCGCGAAATCGACGTTGCGTTTTACGTTTTATAGGAGCCTCCCCCCGCCCCCCATCAGTCCATCCGTGGGGATTTAGGCTTCACAGGGCAAATCCCACACACAGTAGAGGCAGGAGATGTACACCAGGGACACACTTCTTTGGCTGACAACCAATCCATACAGCGTTGTCTGCCCCCATCATCGTGAGCGCGTGCGGATGGAGGTGACTGCTCGTGGCATTGACGGGCACTGAGAGATGGAGAGCTTATCCACCTGCCCCGGCCAGTAGATCGGTGACGATGTAATCGATTCGAATTGATTTGCACGCCGAGGCGGCCGAGTGGCTCAATTGTCAGAGTGCTGAGCGGCAACCCCCCCCCCCCCCACCTTGCTTGTCTACTGAGTTATCAATGATAGATTGAAACTAAAATCTTTTGAGCTGATTTTTTTTAGTTTAGTTTGTCTTTTCTGCCCGCACCTCCGATTAGCGCGTTTGGCGATGTACGGGCAACATACGTACACCGGGCATTAGCGACCACACACCCACACAACAAAAATCGCGTAACTTGTAGCTAGGAGAGCAAAACTAATTCCCGTAAAACCAAGAGCACTATCGGGATAAAGTTGTGGGTGGGAATGGGTGGAAGAACACGGTTTACGCCTGCGAGTTATGCGTGCGAGTCGAATAATTGACGGTTTGTGAAAAGTATAATACTCGTGGTACATTTAGGTTGACGAAAAGAACACAACCGACGAGGTGGGACAAATTTAGAAATAATAAAAACGAGTCTGTGAAGAAACAAAAAAACTATGGGGGGGGGGGGGGGGCTTAATTCAGGTTCTCGGTGAAGTCAATCCGTCGGCCTAAACGCCGAAATTGGATGACGAACGCGCGAGAGAGTTTGCAATCGGCGCGTGTTAACTGCGATGACGTACAGTTCAGGCACACGCCGTGGAACACAGAGGAAGAGTGAGCGGATTCGAATTTTTTAAAAAGTTTTCAAAGAAGCGAAGAGAAGACGCGCGCCTGCGATTGCCACCGAGCGACGGCAAGAGGCGAGCGCCGCATGGGTTCGAGAACATTCGCGGGTCAATGACATTCAAGCTCTTAAGGACACGTGAGTGGGCCTGGGGGACGACGATGGCCAAGAATCGTCACGGACTTGCAGCCAAAGGAGGGAACGCATCCGGTAGGACGACCGCCAAAGAGATGGAGCGACTGATGTTGCCTCGTGTTTGCAGGTGCTCTGGGTAGATTATTTACATCACGTGATTGTGATAGGCGGCGGTGGCGGCGGCTTGGGGAGGTCATCATCCAGCAGTGGATTGACCAAGGCTAAAGAGGATGGATAATACAAAGACAAACACCCCCCCCCCCCCCGTATAGCCGGATCAGACTGTTGATGCAAGTGCTGTTCGCGAGCACCAATGAAGGCCGGAACGGCACACGACGGGATGGGTGAACCAGCACGGTGCCCCAACCGCCTTCGTCTCTTGAGTGGCGATGTTTACACGTCCCACCAGGTACTCATTTAAGGCTGAGTCGATCTACGTGAGGCCCAGGACTAGTTCAGACATTCGTCGCCGGTGTTGGTCGTTTAGCGGGTATCTAACTCGGGTCACCGTGTTCGCAGCGCGAAATGTTACACGGATATAAATATCCCCCGTATGTAAGCCTTCAACAAAATGTTGGGGCAAGTGTCGTTATTAGCGAGTAGCACCGAATGAAGGCCGGAACGGCACACGAAGGGGTGGGTGGCCAACACCACGCCCGGCCGCCTTTGTCTCCCCCAATGGCGATGTTTACACCGCACCAGGTACTCATTTGAGGCCGAGTCGACCTATGGGAGGCCCAGAACCGGTTCAAATAATCGTCACGGGGTGTTGGCCATGAAGGCTGGAATCGAACTCGGGTCGCCGGGTTCATAGCGCAGCGCGCTAACCGCTACACCACCGCAGACAGACACACACAAAGACAAACATACACACACACGCGCACGCACGCACGCGCACTTAATCTACCCATCGGAGCCTTGCGAGGTGGCCGATTGAGTGCCGTGCGCTGAGCGCTCCCTTTGATGAGCGCGTCACTCGCGAGCGAGCGGACGCAGCTGTAACTGAGAGGGCTTCGTCTATTAATTTAGCACAACAACACGCGAGAAAAGGCGCTCGCGGGAGGGAATCGCGTTTCGCTGACGCGGGGTGCGGCTGGCGGGGCTTTTGGCTCAATCTCCCATCCATACACATCTCCAAACTTGAGCTCTCTTATTCATCCTTTTTGTCTTCTTCCTAACATCCTTCCCTCTGGAACATCTTTCAAGTGTTATCTAGAGTGTTCTATCTTCTTGGTTCTTTCGGTAAAGTCACGTAGAAGGGAAATAATAAAATAATAATACACATCTCCAAACTTGAGCTCTCTAATTCATCATTTCTGTCTTCTTCCCAACATCCTTGCCTCTGGAACATCCTTCAAGTATTATCTAGAGTGTTCTATCTTATTGGTTCTTTCGGTAAAGTCACGTAGAAGGGAAATTATAAATAATTATTATTTTATTATTTCCTTTCTACGTGACTTTACCGAAAGAACCAAGAAGATGAATCCCTGCAGTCACGAAAGCTTTAAATCGAAATTTAAATCAAAATTTACAGTGTTCTAATGATACCTTTTGTCCCCCTGAAGATGCACGAGAGTTTTTCCATTTTTCTTTCTCTCCATCCAAACTTATAGAAGGCATTGGAAATTTTTAGGGGTTGGACGTAAATATTGCTTCCATTTAGCTAGATCGTTTTCCAGGAATTATATTGGTATGCCACAACCATCTCTCACCCTATGTTGTCCTCATCGAAATATAGGGTACAATAATGCAAAATTCATCAAATAGGCATACCTTGTACATCTAGAGGTAGTACCTTATGCCGACCGATAAATATATATTCCCTACCCCACGTCCGATTATAGCCGCGTTAAAGAATATATCGAGTGAGAAACTAAGCCCAGGTTGGGCATAAGTCCCCTTGCCTGCACAACTGTGATGTCTTCATGATAGAGGCGAGTAACTGGTGTACTCTTGTGGTGTATTCACGTGTGTGTTAGTTTGAGACTGCATTGTTTAGTGGCCTGGCAGAGCCTTTTGCGGGACCCAACTTCTCCCTGTGACAGGTGCCCTCTCGGGCAAATGCAAACGGTTGCGTGAATAAAGGTTTTTTTTGGGGGGGTTAGATCGTGTAAAGTATAATTCTGCCATTAAACAACCACCACCCGACACAACCAATTAGTGAGGTTTGTCACGTAAATAGAACGTCCCAATTAGTTGCCACTTCAGAACACCGTTGAGAGTTTACTCTCGAACACGACGGAGGGGTGTGCTTGAAAAAAAATATTACGGCTGCTGCGAGGCTGTAGCTAGTAATCGGATATGTTGCTTGGCTCCTGGAGGGTGCGCTAGAAAATGTATAAAAGTTGGGGCCAATGTGAATTATGATGGTAATAATGTTTTTTGTATTAACCCAGGAAGGCACGGTCTAGCCTTAAGACGTTGTTTTCGGAAGGGTTCTGCTGCAATGTGGGATCATTGGGCAACTCCGTCAATGTGTCTCTGACCCATCCCCATGTTGGAAGAAACTGAAGATCACGGAGAAAACCCATCTCGCATACGAAGGGATGACACAGCTCCATACAGATGGATTCTCAAGTATCCATTGCTATGACTGCCCTCTGCTGTTGACCTTTTGCAGCCCGAATCGACAACACGTGGTATTCTCCAAATACCAACCAGGCTCAAGGCTGCTTAGCTTTGAGTTGTCACACAGTACAATGATTCATTTCACTCGCACACACAGAGCTTCTCTCAATGCTCCATCTCCATGGTGGACGTCCTCTTTGGGAATGTCTTCCCTCCTTTAGCTGTTACCTGAGTGTTCTCAAATGCACGCGTTGAACTCCAGGCATTCGAGTTTACCCGCCACTCACAGAATTACTCAATGTATTTTCTTAACAGAAAATAAAACATCGTAGAAACTCCACAGGTAAAGACTTAAAAGCTACTTAACTAAATATTTCAGTCCGCGAGTCTGTCTGTCACAAGCAGTTGAACGATTTTGTTTAACGTGCAGAATTAAGGGCTCACTGACCAGAAGGAAGTAGGGCCCAATGGTATTGATGATTAACTCGCTGTATCTATCCTTGCATAACTTTTTGAGTTGGGTATAATAAAAACCCGTTGCTAAAACTTTTTTAACACAATTTATTAGTTCTAGTTGGAATTTTGGTTCGTAATTATTATTCTTTTTACTTCTGGGGCTTTAAAAATGTCTACATGTACTCTCTTTTCAAATAAATTGCAATCCTGGCACGGTATCGGGAGAACAAATGTAGTCTTTGCTAAAGCGGTGAAATTACACGGGCATCCTCTGGCACGAAGCCGCCCTGCCTCAGTCCACCCAACAGTCTAAATTAGCACACTGCAGTCAATCGGCAGATCACGTGTAGTGGGGTAAAGCGTGGGTATTCCTACATCTTCCAAGATGTATGTTGAACTTCTTCAGCACCATACGTTGTCCACTGTTCCAAGGGGAGGTGCGGGGGAAGGACCACAAATTAAACACAAAAATCGGTTCTCGAGAAATGAGTTTAACATTTTCAACTTAAAAGTGCATAGCTCCAGTGGCTTCCTAATATCGGAAGGAGAAGAGCGTTCCAGACGGCCGCAGGAGCGCTATTTTTAACGCGCGCGATGCGGTGGTCAGCGTGGAAGAGAAGGCCAAAAATATCCCGCAGCGAGAAGTTCCCTCTGAGCGCCTTCTAGTGGAAGCCCTTCCGTAAGCAGTGGCGTGAGCAAGCAATTTCAGGGGCTGGGCCTCTTGCCTCTACTCTGACTATTAAGGCGATTATGGACCGAAGTTATCCGTAGCTGGCGCCGAAGCCGATGAGAGGCCCACCCCGTACGTTTCCAGCTGAACCCCCCCCAACCTCCCAGCCCCCCCACCCACACCCAGCCAGACTGCGCCATCAATGTTTAAGCAGCCGTCACTCAGCGTTGCTTTTCTTTGGAGGCGATTAATAATGCAAGGCGGTGGTTTGGGGTTTCAGAACACTGCGCTGACAGCGATAGGGATATGTGGCCGGACGAGCCGCGCGTGGCGGTGGGGGGGGGGAGGTTGAGTGGGCACAGTGTGGAGCGGACGGACGGGGGAGGATCACGCGCCCCGTTATGAAACGAACTTTCGCTCTCGGGCACGAGTGTCCGAGCGGGTTACCTTCGGTGGACGTTTGTTAACGTTGTGGGGGGGGGGGGTGATGGTTGAGGGGCTCTGGGCATCGGGGAGTCGAGATGCGAGGGCGCGGAAGAAGATCTGCGTGCCCCTCTCGCCACCCGCCGCCGTTCAAACGAGCAAAAGAAAAACCACGCGCACGCATGGATTCTGGTAACGCTTGCTGGCCGGCGTTTGTCGTCAAACGTACATCATGAGCGATAATAATAATAATAGCAGGAGCCGCTCGCGCCGGGCGAAGGGAATTTTTCCTGGACATCTGTGGAAAAAGAGCTTCATAGCTCATCGGGTTTTTTTGGTATAAATGAAGATTCTCATTCTACGACCGAAGGCCGCGATGAGACCAGGGGGTTTGCATAGCTGCTCTGCCGTGGAGGTCGTTTGTCAGCCGGCAGGGCTAGGATGCTGAATGAGGTTTTTTTTTTCCCCCACCCCCGAATACAGATATTTATTTACGGCTGAGGCAACGTAGGGGAGGCTCAGGACTGGTTCAGACATTCGTCACCGGTGTTGGCCGTGAGCGGGAATCGAACTCGTGGTGCTGGGTTCGTAGCGCAGCATAGCGCTAACCGCTGCACTACCACTAACTCCCCACTGATACAAGACAAAGATCCCCCTCATAGCCTTTAACAGACTGTTAGGGCAAGTGCTGTGACGATGTTTACACAACGCACCAGGCACTCATTAGAGGCTGAGTCGATCTAGGGGATGCCCAGGACCGGTTCAGATAATTGTCACTGGCTGTCGGTTGCGAGCGGGAATCTAACTGGGGCCGTATCGCAGCTCGCTAAACACGACACCACCGCTGACACACACAAACAAAGACAAAGATCCCCCGTATAGCCTTAACAGACTGTTGGGGCAAGTGCTATTAGCGAGCACCTATGAAGGCCGGCGCGGCACACCAGGGGGTGGGTGACCAACACCACGCCCGGGCCGCCTTTGTCTCCCTAGTGGCGATGCTTTTACACATCGGACGAGGTACTTATTGTTAGGCTGAGCCGACCTAGGGGAGGCCCGGGTACCGATTCAGATCATTGTCACAGGGTGATGGCCGTGATCGGGACTCGGATCGCCGGGTTAGTGGCGCAGCTCGCTCTAACCACGACACTACCGCTGATATCCACACACGCGCGCACAGATACACTGTAGAAAAAGACACGTGTGCATCGATTGATGATTGCGCCCTGTCAATGGCTCCCACGCGTCCGTCTGAATCGTTGGTTTGGGCAGCACTGATGTTTCTTGAAGCCTCTTTAAAATTCGTACTGCCCACAATGATTTATATATCAAATGAGCACGCATTATGAACAGACTATTTTTTTTCCCAACAACCCAAGAGATTCTGCACTCCCCCCCCCGCCCGCCCCCCGGGGCAAATAAATATACAGTATTTCACGAAGTAAACATGATAACATTGCTCTAGACTGTGGGAGGTCTCCTGCTACGAAACGTTTGTCCAACTCGTATTTCATGAACCAATTGAACGAGCCGATGCGACCAAAAAAATGCACGCGGTCCGTGTGATGAATCGCCACGGCCGCGTACAATGGAGTAGCATTACACGGTGTGTTCGTGTGGAACGCATCATACGCCGCTCTGCATCTGTTCGTCGGGAGCGTACTCTTGAATTCGTAGTTGAGATGTCCTTTTGACAGAAGCATATTTTCTCTCTTTCTCTCTCCGTCATCTGCTTCTCCTCCTTGCCTGGGATCCACAGAGGTTCGTCTCGAGATACACTCGCTTGACGACCTCCTGTATCCTGTGATGTTTTTTTTCTTCCGTCCGTTTACTTTTGTTTTATAATGTGAATAATAATAATAAGATAAATTATTGAGTCTTTCCATGATTTAGTTGTTGGCGTTACGCCATAAGACGAAGAGTTTCCCCGTTTCAGAAACTCGAGCGGCGAGCAGCGCACCACCGCGTGCCGGGTAGCCCCGGGGGAAATGACGTCACAGGACTACCTGTGACGTCGACTTTAGTCGGACTCTGATTCCACGCTGGGGGCAGCACCGCGTGTTCGTGACGTGGCAAACGACGCACAACTTTTTACGTGTCGGAGCTAAAAGTTGGTTAAATTTGGTTAAATTAAGTTATGTTATGAGCTTTGAAGTTACTAGAAACCAAGCTGAGACTGCCAACTCGCTACATTTTTAAAAAGCGGTATGGTCCCGTGGACACTAACACGACCTCCATTAACACGTGTTTTCTCCTAGAACATCAGAGTGCAGCGCCACATTAAATACGCACTACAATGACAATAGTTTAAAGCGATTTGAAGCATGTATTATTTTCAAAATGGAAATATGGTTTTGGGGGAGGGGAGGGAGCAGAGCTTTGTGACATCGTGTGACGAGAGGGGGGGGGTAAAAAAATCGTCCAAAATCGCGTAACGTCATTTATGGCCGGCCCCTAGGGCAGCGCGCCCGAACGCCCTAATTCGTTCCCTAATTTCGAGAGTATGTTTGTTGATCTTCTTTCGCACCGTACGTAGCCAACCGTGCTAATGGAAGGTGCGCTGGGAAGGACAAAAAAAAAAAAAAAAACACAAAATGCAGTTCTAAAAAAATTAGTTTTCAATTTAGATCATTTAAAATTGCATCGCTCTCCAGTGGCTTCCGAATATTGTCAGGAAGAATGTTCCAGACGGCCGTAGAAGCGCATCTGAAAGCGCGCGGTGACGGTCTTTGTTCGATGGCCAGCCAAGAAGCCGCTGCGAGGATGAGCGGAGTTCGCGTGATGGTTGATGCTCTATGACGAGGGTGTCATTACGCCCTAGGCTGTTATACGTTACCCATTGTCTACCCCTCCTTTTGAAATTCCCATTGTATTCTTTTTTTCATGACGATAAAACCACGGCTTACAAAACGAACAATGCGGATTGATCACACAGGCGGTTGAAACCTGGATTTATAAACCCTCTGGGACCTTAATTTGTGCTGGCTCTGTGTCTCTGCCCTCGGAGTCACCCTGCCCATCTCCCTGCGCTGTGTCCAACTCCGTGTGTCGTGTGGTCTTTGGGACCTTGTACCGTTTGTCATTTGTCAGCAAACAACACGAAGCACAAAAACAAAGAACCCCCGTATAGTCTGTAGCAGACTGTTGGGGCAAGCGTTGTTCGCGAATACCTATGAAGGCCGGCACAGCACACGAGGGGGTGGGTGGCCAAGACCACGCCCGGCCGCCTTTGTCTCTCCCCAGTGGCGATGTTTACATACCGCACCAGATACACAATTGAGGCTGAGTCGACCTAAGGAAGGCCCAAGACCGATTCGGATAATCGTCACTGGGTGTTGGCCGTGAGCGGGAATCGAACACGGGTCGCCAGGTTCGTAGCTCAGCGCGCTAACCGCTACACCACCGCTCCTCACGAAGCACAATCCACACACACACACAACGAGAGAGCTGTACGGCTCAACTGCACACACAAAAACAAACCAACCTTACACATTGCTGCGTCTTGCCACAGATGAGGAGTGGGAAAGATCACGTCGGCTTTCACGACCAATATTAACCAAAATTATTATTTTTGGGTTAGAGCGCGTAAATATAATTGCATTGTTAAAATCTGTCGTAGAACAATTCTGGCGAATTGCCTGATGAAGCTGGTTGTAATCACCAGCGAAACGTCGTACTCTAATTATAAATGGTGTGGATTTATTCTCCCACACACCGGTGTGCTAAAGCAGTAACTCATTGCCAGATTTCATTTACGTGACAAACCTTGCTAATTGGCTGTGTCGGGTGGTGGCTGGTTTAACGACACATTTACACGATCTACCCCAAACAAACAAAAAAAAGCCTTGATTATGCTCGGTAGCGTTGTTGCCGGGGCTAGAAAGATTCCGCCGATATTTTCACGAGGACGTGACGTTACGTGAGTTGACATCGCAGATAATTTGTCTGTCCTTTCATTAAAGGCCCGTTCAGTCTCTCGGGCAAGGGAGTTGAGGACATCTGGTAACCCTGAGCACTATTCACGCACGTGTATTGCACACCGCATGCACACCACTGCACACAAGTGCACACACGCACTCGCCCACGCCACCGCACACACGCACTCCATCGCACACATGCACTCCACCGCACGTACGCCGCGGTTGCCACGAGGCACAATGAGGCGACACGAACGAGACGTGGCCAAAATAATTACCCAGAACTGTTCTGGCTCACACCTAGCACTGGTTGTTTGCCGGAATGCAAACAAATATGTCCATGCGTAGACGTCCTTCTGTGATGAACAGCCAGAGTCTTAAGATCCTTAATAGGCGAAGCTACGTGATCTCACTTATCAATTCGTTCATCGGCGCATTCATTAGTGCACGACGCGGAGATGAGCGAGAATAATGAAGGGTGAAAACGAAGCTCGGGACGAAAAATTAAATGCAAGTCAAAGACAAATGTACGTTAAATCACGCCTGCAATTTTTGCTCGTTGTGTTTTTAATAAGTATGAATTCACGTGCCGGGGCGTCGGCATGCGAGATGTCGTCGAGTCCCGGCACTTCAAGCGCCAGCGACTCCAGCGAGCGGAGGGGGCGAGGCGTGCAAAATTAATGGCTTTTATATTTAGCCTTTTCACCGTTTCGGATGCGTGCATTATTAAACAGGAAAAACGGCCACGAACACGGGGATTCTGTGACGGTGCCAGGGTCAACCTGATCGCGATCACTCGCGATTATGAATTCTGTGGTTCTCAGCCCCCCCCCCCACCCCGTGTCACGGCTCATCGTGCGCTAGCACCGTTTCAAGTTTCTCGATGTTTTCCAAAAAGGCAAAGGTGCAGGGCCGCATCACGATCACTTTCTCGACCGCCGCTTGCTGGCGTTCTTGCCACAAAGGAGGACCCCCGGCGTATCGCTCTCACTCGCATCACGCAACAACAACAACTGGGAGATGTGTCCTCCCCGCGGATAAAAGCGTTAATAGTTTGTTGTCGACGTGGCTCGCCCACAGACGGGTGCCCGAGATCCTGGCCGCGCAGACAAAGGTAAAGACGCAGCCCTGCAAGCGCGTTTTCGCGCCACAGCACGTGGTGGGGATTTTTACTGGCGAGTAAGGATGTTTGGCCTACTCTTCCACGCTGGTCAGATGTCTTTGAAGAGGTGGGACTACCCACACTTAGCCCTACCCCAGGCGACCTGCATCTTGACTGTGGGTGTACCCAGTCACATCGCAGCGGTGGCGAGATGTTAACTACCTCGCCTGGTATACAGGAGGTCGTGAGTTCGATCCCGAACCCTGTCGCCTGTATATTTGGAATTTGTGCGTCTCCCTGACCACATTTAGAATAAACAAGCGCTTAGAGTATTTGGCAGCTGCTCTCAATTTCCACGTGATCAGCCACTTAATTGGGCTATCATTTGTGGCCAAGTCACTTCTGAAAAAGAGTGGGCCTGGCCTGACCATGGTAGGATACTTGCACCTTTGTTGCAACTTCCGCTTTGATGGATTGAATCGAACCCGTAGGCCTCCGTGTTGTGCCCGTGTTTTCTATTCATATCGAGGGCGGTGACGCTACCTCATCTTAGAGGTTTCCCGGTTTGGAACCAAGCGTCCGCCCTGGTTAAGGACTGCGGGGCAAATAACCAAAAGAAAAAAATGCGCGTAGTCTGCTTCACAGTACACGTTAAATATCCCGTGGCACCGTTGGCAAGAGTAGGCAAGGCCATCGTGTGCCCGGGGCGTCATGGTCCATCTGTGCCGAATTCAAGGGGAAAAAACGACCCCGCAAATGACTCAATGGGAGTGTGCATTTAGATCATCGCACAGACCATCCGGCCCGTGAAAACTTGGCAGGACCCCCCCCCCCTACTCCTAAAAAGTGTAACAAGTATCGGCAAGTGTTGTAATAATACAGTAATCCCCTCGGTTAACAGTGGCATGGGTTAGCGGATTTTCGGTTAACGCTTCGCCTCCCATAGGGACACCATGGTTTCAACTTAACGTTAACATTTTGATTAACTGGATGTTCAACGTTATGCACGCGGGTGCCAATTTCGGCAAATCGGAGCGCTCGTAAGTGGGCGGAGCTATGCCCTCAGCCAATCAGAGACGCCCATTTATGAGCGTTTAGATCTTCACTGGCCTCAGATGAATGCTTTAGATGTGTAATTCCTATGCTCGACTAATAGTTATTTCGGTTAACAGTAGTTTTCGTGAAACGGAGTAAAAACGGTTCACTACTGTGATACAATCGTATGCCAGTTAAGCCACCGCACACACCGCACGCGCCCGATGGTTGGCAATCAGTGAAATCTGTACAGGGACTCCTCTACTTACGAACGAGTTAGGTTCCAGATGTCTGTTAGCAAGTCGATTTGTTCGTAAGTCCAACTTTACTCCTGTCGATTCCAAACACATGGGACGGCATGTACACTAAATACGGGGAATTGATTTAAAAGTTGTATAATCTCATGGAGATGTAGATGATGCACACTCGAAACGAAGGACGTGGGCAGGTGCTCCAAATCGAGGGCAAGCACATTTATTTATTGTGGTTAATATTAATATTGTGAAGAACAGCACCGTCATTCAGGAAAATGCAACAGCACGTGTTACACGCAGCAATTCTTCCGAGTCGCCATTAACCATGTGGCTGGTTTACACCGTTACACGTGCGGTTATTTATTATTAACCCTGCCAACCACCTACAGGCCCAACTCAGTCATCACATGCTGCTGTACACACATGCATTGATGCACTGCACAGCACATCAGGACTTTCACAGAACCACACTTTACTCCCTTGCTGCACAAGGACATAATTAAAAGAGTGATCCATTCCTAATGTGCCACATAGATGCCACTGGTTCTTCACGTTCTGCAGATGTAGATGCCACTACCGCCATCTATGGCGCGGCGGTTGAACTTACGACTCTCGGTCCGAACAGGCAACTGGACATACGGACAGGTTTGTTCGTATCTCTGAGAGAAAAGTTCGTAAGTCGAATGCTCGTATGTAGATCGTCCCCTGTCGCGTGGAGGGTGCAGCGAGGACTGCAGTTGAGAAACGCGATGACAAGGGTCGTGGCGCTGCCAATGAATTCCTCGCGTCCAGCGCGACTTATCAAACGAATCCCCTCCCCCTCCTTCCCTCCTCCAGGGCAACGCTCCGCTTCACGCCGCGTGACATTTACGCATTCCGCCGCGGCTATTGAATTATTTATCTCGAGACTTCGTTAGATGTTTTTTTTTGGCGTCGTGTCTCCGTGTTTTTTTTGGTTGCGTCTAACAAGTGAAATGCGCTCTCGCGGTCACCGGACGCATCGTTGCATCGCGTGACCATTGGGGGGGAGACTGAGATGGCTTGAGGAGGTCATGGACGATGATGATAATGATGCTCACGACGATTAACTAGCAGGAATGGCTTCTGGCAAACGTCGTATTCTACTGGTCTGTATCAGGGCGGGCCCTTTTGACCAAATCAGCCGGAATGGGCCCGATTTCGTCAGATCTCAGCCGACTTGAGCCTGGACAGCGCTTGGATGGGCGACAGCCATGCACAGACAGGTGGCTGTCATATCACTGGCAGGTCTAAATGGAGGGCAGCAGAGGGCTTTGCAGCAAGATACATTGTACCGTACTATGCCCGCCCCCCCTTCCCCATGTCTATGCCCTCCCCCCGGCCCAACAACTTCCACTAACCGGCACTAACAGCACGGTGAAGTATGGTCAAATCAACTCCCACGACCCAAGCCCTGATCCAACGGTGGATTTGACGGAAGCATTCAACTTGCACACGCGAGCGGCACGACTGCATATCCGGCGAGGCGTTTTCTTGTTCTCCCCTTACTCCACGCACGCCGCTCAGCGCTCATCGTCCAGACGCTGATGAGCGGCGGCGTCGTAACGACAACGATCATCGGCTTCGGGTGGAGCCCCCGATTCTTTGATTTGGCTCTCGTCGTGGTTAATCAAGGGGGGCGGGGGGGCGGCAAACTCGTAGCTTTGGCCACCATGGGGGTGGTGTGGTGGTGGTGGGGGGGTGGCAAGGCACGCAAACTACTGACCAGTCACGACCCTGACGACGAGTCTCGATCCTGATTCGGCTACCATATTCTTCTAATGGGGGGAGGGGGGCGGAGGGGGCAATGTCTGTGAAGGGCGACTACAGCCAGCCACAGAGCCGTGTGCGTGAACACTCCCTTCCGCCAACCCCCATCGCGCGGGTCAATTCGACAGCAGTGAGAGGTGGGAAAAAAAACCCAGTGTGGCGAGTTCATTCGATCCCACGATTGATTATTAATCGAGTGGCGGCGGCGGTAGCGCGCGCCTTGCGCGAGCTGCGCTGGGTGCATTACTGCGCCAGTGCTGGACGTGTCGGAGAGACAAGCGAGTCACTTGAACTCGTCGCTCCACACCGCAGCCCCCCCCCTCCCCCCGCCGAGGTAGCGCCGGGTTCGCCTTGTCGCACACCCGGCCGCTCGAAGCGTGCGTCGAGCGGGCCGGGTGTGGATCAAGGCCGTTAATCAGCGGAGGTGGCTCCGAGGTTAAAGCGCTGAGCTGGCACCGCTGGGCTCCTGGGTTCGGACACCTTTGAATTAGACCAGGTCCTCGAGTGTAGCGAGTTGATGGGCTCAGCTCGGTCAGCGATGACTGCGCCAGATAAGCAACCGTCTCAGTAAATGTGGTTCTGCGCTGGGAAAACATTCGAGGTTTCAGGATTACAATCTCGGTTTGGCTGTCATTCGATGAAACTTACTTTCGTACGCAGATTAGGTGGGAAAGTGCTGCCCCCTCCTGTGCGGACCAGCGCGTCACTTGAATGGATCTCGTCAGTAGCTCCGCGCGAGCAAATTCCGTGGGCCCGTTCTCTTAGCCACTGCGTCTCGTGACGTGATGTCGATAGCAAAAAAAACCCCAAAGAAACCGGGAGGACAATTGCACACCTTTTATTTTTAAAGGTCGTTAATTGGTTGTACTCGAAAGCTTAAATCGCCATTCCGCTTGCTTGACCGTGACAAATTATTACCATGAAGCATTCCGCGGTCGCAGTGCTGCGAGCGAAGGCAGCAGCTGGGGGAGTTCTCCGACATCTGCCGCAATAATTCCACTTTGCTGCTCGGGCCTTGAGCTCGCTTTGGGAAATAATTGAGTCGGGGATGAGTCCAATTATGTACTCCCTGGGCGTTCGTTATAATGATGTTCACGTATGCCCCAGCCATAAAATATTTACGGGGGGGGGGTAAAAAAAAAAGGAATTATGCTTCCATCATCTCTGGCTTGTGATCAGTCGATAGTTTTTTTTTGTCGGCAGACAAACCGAGTCTTGGCTCAAGGATTATAAGGTTTGTCTCTGATTTTGAAACGTGGGATATTGGAACAACTAATCTTTTGAAGATTACACTGATGTATTTTTTTATTGTGTTATTTCCAATTGTATTCCAAATTGCGCTATTGATGTTGAGACACAGGTGCCCAATTCAGAAGCTTTGCAGATGCCAGTGCTCCACCTCGTGGCAGAGGTCGGTTCCGTAATGTGACCACCGAGAACGACTTTTGAAGGCACTTCAGTCGGCCTCTCTATCCACAATCGGGTCACGCCTTCTTAAGAACCTATGAAGGATTCATATTCTTGGGTTTTTTCGGGTAAAGTCACGTAGGTAAAAAAATTAAATTTAAATTAATAAAAGTAAAATAAAAAATGTAATAAAAATCACGACGTTTTGGAGGCAACACAAGCTTCCGTCTTCAGGTGGAACCGTCAGAGCACGATTGCTGTATCAAGTAAATGAGAAACCCTATGAAGGGTTCCCCTTATGTAAAACCAACAATCTTACGTCTCCAAAAGGTGGAACTTTGCTCTGTTGAGTAAAAAAAGAAGCAAATTGAATGTTCTTTCGATGTCTGCCTTGTGCAGTCCGTCGGTGATCTGGCTGGGAGCCATCGACTAACTCTCTTGGCACCACTATGGGAACCTCATTTGCCAGTAAAAATATGATAATTGGTTATTTACCCTTCTATCTGGCAAAAAAGGTGTCAGTTTTGTTGCCAGATAGAAGGGTAAATAACCAATTATCTCTTGGCACCGTGAACCCAGATTTAAGCACTACGGGCAGTGGCTGGGACGCGAGATTTGAACCCAAGATCTCGGCGGTGACATCTCGGTGTTTCCGGGCCCTGGGCGTTTAATCGCCCGTCATCCCACTGACCTGTCTTTTCAAAGTCCGACTGTCGTTCTTCTCACCATGGACGTCAAGCAGGTCTCAAAATTATGACCTGAAAACTTTCGTGACTGCAGGAATTCATATTCTGACCATTGCTACAGTCTTCATTATAGATTGCCAGTACATTCTAGATTTGAAGCTTTCGTGACTGCAAGGATTCATATTCTTAGGTTTTTTCGGTAAAGTCACGTAGGTAAAAATTTTAAATTAATAAAAGTAAAATTAAAAAAATAAAAAAATCCCGACGTTTCGGAGGCAACACAAGCTTCCGTCTTCAGGTGGAACCGTCACAGCACACTTGCTGTATCAAGTAAATGAGAGATTCCAAGAGATACTACCCCGTATATATACTGGTTGAGGGGGGGGGGGTGAGCCAGGACAGGCCCCCTTTTTATTATTATGGTAAGGTTGGTGCGGCTTGAGACTACGGCTAGTTAATTTAAAAAAAAAAATTACCTATGTGACTTTACCGAAAAAACCTAAGAATATGAACTGCCAGTACACTCGCCCAACTTAATAACCACGCTACAGGAGGTGGGGGGGAGGTGGGGAAGAGGTGGGGGGGGTGGTCTGAGACTCGAAATGATTAAACCCCACACTAGCGCACACTTTCCTTTGCGATACAGGCTCGGTAATTACGGCAATCATCGAGGCTGAAGTGAAGTATGGGGGGGAGGGGGGGAGAGTGAGTCAACGTTTTGTGTGAGCAGCCCCTTTGTGATTCTGACGGATGGCGGGGGAGCTCCCATTCCCATTGACCCTCCTGCTGCTACCAGTTCTGACGAAATACAGCAATGGGGGGGGGGGGGGAAGCACGTCTCTTGCGCTGATCGATAAGCCGTGCCCGTGTACGCCGCGCAGCTTATTCATCAGCCTCTCTTGATTGCAGACATGATTACGTTTTAAACAGGGGGGGGGGCGGGGGGGTTAGAGACCACGCGGGTGTATCGAGCGGATTTGCTGCTTTAATTTTAACGTGTCGCGCCGAGGTTGTGTTCGGGGTGTGTGTTGGGGTAGGCGGTGGAGTTTGGAAATAAAGCAGCGGGCTCCATCGCGATTTACACATCACACACACGTAGAGGCAGCAATAATCGAACGCACGGACGAAACAGGGGCCTATGATGGCCTCGCTTAACCCATTCCACCCCATTGTAGAAGGCTCCTCCAAACGCGTGGTCTTCACAGATGCGTAGTGCTGTGACGTTTTACAAATTGGTGGCCGATGTTGGCATCCGCAGTGGCAATCCCACTCGGTTGGTTGTGCTATGAACCCAGCCACCTGAGTTCGATTCTCAGTCACCCGCTGTCATCATTGGGGATGTAATATTTGAATTTGTTCTGCGCCCACCCCCCCTCTCCCCTTTAACCAACCCACACTGGCCACCGAGGTGAAGTATGGTCAAACAACGCCGATAACCGACACTCCGTGGAGAGGCCTTCAGCAGTGGATTAACAAAGGGCTGTGAAATGTCGTTTATTTATTTTTGTGTAGTGTAAGATTATTTTTCCACTGCTGGTTGAAGGCCTCCCCGTGCCGTGCAGGTCACGGAGGTCATTTGGTCACACTGCGCTACGTTGTATTACACTGTACGTACATCTTCTCTCTTCCCGTATTAACAATTCACCACAACTCTAATGAGAGCCAATTTAACATCGATCAATGAGTCGAATTCAAAGCCACTCCTATAAGCACGGGGCAATGCTCATGGCCAGCCGTCGGCTACATTTTGTGAATTCAACATTTCCATTGTCGGGCTGAGATTACCCAAAGAACAAGCAATGTTTTCGCTTGCCACAAAGTGGTGTTTATTTTAGTCACCCCTGAGAGATGATTGGCTGAGTCATCCCCCCCCCACCAACCCGGCCAGGATTTGAACTTGGGACATTCTGATCGCGAGCCATTTGCTTAAATCACTCCACCGAGCCAATAATTTGTGCTTTGCCAATATATCACTTTCTGGTTCATATTAAGGAGCTATTGTTACAGCTCGGAGGTAATTGTAATTCTCCCTTATCTCCACTTGTAAATGGGTTTAGGGCACCGGATTTTTGTGTTTAATATAGACGTCGCGTAATGATCTCGTTCCGTTGCAATAACTCTTCTCATTCGTTAAACCTAATCTGACTGTGCAGGGAAGTCGCCACTCTCTTTGCAATCCGGGGGATCGCTGGTTGAAAACGATGGTGAAAATTGACAAAATCCCCCTCCCCGCACCCCCCCCCCCGCACCCCCCCCCCCCCGTCTCTGTATTAATGGATGCAGCACAATTAGTGGAGATCTGCAGGTCGCGTACGGAGGAGTAAAGTGCGTGCACTGCACTGCCACCTCTTCCAAGACAGGTTGTGAGTGTGCAAGATTATACCCAAGTACCCTCTCAGATGCGCTCTCTGGAACGCCCCGTTAGTTGAGGCTCTTCCACCAGCATTGGCGTTAGCAAGCAATTGCAGGGCTGCACCTTTAACCGTCATCACTATTAGCTGGGCTATAGAATGTGAGACATCACCTATGTGTGTAACACATTACGGATGGTATTTCATGGGCTTTCATTGTGAGAGCCAAGAAATGATTTTGGAGACAATGGCGCTATAATAACGGGTAAGATGTTCATGTGCGTTTATTTAATGTTTGGGTGTCGTCCTTAACACTGCGGTTACGTTCATCGTAATGGAACTGACGGCCACTGCGATGTGGTCGGCCTTGCCTTGTGGCGCACATCGATGCACGCCACCTGTTTAGTGGCCTGTATGGGTGCCGCAGTGCCGAGATGTGAACTACCTCGCCTGGTAAAACAGGAGCGCGTGGGTTCGATCCCGATCCTGACGCCTGTATATTTGGTGTTTGCGTGGAGTTTTCTCCGGGTCCTCCAGTTTTTCCCATCCACATTTCGAATCAACATCACGCGTTTAGAAAGTATTTGACTGCTATACATTTCCACGTGATAAGCCACTTCGTTGAGCTATCATTTGTGGTCAGGTCGCTTCTGAAAAAGAGCTACATAGCTCAGAAATTAGTTTTAAAAAAATAATCTGCTGGGTGTTAATTGCACACTGTTCATTTTCTGGAAATAAAAATAATGAATTGCTGCAGCGCCGCATATTTACACGTGTGAAATCTAATCGCAGTGTCGGGAATCATTCACCGTGTCACTCGATGACATACATACTCTATTTGACACACATAAGAGACGATCATATATTGTACTTGACGCACGCACGCACGTGTCAATATCTATACCCTGGTTCGCCAGGATTAGGAGATGGTGGAACAGCAAAATGTCAACTCCCATCTGTTCCATCTGCATGGGACAGTGTTTTCCCCGGCACCTGTGGGGTTTTCTCTGGGTGCTCCAGTTTCCTCCCATCTGTAAATGCTCATTTGATCAGCCGATAAACGCCTGAATGTATAGAGGACCGCAGAGCTTGGAGGAGAATATGGCATCTCACCGCCTGGCTGCTTCCCTATTCCCGCTCGTCTGCGGTTGCTCGCGCCTCCCAAGTCGTTCTCTCGCTCTCTTTTGGAGTCTCACGGGGCCCGTTCTGCGCCACCTCTAGGCCGAATGCACCGCATGGCCCAGGTTAGGGTTGAGGCCCGGGCACGTCCTAACTGGTGCACCCCCCCCTCCCCCATCGCTCTCTCTCATCTCGCTCGCTCGTCCCTCCGCCGCCCGTAGATGCGCCTCGTGTGCAAGGACGTGCAGGCGGACACCATGTGCGACGTGCTGCACGACGCCGCCTACCGCCACAAGTGGGACGCGAACGTCATCCAGACGCACGACATCGGGCGTCTCACCGCCAACGCCGACGTCGGATACTACGCCTGTGAGCCCCGCGTGTGTGTGCCCTGCGTGTGTGAGCTCCGCCTGTGAGCCCTGTGTGTGAGCCCCGCGTGTGAGAGCCCTGCATGTGTATGCCCTGCCTGTGAGCCCTGTGTGTGTGCCTCGCGTGTGTGAGCCCTGAGTGTGTGTGTGCCCCGCGTGTGTGTGCCCTGTGTGTGTGTGCCCTGTGTGTGTGAGCCCCGCGTGTGTGAGCCATGCGTGTGTTCCCCCCGTGTGTGAGCCCCGCGTGTGTGAGCCATGTGTGTGTGTGCCCTGTGTGTGTGAGCCCCGCGTGTGTGAGCCATGCGTGTGTTCCCCCCGTGTGTGTGCCCCGTGTGTGTGAGCCATGTGTGTGTGTGCCCTGTGTGTGTGAGCCCCGCGTGTGTGTGTGAGCCCCGCGTGTGTGTGTGCCCCGTGTGTGTGCCCTGCGTGTGAGCCCCGTGTGTCCGCCACGGAAGCAGTGGTGCGGTCGCGTAGAACGCACTGCTGTGCTACGAACCCGGAATCCGTGGTGAATGTTTGAATGGGTCCTGGGCCGTTCCCCTAGGTCGACTCTGCCATAAACAAGTAAACATCAGCACTGGAGAGGCAAATGTTACCAGGCGCCGTGCCCGGCCACCCACCCCCTCGTGTGTCGTGTCGGCCTTTTAGAAGTGCTCGCTACCACCACTTGCCCTGACGGTCTGTTCAAGGCTTTAGGGGGGATGTGTGTGTGTGTGTGTGCTTGTACATCGTTACAGGTAAATTTATCCTGAGCCAATACGAGGACACTCACTGACACGGGTTTACCGGCGTTCGTGAGTTCTCTGCACAGCAGCAACAGCAGCAGCCTGCCGCTTGCACTCTTGCAAGCGGTGAAGTGGTTTCGGGGGACCTCCTGCTGCTGATGTGGGACTGCATTGACAGCGGCAAGGAGGCATCCATCCGGCCTCTCACCAGGTGGCCCTCCCAAGTGCATGGGCAGGGCGGATTTCTGCAAACGACTGATTTACGACGACGTGACCAAGCTGCTTGCCATCCCTCGTGAACATTAACCACAAAGGGGACCGGATTTCGACTCGCGCATTCGGAAGCGAAGGCTTAGGAGGGTGGCATTCTCTTTGCAAACGCGGCAATGATTTAACTCGCCCAGAAAACGAACCTCGCCGAGTCTCTCACGGCGTGGTGGTTTTTAGTTTTTCTGTTCGGAGGGCCCTGCTACATTGGGAGCTTTTGAGAAAAAAAAAGATCCATCAATGCGAGAAACCAGAGAAAACCCGACACGCATACGAGAGGGATAACATTCAAAACTTCACACAGATGGTTTTAAGAATGTTTCGCCGTCCTGCCATATCGTAGCCACCTTCACAAGCCACAACGCTTTGACAGTGCCGGGCAGTCTCCCATCAGGCTCTGTCAATCCACTGCTGGATGAAGGACTCCCCACACTCTGTCGGTCACAGGGGAGATATTAAACCATACTTCACCACACTGGTGAGTGCAGGTGTGTAAAGGGGGGGAGGGGGAGTCAGGACCAGTTCAGATATTGCTCGCAACAGATGTTATATAGAGCTGGGTTCGTAGTGCAGTATGCTAACCACTCCACCACCACTCCCCCTCCCACCCCCCCATCATATATATTTAATGTTATACCCGTAAAAAAGAATGCTTGCATAATCACAACATTGTAACTGGTGCGTACAGGGCACGAGAGCAGCATATGCCGAGGCCACGGAACCACGTGTTGTGATTTTTTTTTTCATGAATTCTTGGCTTGGGGAGCGCGACGCGTGCGAAGCGGCTGCCAGGAGATTTGTTTTGTGACTAGCACAGCCACGAGATGGGCGTGCATCACGAATGAGTGTGAACAGAACTGCTGCTGCTCCTGTGATGTTTCTGTTTCCTATTGCATCTCTTTGCAGGTCTCATGGCGATGAAAATGCAAGATTGCGTCTGTGCGTCCGTGTGTGTGGTGACCCGTGTTCGATTCCCGCTCACGGCCAACACCCAGTGACGATTATCTGAACCGGTTCTGGGCCTCTCCTAGGTCGACTCTGAAATGAGTACCTGGTGCGATGCGTAAACATAGTAGCTGGGGAGACAAAGGCGGCCGGGCGTGGTGTTGGCCACCCACCCCCTCGTGTGCCGTGCTGGCCTTTTATAGGTGCTCGCTAACAGCACTTGTCCTTACAGTCTGTTAAGGCTATACGGGGGAGTGTGTGGGGGGGGAGCGGTGGCTTAGTGGTTAGCACACAATGCATTATTAAACCAGCGACCTGAGTTCGATTCCTGGCCGCGATTAACATCAATGAAGAGTAATATATAAACAGGTGCCGCGTGCCCTTCTCTTCACAAACACCAACTGACCAAAATGGTGAAGTATGGTCAAACACCCCCCCCCCCCCACACACACACGGTGCGGGGGGGGGGGGGTGAGGGATGGGTGCTTGGGAGTCTTCACCAAGAAAATGGATTGACGAATGCCTGTAGACTATTCCCATAATCATCATCATCATCACCATCGTCACGATTACTTTTATACAAGCGAAGCATTGTGTCATTGAGGCCAAACCGCGCGTCGGTTGACATTTGAGCGCCGGATCGTTTCGCGTCTCGGCCGCTGGCTCGGAGCCACCGCGAGCCTCCTGGCTCGGAGCCACGACGAGACGTGGCTCCGAGCAGGACCCTGTGCGCACGCGCCCCCAACTTCGGCCGCGCTGCGGAGAGTTTTGTGTCCCAGGTGCCAAGGCCACGTGGCGGTGCTTGGAGAAGTGAGGCACTCGGTCGGGAAAAGAAAACGAAAAACACCACAAAAAAGCCTCCGTTGCCACCAGTCGAGCGGGTGGACGACGGAGAGAGGAGGAGGGGGGGGGGGACTCAGGGGAGGAGAGGGAAATGGGAGGCGAGGGGTGACCGCAACGACTCCCTTGAGATGAAAATGTCATTGGTGATAATACCGCTGCCTCCGCCGCTGGTGCACGAGCACATTTAAACAATACCACGAAATTATTCAAAGTTAAAACAAATAAGAAAAAACTGAACACGTTCGTCAAATGATGACAACGCTGCGAGTGGCCCTGGTAAGACAAGTGGCGTATGATAAAAATAACGCGACGTTCCTGGAGCAATAGCCCCGTCTTCATAGCATGGGTACGCTGCACGTCTGGGTGTCTCCGCCGCGAACTGCCCACGTGTGGATGTGTGGAGTCACTGACTGCCGGATAAAGGAAGAGGATGGAGCTGGCGAGGCGCGCAATTGCACACGCGTGTGCGGGTCCTTGGCCTCCCCAAGGCCGATGTGTAAACGTCGTCACTGGGGGAGACAAAGGCGGTTAGTCCGTGGTTGCTGGCCCACCCACCCCCTAGTGTGCCGTGGCGGCCTTAATAGGTGCTCGCAAACAGCACTTGCCCCAACAGCCAACGACGGCTGTACGGGGGGGGGGAGGGGCGTTTTTGTGTGTGGGTGTACAATCATGGCCAAGGCGCTTCGGCAAATGTCAACGTTTGCGCGAATGTTCGCTCTGACGTGCGAACGCGCGTCCTGTGCGTCGGCCGTGCGCGTGTTTGTGCATGGGCAGCAGAGTGGCTCCACAGCAAGTGGATCCAGGGTTAGAATCCAACCACTGGTGCCAGTAGGGCCAGGGTTAGAATCTCACCTCTGGTGTCAGTAGGGCCAGGGTTAGAATCTCACCTCTAGTGTCAGTAGGGCCAGGGTTAGAATCTCACCCCTGGTGCCAGTAGCGCCAGGGTTAGAATCTCACCTCTGGTGCGAGTATGGCCAGGGTTAGAATCTCACCCCTGGTGCCAGTAGCACCAGGGTTAGAATCTCACCTCTGGTGCTAGTATGGCCAGGGTTAGAATCTCACCTCTGGTGCCAGTAGGGCCATGGTTAGAATCTCACCTGGTGCCAGTAGGGCCAGGGTTAGAATCTCACCTCTGGTGCCAGTAGGGCCAGGGTTAGAATCTCACCTCTGGTGCCATGCAGTGTAACTGCCATTGCCCAAAACATCCCGATGTTGAAAGAAAAATGAAAAAATGTACGCAGCAAAAACATCACAACCCCCTTGGCGGCATCAAAAGCTTGCCCAAGGCCTTCCTTGAAAAAGAGTCATGAGATTCGGTGAAGCTTTCCTAGGTCAACAACGCGTAATTAATAAAGATCGTTAATACATAATAACGCTCGGACATTAAACCGATACTCGCCCATCCCAAAAGTGGACATGATTTGCTGCTAAGGAGGGAGCCCATTTGAGGGAGCGATGGGCTCCGTCTCCCATTTACAGCCCTGCGCCAGAAATGCGGAATTTCCAGCGGGCGAAATGTCCCCCGGACGCGTAACGCGCGTGCGAGCAAAAACAGCAGCAAAAGCAACCTGTAATATTACTATTATTGTTCCCGTGTCTCACGTTCGATCAACTATCTCCCCACTGACACCCCTCCCCCCCCCATCTGACCCCTAACGAAACAAATTGCAGGGAAGTGCCCGAAGCCACTGAAAAACAGAGACTTTGTCACCTTGAGGTCCTGGCTTCCCCTGGAGAACGATTACCTCATCATCAACCACTCGGTCAAGCACCCGGTACGTACACGTCGAGATGCAATCCAACTACACACACACACAACACGCGGCCTCTCTGTCCATCCACCGCTGGATGAGGGCCCGGTCGTAACTCTTAATTTGACAGTGCCTCACCCACCACCCCACCACGGGTGTGTGCGGGGGATCCGCAGGAACCCAGTGGTCTCAGAGATGTTGAGGACCGCTACGTTACATGCTGCACTTGCCCGATGATTGGTAAACCTGCGATGCGGGGCACAGAAGCACATTGCACGTGCGCGTGTGCGAGGTGCCCACGTTAATTCTAATCGACGCTCTGAACATCTCGTGGGCACGTTGTGTTTAGCAATCGTATGGCATGTGCTGCATGCAATGGCAATTTACATTCGAAGGGAAGGTGCAACTGATGAACGATTATGCGGTGTTGGTGATTGCTGGCTGAGCATGGTTTTGAGTTTCACGGGTGCCTACATGGGGAGGGGGGTGGGGCGGAATTTGTCATGACCCGTGTAACCGTGGGTTAGCGCACTGCGCTACGAACCCGGCGACCCGAGTTCTATTCCCACTCACGGTTCTGATAATCGCCAATCTAGCGATTATCAGAACCGGCCCTGGCCCTCCCCTAGATCGACCCAGCCTCAAATGAGTACCTGGTGCGGTGTGTAAACATCACCACTGGGGAGACAAATGCGGACCGGGCGTGGTGTTGGCCGCCCCACCCCCTCGTGTGCCGTACCGGCCTTCATAGGTACTACTCGATAACAACACTTGCCCCAGCAGTCTAAGACTATACGGGGGATCTTTGTCTTTGTTATGGCCTGCGCGTGCCGTTACGTAACAACGCAGCGATTGTTATGTTTGCGTGGTAAAGTCACTTCCCGGAAACGCTGCACCCAGTGCTGCGAAAACAAAAAAGCCTTGGTTAGGCGCTTCGGGTACGTGGGTGGCGAGTTGGTTACGATGTTGGTTACGATGTTGGTTACGATCTGCGGTCGCATGGTTTTTTGGTGAAGGCGAGAGTGTTTTTTAGTTTTTAGTTGTGGGTTTTCCCACGGCACAGGCATCACCCGCCAAGTTTACCAAATTGCAAGAACAAAGTTTGATTTACACGCTACACTTGCCTGATGATCGCTAAACGCATGATGAGAAGCACACGTGTACACTATACTGTGCACACACACACAAAGATCCCCCGTATTGCCTTGTCAGACTGTTGGGGCAAGTGCTGTTAGCGAGCACCTATGAAGGCCGGCACGGCACACGAGGGGGTGGGTCGCCAACACCACGCCCGGCCGCCTTTGTCTCCCCAGTGGCGATGTTTACACACCGCACCAGGTACTAATGTGTGGCTGAGTCGACCTAGGGGAGGCACAGGACCAGTGAAGATTATCGTCACTGGTGTTGACCGTGAGCGTGAATCGAACTCGGGTCCCCGGGTTCGTAGCGCAGCGTGATAACCGTTACACTACGGCTCCCCACACACGCACTGACGCACACATTGAGCTCTCATCTCAACTTGAATCATTGTTTAGTAATCATTAGGCACGTGCAGCGTGCTCGGGTCGTTTTGGGGGTTTTGCTGTCCTCTGGGTTAAAGTAATTGTTCAGTGTCTGAATTAAATGTTATCTTGGCGTCGTGGGTATGTTGTGTTCGTTTTTGCTGCGGTCTTGGTGTACGATGATCATTGGGCTTTGGGTTAGTGGTAACGATAGGATTTGGGTGAAGTGAGTTGTTTTAGTAAGAATCCAAGACTGTTCATTCACTGGCAGAAATTCCAACGGAACTTTGTCCAGCGTGAGGCTTTAAAATGCTTTACGGAGTGAACTAGCTTTAACTCTGTGCGTGTCTGTAGCGCCACCTTCTGACTCTGTGCGGCCCTGGGTTAGGAACTCCAGATCAAAGCAGCGTAACAAAAAAGGGAGTCGCAACAGTGGGTCAAGAATTGGGCAAAAGAAGAAAAAACCACACACGGCAGCGAAATAATGAAATAAGTAAGGCCGAGAGAGATGACAGCCACACGGAACTAAAGGAAGAAAAGTCAACGGCGAGCATTCCCTCCAGCCGTAGATGGAGAATGAACGATGTATGTACGATGAACTTTTTTTGCACCATACGTAGCCTACCTTGCTTATCTGTGGTGCGTGGGAAGGGCAACGAACTAAACACAAAAAGCCGTTTTTAAGAAATGAGTTTTCAATCTCGACAATTATTTAAAAGTGCACAGCTTAATTTGCTTCCTAATATGGGAATGAAGATCGTTCCAGACGGCCGCAGAAGTGCACTTGAAGCACGCGATGCAGTGACCGCTATCTTCGTTTGACGGCGAGCCAAAACGTTTGATGGTGAGCCAAAAGTTTGATGAGCCAAAAACCGGGGGTAGCGCGGATGGGGTTTCCACGGTAACCCCGGTGCTGCTCCCCCCTGCGAAAGGGACCGAGAAATCGCCGCCAAACGATGATGATATGGATAACAATAACCTAATTATAGTCATCGTTTGGCCAGCTGTGTGATGTAACACCGAATAGGCAAATTAAAGTGCTACACAATAAAACCGATTATGCAAAGGGCTGAATACACTCGTGGCTTTTTGTGTTTATCTTTTACACCGTGCCCAGGAAAGCACTCCCCCGCCGTGTCCATAAGCGTTTCGGTGACTGTTTAACAATGAATGGCTCGCAGAGTGATGTATTCGTTGTTTTGTGTTAGCGAGGCAAGGGCCGTCGCAAACCCCCGTCCGTGCCAAATCGCTCCGCAAATTCCACGACAGAAATTGTACGCATGCTATACCATGCATGCATGCTGAACTTCTTTCGAAGCCGGCATGCAAGCCAACCGTGCTCATTCGGAGGTACGGAAGGGTGATTAGGGGTTGGGGCGGGGGGAGGGGTTTACAATTGATCATTATCCCGGTCTGAAAAAAAAAATTCTCACACGCGGTCTGTCGAAGTCACGTCACGGTTGGATGGTCGGACATCCCTTAAAACCGGGGCCAACCTCATGGCGCTGATTGTGTTATAAACGAAGTTTAATGCGGGGGGAGAGGGGGGGTGTGTGTGTGTGTGCGTGGGGGGTGTGGGGGGGGGCGTACGCAATCAATGCACGCCACCACGAGACGCCTTGCCAGCCCCATTGAATCACCGCTGCAATTATCTGTATATTACCGTTGTCGTGGCAACCACCCGGAGGGGGGTGGGTGTAGCTCGGATGGCGTTGCCACGGTAACCCCGGTGCTGCTCCCCCCCCCCCCCACCTCTGCGAGAAGGGGACCCGAGCAAGCGCCGGCAAAAGGCCGCGCGCTGCAAGGGCTCGCTCCCGACGGCCGCGTGCGGGCTCTTGTCGACCGATGTCCATTCGCGAGCTCCGTGTGGCGTGCAAGGCTCTCCCACGGGCGTTTCTTCTCGATGAGCGCGCCTTGTGCGTGATGGAGCCTGTGAAACTCACCCCCCCAACCCCCCCCCCCCCAACACACAACCGCCCCCTCCAGCCACTAGAGGCCGCTACAAAAAAATGTACGCAAAAATGTAAATGGGTTTTAAAAAAAAATGTAATCGTGAGTCAGTGGCAATGCACTCGGCGAGTGGGCGAGTCTTTAACGACCTCTGATAACGATGGTGATGACGACGACGACGACGATGTCGACATTGAATTCGTTGCCAGTGTCGGTGATTGATGGTGATGATGATGATGTGATTTGCGAATACTTGGCAAAGAGCAGACAATTTGTTAAGTCATAAGGGAGGCGAATTGCCGTGTAATCGCATCACATGGCAAGCATTTGGTGGTGAATGCATCCGTATGTAGATGCATGCATGTGCTTAAGTGCAGTATATCTCTCTCTGTGCGCGTGTGTGGGGGGAGCGGTGGTGTAGCGGTTAGAGCGCTGTGTTAAGAACCCAGCGACCCGAGTTCGATTCCCGCTCACGGTCAACACAAGTGACGATTATCTGAACCGGTTCTGGGCCTCCCCTAGGTCGACTTAGCCTCGAACGAGTACCTGGTGCGGTGTGTAGTAAACATCGCCACCGGGGAGACAAAGGCGTCCGGGCGTGGTGTTGGGCACCCACACCCTCGTGTGCTGTGCCGGCCTTCATAGGTGCTACTCGCTAACATCCCTTGCCCCAGGAGTCTGTTTCAAGGCTATACGGGGGACCTTTGTTTTTATGTTATAAAACAATTGTTGTGCCGGGGCAGTGGCACAGCCGTTGTGAGCGCACGTGCCCTACACACCCGGCCCCTTGAGTTTGATACCTGGCCACGGCTAAAATCGGTGGCAAGTGATGTTCTGCCAACCAGCCCTTGGGCCCCGTTTACCCCAAAACTTGCACCTGGCCAGCGTGGTGAAGTGATGGTCAGATGGTTGCACGTGCGTAAACACGTTTTAGCATGAGCAATATGCACTCGCACGGTCTTCTATGTCAGTTGAGTTCCCCAAAGAGACCTCCCCACGTCTCCTGCAGCAGCCTCTCGTGGCCTCCTCCACGCTTCGTCCGTTTATGCGCTGAATATGCGTTTATCCCGGACGAGCCCGATGAGCTATGAAGCTGTTTCCGACAGATGTCAAGTTGTTGGGGACGATTCCTCACCTTGTCAATCCAGCGCGTGGCCTCTTTATCAGCAGTTGGGAAACACAATTTTTGAAGAATGTTGCTTTGCATTGCTGCAACTGATTTTCGTCGGGGCCTGCATTATTAATCCCTCCCCTGCCGTACTATCCGCTATCCTCTACCCAATTTCCACACTACCCCTTGACGGCTGGAAGGCAAAACATATTGAAGACATCACTTCCCACGCGCGCGTGCGCACAAGCACGAACGCACGCACGCAAGCGCCACGCGCGCGCGCGCCAAAACGTCACGCGCTCGCTCGGGCACGGAGATGGCTTTGTATTTTTTTCCCACCGCAGTCATGTGTTTTTTTTTTGTGATTGTGTTTTCATATAGATTTATGTTGCTCTTGATATTGCATTGTGATTTTAATCGTTAAAATAAATGAGCCCATTCACGTCTTTCCTCCGCAAGTCTACTCGCGCAACTGCTCCTGATTGAATGCGATTTTTTTGTGTGTTTGTGCGTCGGAAACAAATTGACCTGACCCCCCGCGCACCCGTTGCGCTACGTACCGGTGCGGCTGCACGTGGCCTCCACGGACGACAACGTGAATCCTTATTATTCTTTTTTCTCTTTTTGTTGTCGCTCGTCAGAAATTTCCGCCGAAGAAGGATTTTGTCCGAGCGGTGTCCATCCTCACAGGCTACCTGGTGCGGTCTCACGGGAACAACGGCTGCACCCTCATCTACCTGACCCAGCTTGACCCCAAGGGTACGCGTGACACCAATGCCCCCGCCCCCCCCCCCCCCATGTGGCCTGGTTCGCTTCTTGTGTCGTGGCAAACGATGCGAGCGCTCTTTCCCCCCCTCCCCTCCTAAAAATAACCTTTTTTATTTTACCAGGTAAGGCCCACTGAGCTATATAGCTCTTCTTCAGAAGCGACCTGCACATCGCAAATGATGGATTCTCACAAAGTGGCTTATCATCACGTGGGAAATGTCTTGCAGCCAAACACTCTGAACGCATGTTCATTCTAAACGTGGTGGGAAAAAACTGGACGACCCTGTAGAAAAATCCACGTGACCACGGGGAGAGAGACACGCAAACTCCAAATATACAGCAGGCGCCGGGGTCGGGATCGATGCAGAGGGTCATGCGAAACCCCGGTTTTAAGTGCGGCGAATTATAGTTTTTTTGTTAAGGTGCGGCTCTGTAAATTCCCTACCCATGCCGTCGCCGGCAGAAGATCTTTCCGCTATAACGCTTATACTGACCAGCGTTCACTTATTTTCACGGGGGGGGCACTTTTGCCGATAAGACATAATCCGTGTGAGGGCCACCACACATTTTAAACCATTGGGATTGACAGCACAATGTGGGGCGTTTTCACATTCGTGTGTTGACGGGGGCTGCACGTCAGGGGCCGCACTAAAAGCCATCGGGGGGGCCACCAGTGGCTTTGGCAATGAAGAACAACAACACTGGCTTGTACGAATCGAAAAACTATCGACGGCGGTACACGCACGGGATTGACGATCGCGAGTGAGCCCTTAGCGACAGAGCGAAATAACTCTGGTCCTTCTGCTGTACTGGCAGTGGTACACAAGCGCAGATGAAACAGTTCAACACGTTCTCCAGTGGGTGGCCTTATAAGGAAAATATATTTTTAAATGACGTTTTAGGTAATGGCCCTTCTACATAGCATGTATATAGCTGTGCCAGAGAGAGAGAGTACCAGTAAGAGGATGCATTTTACACCAAGGGAGCCTGACAATGAAATATTTAAACTGTTTTCAAATTAGAATATGAGCAGTTGCCTAAATATTCGCTTTTGGGTAACAGACAAACCGACGCATAGCATCATCAGCAGCAGCATCATCAGCAACATCAGCAACATTAGCAGCAGAATACAGAGCAGGGGAAGTCACAGCAGTTGCAGAATTCACAGCAGAAACGGAAATCGCAGCAGCAGCAGCAGCATGCACAGCGAGCAACAGGAGAAGAATGCCCAGCAAGATAATTCAGAGCAGAATACACAATACTCAGCAGGGGAATAGCTAGCAGGATGATTTGCAGCAGCAGCAGCAGCATTCACAGCAAACAGCAAAATTCACAGCAACAGCAGCAGAACGCACACCAGCACCAGATTTAGCAGTGGCAAAGCAAATGTATACGGCAGTAGCAGCAGAATCCACTTGCAACAGCAGTCGTGTTCCTGATGCCGTATCTGTAAGGGGGGCGAGGAGGTGGGATCAAGCAGTCATCCTTGCACGCAGCAGCAGCAGCAGCAGCCATGGGGAGCAGCTCCAGTGATCAGAGCAGAGCTGCTCCTTGTGCGAGCACAGGGAATAAAAATGTTAAATCAGGGAATAATGCCCACTCGCAATTAGGAATCAGCAGTGCAAGGAATTTGATTAAGTGAAAGCTAATGAAGTGTCTGCTCCTCTTATGCAAATTGTGCGTGGATTAAAAAAAAATTAGATTGCAATTATTTATGGAGGGGTTTCCGCAAATGTTAGCTTCCCCTTTGCAACCCGCTGTGGTAAGCGTCTTCGTCTTTACAAGCCTTCTACATTGAGGGTGCCGTGGTGGCGAGATGTTAACTACCTCGCTTGGAATACAGAAGGCCTTGGTTCGATCCAGACCCTGACGCCTGTATATTTGGAGTTTGCATGTCTCGTTCTCCGTAGTTGCATTAATCTTTCTCCCAAGTCCTCCAGTTTTTCCCTTCACATTGAGAAACATGCGTTTGGGAGTATTTTGCTGCGATAAATTTCCACGTGATAATCCACTTAATTGGGCGATCATTTGTGGCCAGGTCGCTTCTGAAAAAGAACTACATAGCTCAATGGGCCTTTCCTGGTGAATACATATAGTTTAGTTTTATAGTTTTAAGTATAAATACACTTGTCGCACACTCACTGCACTAGCCCGATGATTGCTAAACATGTCCCAAATGACGAGGTGCAAAGGGTTGGATCAAACTGAAGCTCAACAAAAATCTCTAGCTTCTACTTAAATCACAATTCGAGACTTGTTGGGGAAAGTGCCGTTAGCAAGCACCTAATGAAGGTCGGAACGGCACACGAGGAGGGGGTGGGTGGCCAGCACCCACGCCCGGCCGCCTTTGTCTCCCAATTGGCTCGAAATTTACACATCGCACCGGGTACTGTTAAGACCTCGGGGGAGGCGCAGAACCAGTTCAGATAATCATCAATGGTTTTGGCCTTGAGAGTGGGGAATCGAACTCGGGCGGCTAGGTTTGCAGCGCAGCTTACACACGTAAACATTATATCACGATCAATTTTGATGCTCAAATGTGACAGAGACCCCCCCCCTCCCCCCCCACACACATGCAGAGTTATTCGCGAAGGTTCCAGACGGTCACCGTACGCACAAACCTTTATTTTTGGCTCCAGATAAGTAAATACAGGGTGCTTCAAAAAAATGTTAACACTTACATGGGACTATCGTTTTTAATGGCAAAAGACATAATACACTGTAACAAAATCTATGTTAGTAGCTACAAAAAGTCTCCACTTATTCGCCATCATTGTCAACACGTGCCTGGAATCTTCTCCAGGTGGTCTCCAGAGCCCGGAGGAGGCACATTTCTCGCGGTGTTGTTTAAAATTTTCAGAAGTGTTGAAACATGTTTTTCTAGCAGCCGGTACAGGGTGCTCCTTTTAATAGACACCCCGCTAAAATAATACGGTGAAAATCGCAATCCACCGGGTCTCCCAGCAACCTTAATACATTCATTACTTACGTTTACGCATAAGATGTGGAGCCGAACGTTGCACAACAATATAGAGTCAGGGAGAGAGAGCGAGCGAGAGAGAGAGAGCTTGCAAATTAGTGGGGTGTCTCTAAATGGATCGCCCGATGCACGGCACCAAATGAACGGGGAGCAAAAATACGGCAACAACGTTACACTTAAAGGAAGGCCCCCCCCCCCCCCTCCGTGTCGCCCACCGATCTGTAATGCACGCATCAAATGTTCTGACTCTCTTCGCTGTCGTGTATGGGAAGCTGTCGTTTTTTGCATAGAGTTTAGTCGCCTGCTGGGGTGGGGGGGGGTGAATAGGTGATCAGTGGGGCGTCTCTAAATGGATCTCTCCCGCGCCACCCATAATGTGAACTGGCTTCATCTTGCGTTGTTCCATGGAAGTGAATAATCCTGTCGGATAAACCCAACGAAGCCACAATTGGGTTTTGCTTTTGTAATGCAAAGCAGACATTTTGCTAATTGCAAAACGACTGGTTTTGGAAAGTCGGATAGAAAAGAGAGAGAAAAATTCTTGACTGCATTTATTGAATTTAAAATATCGAATTACTTCACAGCGTACCTCCATTATCTTTCCTCGGATGTTGAAAAATCGTCGTTGGCTCGAGGATGACTTTTAAATGCGTTTTTTTTGTGGGTTGTAAATGTTTCAACGCGGGATGCAATTTGCCATTTATAAATCGACATGCAGTCATCGCAACAACATTTGCAGAATGGTCGCGAAAGTATCCCCACCCCCGGATGGAATGTTAATGCCATCCGAAAAAAAAAAATCTTGGTAAATTTCAAACGATGAATGAGGAATGTAAATGAGCCAGCATCGCCCAAATACCTCAAATGTCTCTAAATCCCTCCAATCGAGTCCATCATCAACGGCAAGATCTCACTCGCCGTCTTTAAGATCCTCCACGGACTCGGGCTTTTACCTCCTCCTCTCTCATCTCTCTCCACTCCCTCCCGCGCGCTCTTCTACCGCTCCCCTCTCAGCTCTTTCCACTCCCTCACACGAGTTATCTTACCTCTCATCTCTTTCCACTCCTTCACATGAGCTCTCATACCCTCCCCTCTCATCTCGCTCTACTCTCCCCAACGTGCTCATCACTCCAGCAACCAAGGTCTTCTGTCAAAACCCTCCGTAAACTTTCACCCAATGGGAGGTCCATCCTTGTCATCTTCTGCCCCCCCGCCCCCCCATTGCTCTGTCTGCACTGCTGTGACCCCACCCCTGTTCGAGTTCAGACTCGAGACTACTTCCCCCATTCTATTCTCCCTAGGGCGTTCTCTTGCTGTGACGTGTCCTTTGTATGCACGGTATTGCAACATCATCTCTATTTCCCCTCCGGGTTCGTAGAATTCTAGCCCTCGTTTGCTGCTCGGGCTGAAGCCATCGCCTCGCTATCATTGAGAAACACGGGTGGCTGAAGTGCAGGTTTGAACCCAGCTCGGTGTTCTGACTCCTGAGTGGTCACCCACCCAAGCACGACCCAGGCTCCAGGCTGCTTAGCTTGCAAAAAGTAATGAAATAGGCGGTCCTCTGGTGGCTGGTTTGAGCTATATTTTTTATTTTACTACTGAGCTATGTAGCTCTTTTTTCAGAAGCGACCTGGCCACAAATGATAGCCCAACGAAGTGGCTTATCGTGTGGAAGTTTATAGTGGGTCAAATACTGTAAACGCGTGATTCTAAATGTGGAGGGGAAAAAAACCGGAGGACCCGTAGAAATATCCACGCGACCAGGGGGGGGGCGGGGAGAACATGCAAACTAAAAAATAGACGTGCATCATGGTCAGGATCGAGGCTACGACCTCTTGTGTATCAGGCGAGGGAGTTAACGTCTCGCCATCGTGGCACTCTCTCGACGCTGCGTCATGTGAAGAATAAGCAGAGCTGCTGGCTTAATCCCAAAACACATTCCTGCGGAGGGAGCTGGTAGGAACGTTGGGTTGCTCGGTCAATGGGCAGGGTCAACGGCGGCGTGGTGTATTCCGCAAATATGGCCGACTGTGAGGGCGGGCACAAGCCGGCGTGAGTAGGTTAAACGTTGAGTTTTATAAGGACACCACGGGGTGACCAGCCCCTCCCAACCCCTCTCCCCACCCAGCCCCACCCTCCCCACCCAGCCCCTCCCTGCACGACGGACACAATAATCCCCTGTGGGCTGGTGTAACAAGGAGGTTCCTACCAGTAAAATATTTTACATGATCACAAGTGTATTCACACCATGGTGACTTAACCAAACATTTTTCTGGTAAGATTGTATGTTTTTTAAAACGTCTGTCTCGCATAGATGCCCATGATACCGACGATGGTGGTGGCAGTGATAATGGTGAAGTTTATGATGATGATGATGACAATAATAATTGTGCTTGCTTAAATGCCTCAGAAGCTAAAAGTGCCTTACATCTCCTTGAAAATAATTTGAAGGGCACCCCCAGGGGCAGCTGTCCCTGTGCAGCACAACGTGACTCGGCACCGGACTGCCCCAGTACAGGAGGGGATGATCAATAGCGGCGGCGGTGGTGATGATGATGACGACGACAATGATCATGTTGCTGATTGGCGTGATGATGATGATGATGACAATGATGACGATGACACTGATTCTCATCGCCAGGCTCCTTGCCGAAGTGGGTGGTGAACCGGGCTTCTCAGATGCTGGCTCCGAAGGTAACATTAGCTTCCCATGTCCGAAACGAGAGCCGACGTTCGCTTGTACAATTCTTCATTTTATTCGCACACCCGTCCCCACGTAGGTGTAAATGAAAAACAAAAAAGTTTCGTCATAATCCTCCCCATGAATTCACACCTGCCAACCGCCAAAGTTTTTGTTTTATATATATGTTCGCGAGCGGCGGCGGCTTCAGTGGCTCCGGCTCCGTGTAAGGGGGCAGAGCGCTGTCCCGCTGCTCTGGCGTGACGCTCGCGCCGTGTGGTGCACGAAGCAATCCGCAGGCTCCCCCACTCGCGATGAGGGGTGCCCCTCCAACCTTCTACCCCCCACACCCCCGTCCCTCTGCCTTACACGGCGCCCCCCCCCCCCCGCTGCCCCGTCGCCCACAATCCTTTCTACAACTCTGCAAATCATCATTCGTATCATCACTAAAGACAAAGATCCCCCCCTCCCCATATAGCCGAACAGACTGTTGGGGCAAGTGCTGCTAGCGAGTAGCACCTGTGAAGACCGGCGCCGTGGCACACGATGGGGTGGGTGGTCAGCACCACACCCGTCCGCCTTTTTTTTGTCCCCAGTGGCGACGTTTACTACACATCACACCAGGTACCCATTTGAGGCTGAGTCTACCTAAGGGAGTCCCAGGACCAGTTCAGAGAATCGTTACTGGTGTTGGCCGTGAGCGGGATTAAAAGTCGGTGTCGCCGGGTTCGAGCGGCCACCAGGTTAACCGCCACGTCACCTATTTGCGTTTCGCTCTCCGTATTTTGAAATCGGTAGCCGCGGAGTCCCGTGAAAGTCGCCGTCAGTGAGTTGGGTCCCCCCCCCCCCCCCCCCCCGAGTCTGCCCGGCAGGCGGGCCGCAAGTCCACGGGGTTATCTTGACCGGCGGTGTCATTCGCGGCGAGGCACGATCAACGTGCCCGCGCCAGTCGACAAGTTTCAATCGTCGTTGTGGTTGTTGTTGTTGTTAAGTAAGTCCATCATTCCTCTCCTGGGGGTTATGGATCCATCATAGCGCCAGAGTAATGGAGTTTCAACAACGACACTGCGATTCATCCGGACCGGGTAGCTCAGCGGTAGAGCGGGCGGCTTGCAATCGGAAAGGTTGCGAGTTCAAACCCGTCGTTTTGGTTGTTAAAAAAGCCCATCATCCTGTGGACAGACTCGCCCCTGTTATAGGAATATGGAATGGCCATCACTGGCCTTAGACTGGAAACGGGAGTTGTTAGCACTACCTCGATGTTCAATTTATCAGGAAATCGCTGATTTGTTTTACCTGTTTTTGAGCCGTAACGACTCTTTTCGTTGTATTTGTGGTGGCTTCTCAAAACCTCAGGCCCTAGGGCCGAGGCTGTGGCCCCTACGGGGAGCCCCCCCACCCCCCCCCCCCCCCCCCCGCGTTAATCCGGCCCGGGCTGCAGGCGACTTGCTGTCCACTCTCCCAGCTCGGAGGGAACTTACCCGTCGTGTCCGCTCTAACTTTTATTTTTCAACAAATTAAATATTCTTTCGTGTAAAACAAAAAAAAAACATTTTATAATAGGAAATGTACGTTCAAAAACGAGAGTGGGGGAGGAGGCAAGGTTGCCGCTGGGACGTAACTGCGCGCCACCCACCACGCCGCGTCCGGCTTGTCGGAGCCAAGCAGCCGGTTTCACCACCCCGAGTGTCATTACCTGCGCGGACCCTGCTTCCAACCTCCTCCAACTCCATCACGGCCCCCCTCCCCTCCCCCCTCCAACCACCCCACCCAACCGTTCCACGCGCAGGCGATGAAGCGGATCCACAAGGCGTGCGTCAAGTACCCGGCGTGGAAGCGTCGCCACGAGCCGCAGCACAAGCCGTGGCTCTACCCGGAGCAGAGCAACCTCCCGTCGGTGCGGCTCGCCGAGCTGGCGCTGCAGCGCTGCGACTCGCTGGAGCACATCGACGAGAGCGCGCTGGCGGAGGCGTGCGACGACCACGCAGAGCTCAGCGAGGACGACGACAACGCTAACTGAGCGGCGTGAGCCCAGTCCCGACGCTCTTCTCCTCCTCCTCACTCCCTCCTCCTCCTCCCTCCTCTCTCCTCCTCCTCGTCGTCGTCTTCGTCATCATTCTTCCTGCTCCTCCCGCACCACGTTCCCTGCCATCAACCGATTCCTCTTCCCACTAAACCTCCTCCTCAACCCCTTCCTCCACCATCCTGGCCGCAGTCATTCGACCTTCACCTGCGGTTCGTCCTCCATCCATCTTTCCTCTCCTCCTCCTCCCTCCTCCTCCTCCACCCCCACTGACCTTCGTGGCAAGAGGCCTTCGAGCACAGTGGAATTGACAAAGAGCTCGACGTTACATTACATTTCACGCACGCAGCTGAAGACATTTACACACCGCACGCGCCTGATGATGGTTCAACACGTGCCACGCGATATGAAGAGTTCTAATTCGGTATGCGTGTACACGTGTGTGTGTGTGTCTCTCTCACTTTGACGTAGGGTGTGTTGGTTGAAATTACGATAAAGGTTCTTGTTTGTGTATGAGAGTGTGCGTGTGTAAAGTACTCTAATACGTAAGCAAGTAGAGAGCGGTGGCGCAGTGGTTAGCGCACACTGCGCTACGAACCCCGCGACCAGAGTTCGAATCCCCCCTCACGGACAACAGCGGTGACGATTATCTGAACTGGTCCTGCGCGCTCCCCTAGGTCGACTCGGCCTCAAATGAGTACCTGGTGCGCGGTGTGTAGTAAACATCGCCACTGCGGAGACAGAGGTGGCCGGACGTGATGCTGGCCACCCCACACCCCTCGTGTGCTGTGCCTGCCTGCATCGGTGTTCGCTAACAGCACTTGCCCCCCTAAAGTCTGCTAAGGCTATACGGGAAACTTTGCCTTTGGCGTGCAAAATTACTGTGTAACAAAAAAAATTGTAAGTGTTATTTTCCAATTGCTTATGCCTCAAAAGTACCGATAATGGCTATTGTTCCCCACAAACTTTGCTTTTGTGACCAGGACAGTGATATTTTGAAATGTACCTATTTTCAATGATAAAACGTGCGCATTTGTGTCATTCCTTCATGTAAAGTCCTGGTCACAAAAGCAAAGTTTGTGGGGAATAATAGCCATTCTCTATACTTTTGAGGCATAAGCAATCGGAAAAGAACACACTTACAACCCAGGAACAAAAATCGTGTTACATAGTGACATGAGGGAGACATTGCCGCAATCGGAATCATTGGCATTCTCGCCATCGCTTGCGGGATGCGTTTCGAAATCATCGGGGACCTGTGCGGAGGGTCATGATTGACACGACATTTAAACACCGTACAGGTAACTATCATCCATAATACAGGTTTTTTTTGGGGTAGATCGCGTAAATATATAAATGTGTCGTTAAAACCCGCCACCATCCGACACAGCCATCTAGTAAGGGTTGTCACGTTAACAGAACGTGGCCAATTCGTCACTAGTACAGCACACTGGTGTGTTGGAGAGCCAAGCCACAACATTTACAAACTGAGTGCGACGTTTCGCCAGTAATTACAACTAGCTTCATCAGGTGACAGCCAGATTTGTGGATACGTCTTACTGTTTCGTTCCTTATTTAGAGGCGTAGATGTGGTGAACGAAACAGGTGGGCTTCTCCACAAATCTGGCTGTCGCCTGATGAAGCTGGTTGTAATTACTGGCAAAACGTCGTACTCGGATTGTAAATGTTGTGGCTTGGCTCTCCAACACACCGGTGTGCTGTACTAGTACACTACACTATATACTACACTCCTGTGTGCTGTACTAGTATACTACACTACACACTATACACTACACACTATACACTACACTATACACTACACACTAGTGCTGTGCTAGTGACGAATTGGCACGTTTTGTTTACGTGCGAACCCTCACTAGTTGACTGTGTCGGGCTCTGGTGGCGGGTTTTAACGACACATTCATATATTTACGCGATCCACCCCAAAAAAAAACCTTGTGGAGGTGACTGTGTGTGACTCTCGCAAAGATGTACCACGGTGGTGGCGATAAGAAACTCAATGGGGAAAACCTCTGACCTCAGGTCGCGCAACGTTGGCTTTGGTAATTTGGCGGTCCACCTAAAAAAAGAGTGCCGCTTCGATGTTTCTGACACGGACCCCCACCTCGAAGAAACCGATTTCGTCCCATCGATTAAAACAAAACGCAAAAAAATCAACAACTCTTCTGCTCGACGGTGCATGCTTCAAACGGTAGCGCGTATGCATCGATCGCATTTTATTCTCGCAAGTTGTGCGCGAGTAATGGGTTCGCGCGTTTGCCGCGGTCACGAGAGGCGCTTCGGTGTGCGTGGCATTGTTTATTTTTAAACAACAACAACAACACAATTCTTATTTCACCAACTCGATTTGTGACAATTGAACGGACTCGCGAGAGGAGGGGGGGGGGAGGATGGACTGATCGTTGCACGCGTTATGTCCGTGTGCTCTCGCTCCAATCCGCTGCCTCGTGTTGCACAATTTGCCTCTTCTGACTGCTTTGACTCCTCTACAGCAGAAAAAAAAACCCCGTGAATCGTGTTGCCAAGCTAACATTGCTCGTAGCCTTAGGCAATTTAACCCGGAGGTAGGAGGAGTGGTGGGGGGCTTGGTATCACTTGGGGTGGCAAATGTTTCCCGTGTGCACCATGGGTTGTGTCCACAATGGGCAGAAAGCCTCGCGTATAATAATGATAATAATGCTGTTTGTTTTAGACACTACCTATTTATTTACATATCCCGTGGATGTTTCATTTCACATTGTTTCTCTCTCTCTCTATCTCCCCAAGCACACTTGTACTCGTACATGGTGAAATGTTTTTTTTCTCATACAAAGCTATGACGGCGACTTCGCTACCATGCATATTTACGAGTTGGGGGGAATATCATTCTCCAAGAAAGTCATTGGTAGCATTTGGCACCCTGGGTGGTACCGATAAGCTGCTTTTAGCAAGTGGCTTAAGGACCAAACGTGGAGCGTGTCGACCCGATAGCCACTACCTCCCCATCCTCCCCTCCTCCCTCCCTCCCCTCTCCCCTGCCACCCTCCCTCCCCCATCCACCCTTCATCCTTTGGCCTCTAATGCAGAGATGGACAATGTTTGAATTAAATGTAATTTAAATGAGTGACTTGATCACATTTGTAACTTGTAAATGATATCTAAATTACATATCTTAAAGTAATTGGTAATTTGTATCTCAATTAGACTGGACAAATTGGCCATTTTGTCAATTGTACCCTAACTGAATTTCCTCCCAGTGATTTGTAATGCGAATGTACATTGCACCATCTGCTGCTGCTCCCTTGCCTCTCGATGCTTCGACCCCTTGCGACCCGGGGCACGCTCCGTAACGCCCCGACCGCCACTCGCTGCAGGTGGCAAACCTACAGGAAGCCGACGACTGATTTAACACCTCCCCACGATGTCCCTTCTTCTGCTGCTGCTTGTGGCTTTGCCTGCAGCCAGGGCCGGATTAACGCAGGGGGTGTAAAGGGGGGGGGGCTCACAACAGCCCAGAGCATGCGGCTTTTGAGAAGCCACCAAAAATAATTTATATAGAGAGACAGAGAGAGTCGTTACTGCTCCATAATAGTAAGAAAAACAGTCCGCGATTTCCTGCTCAAATCAACATCGAGGCGTTGCTAGTACTATTGTTTGCAGTCCAAAGCCAGTGATGACCATTCCACATTCATATAACAGGGGCGAGTCTGTCCACAGGAGAAACTACTTTTTGACTTCCCGTAAAAATAGATGGTATATATTTTAGCGACCCCCCCCCACTCCCCAGAAGGATGATGGGCTTATTTAACAACCAAACGACGGTTTGAACTCTCGACCTTTCCGATTGCAAGTCGCTGTCTCTAGCGCGGAGCTACAGACCCAGTTGAATCGCGGTGTCGCTGATGAAACGCCGGTACTCTCGCGTTATGATAGATCGTGTCGGTAATTTAGTTATGCATTTCAAGCCGTGGCACTACTATGTTGCAATTACTCGCGGGGTCACGTGCCGGCATTGTGAGTTTTGTCCCGCTTAACTTCGAATTGGCCTCACGATCCGATCCGTCGATCTCGTTCACGAACAACGATTGAGGTGGCGACGTGATTAACGAGCGAAGTCATTGGCATCGGGCACGGGTCCGGTCCTACAACGGTCTTGGGAAGGTAATTTAATATACCGGGGGAGCAGTGCCGGATTATCCCAGTAGCAAAAGTAGCTACATATGTAGTAGCTACGGGCGCCAAACTTTCAAGGGCGCCGCGCTAAATACTTTCAAGCTATCAATTCCGGTTCAGTGATTTTGCACTTGCTCTATTACTATAGTACTATACCGCCTTCAACTTTTATGAACGACCGGGTGTTTAAGGTTAGCGAGTTGTCGTGTTATCTGGCTGTATAGCAAATGAAAAAATACAATTACTTTACTATGCAAGTAAAAAAAATTGGTGTTTTCATATTTACGTGGGTTTGTTTTTTTATTTAGGGCCCCTTTTATAACATCTGCTACAGGCCCCGCACTCGCTTCATCCGGCACTGCCAGGGAGGGGTTACCCCCCCCCCCCCCCCCCCCCGTGCCATCCACAAAAACTGAATCCGGCCCTGCCTGCAACCGCCGCTGTGTGCGACGTCTCATCAGCAGCTCCGGACTTTGCGAGGACGTTTTGAATACCGCTGGTGATTTTTTTCAATATTCGTCCGTACCGCGTGTTGAACTTCGTTCGCACCGTACGTAGCCAACCGTGCTTAATGGGAGCGGTTTCCACCGTCGTAATTCAAGTGATTTAGGTTATGTGTTTCTTTGATTTTGACGGGACGATTTTGATTTCAAAATCAACCCATGCAGCAGCAGCCGCCGCCGCGTCGATCTCTCGCGCTGCCGCTACGTTCCGCTTCTTGGCAACAATTCCACTTGCAACTTTATCTGCTGAAGACCATTATCTAGTTTCGTAATGGCATGTAGGGGCGATAAGCGAGTCTTGCAGCACTAATGCTTTGTGAATGCCTGCAAATTACGTACGAATCCATTTCCCTCGCTAACGTGGTTTTTTTTGTGTGCGCTCGCTCGCTCACTCTCTTCCGCGTAACGAAAGACAAAACAGAAAAACACCCTCGCCGATTTTATATTCATCACAACGGGATGAGCCGTCGAACAACGGGCCGTTGAATTTCCGCGACTGTTTTTCGCAGAGATCTGTTGAATCATCCTCGTTTCCCGTTAGCGGCCGCTGACTTCTTGAACACTGTAAGAGGGGTTTATGGTAAGAAAAACAATCTAAGTGGGCTAATTTTACGTGTTCTGCGATGTGCCGCTCCTGATTTTTGGTCTAGGTTGTGAAATGTTTACGGCGATCCGATGACTAAAATTGCTTTGGACTAATCCGGTAACTGTGACGTCACACTCGTGACGTCACGTCCGCTATATTGACGCCAACAAAAAAAATGCGTCGCGTGCTGTTAGGTGACGTCACATGTAGAAATCTATTCCGATTGCAAATGATCTGAACACCTGAGGAAAATATCCTAAAGCAGGGGTGGGGAACCTTTTTTTTCTGCCAAGGGCCATTTGGATATTTCTAACATCTTTCGCGGGCCATACAAAATTATGAACTTAAAAATTAGCCTGTTATATTTGGTCAAACATTGAATTAACCCACTCCTAATGTGATGGCTGGAATTGCTTCTATTTGGCGAGGCGTGTGATGTTAGCTGGTATTGATGGTGTTGCTGCTACTTGCAACTGCTTTTCATGGTTTGCTCCTAGATTTATTGAATTTCGTGTCCGCCTGTGGTTGCCTTGGCAGGGCCAGGCCAAATGATTTTGCGGGCCTTATACGGCCCACGGGCCGGACGTTCCCCACCCCTGTCCTAAAGTATCCTTTATAAGACGAAATCTAAAATAATTTTTATCCAAAACCCATTCCGACTGCGTTTTTTGTTCGTACGCGTTGTATGTCCTCCCTGTTTTTCCCTCCGCAATTCAGAAACACGCGTTTAGAGAATTTGGCCGCTATAAATTTCCACTGCGTTGAGCCACTTCGTTGAGCTATCATTTGTGTTCTAGATTTGAAGCTTTCGTGACTGCAAGGATTCATACTCTTGGTTTTTTCGGTAAAGTCACGTAGGTAAAAAATATAAATAAATAAAATATAATAGAAATGCTTGATACAGTAAATTTAGCTGTGACGGTCCCACCTGATGACGGGGACTTGTGTTGCCTCCGAAACGTCGTGATTTATTATTTTATTTCTATTATTATTTATATTACTTATTTTTACTATCATTTGTGACGAGGTCGCTTCTAAAAAAATAACTACATAGCTCAGTGGACTGGTAAAATAAAACCAGTTTAGTTTTCGTGTGTAAACTTTTTAGTGATTTGCTTACCTTTTCTATACTTTGCACTCATCGTTTTTGTTGTATTGTTTGTAGCTTTCTGACCCGCCCTTACTGAACATCGTGAATAAGAGCTTCATAGCTCATCGGATTTCTCCAGGATAAATAAACATTCTGATTCTGATGTCCGGAAAACTCCTCTCTTAGCCTGCTCATCAAATAGCAGTAGACGATGAGTTAATTTAAAAGTTCAAGATATGTATATTGTGCGCACAAGCTTGAAATGATAACAACAACAAAATAACCCCATTGATCTAATAAAACAGCAAATTTGGTTTGTTCAGCCTTGGTGCTGCTTATTAGTTTTGTTGTTTACAATAGACCAGCACCTAACGGGAGCCGTGATTCTAAATCGTACACCTGATAGGAGAGGGGGGGGGGAGTCGAGATGGGGGTGGGGGGGATCGAGAGGGGGGTGGTCGAGAGTGGGAGTGGGGGTGTCGAGAGTGGGTGGGGGCGTGGTCGAGAGGGGGGTGGTCCAGAGGGGGGGGTGGAGTGGGGTCGAGAGTCGATGGGGGGGGGGTCTAGGGGTTGGGGGCGTGGTCGAGAGGGGAGGTGGGGGGGTTAGCGATGGGGGGGGGGGTCTAGGGGTGGGGGGGTCTAGGGGTTGGGGGCGTGGTCGAGAGGGGAGGTGGGGGGGGTTAGCGAGGGGGGGGGGCCGTCAAAACGAAACGTGCTTTTCGTCATTCCAACTTCGTGGTTGAGTTCCATTTTGCTGTTGACAGATGGTGGCTGTGTGCTCCAACCCCCCCCTTTCCCCCACCGTATCAGCCCCCACGCTTCACTCGGCCTCTTATTAACATCGCTATTTAATCTCACCCACCCACCCACATCCACAATATTTGCCGGGAGGGGGGAGTGAGTGGTAAAGAGCCACCTTATGCAATGCGCGTGCATGCCCCACGGCAATTGATATCGTGAATTATAATGCTTCGTAAAGCGTGGACTTTTCAGGGAAAGCGGTTTGAGGGCAATGGCAATAAACATTTACTCAATTTTCACATTAGTACTCTTTATGTTCAGGTAATGTGTGTGGCTAAAGATTTCGCAAGGCTGCTGCACACAGACTCCTGACTTTACAAAAACGTTGAATGTACTTTACACTGTAATGCAAAAAAAAAAATGCATTGCCTATTTTAAACGTTGCCCTGTCTGTCTCTGTCTGGCTGTTTGTCCTCTCTCTACTGATTTTCTGACTTACTGTCAGCTGGTTTGCCTGGCTGACTGGCTTACTGTCTGTCTGGTCGACTGTCTGACTGCTAGCTCGTCTGACTGGCTGACATTTGGCTGCCTGTGTGACTATCTGCCCGTTGCCCTGTCTGGCTATCTGATTACCATACTGTTGGCCCATCTTCATTGGCTGATTTGCTGTGTGACCATCCGACTGTTGGCCTGTCTGGCCTCCTAAGTGACTGTATTTCTGTCTGTCTATCCGACTGTTGGCCCGTCCTGACTGGCTGACTTGTGTTGCTGTCTGTATGACTGCGTCAGCCTGTGTATCAGTCTGTCTGCCTAATCTGTAGGTCTTGCTGTGCCTGACTGATTGCCCGCCGGTCTCTTATGAGCCGTGCAATGTAACAAACGTGTTCGTAAGAAAGCGTGTCATTTTCTTGAACTTGTTGGAGATGCTGGAGATCATAATCGGCATGCATCTGCCTCTTTAAATCGTATTAACATTACATAACGGCCCTTGGGGACATTCTGAGATCGGCTCATCGGCGTTACGTCAGACAACGCCCAAGCAACTTGCTGTGCTCAGGTGGCACACACACACAAAATAAAATCAACCCACAAGTCTCTGCAGCCTTCACAAAAGCAAAGGGCATTAACATTATGAATGTACCGTTACGTGAACTCCACGGCGGCAAAGGAACTGCATTCCGTGCTTCGTACCCATTGTGACTCATCAGCATGTGCTGTTGTATAACCTCGGTTTGTATTGACAGCAGCCTTGCCCGACTTGCAGGCACGTGTCTTGCCTTTTGTACCCCTCCCCCTTCTCTCTCTCTACCCAAGCTCATGGAGCTTTTGTGACGCCGGGGAACGCGTCATCTTGTGTCAATGAGTTATTCTGCAATAGTTGTTTTGATGCGATACGCATGCATTTAATATTTTCCCCTGTAAAAACCTGTGTGCTTTACTGACGTTTATGTAAACAAACAGACAAGATCGTGATCAAGATGATGATTATGAAGACGCTGGCAGTGATTATGGCGATAGCCATGATGATGGTGGAGGCGGCGATGATGATGATAATGGGTGACAATGATTGTGGTGGCAGTGGTAATCGATGATGAAGGTTACGACGATAACGATGTTGGTTGGGTGGTGGTTATTAATTGTTAATGATGGCACGATGTCCGACAAAAAAAATAAATCGACTCCGCACCTGTACAATGGGAAAGCTAATTGTGACCCCCCCCCCCCCCCGCATTGTGAAAAATTCATGAAATCCGTTGGGTGGTGGGGCGATTCGCGCGATCCTTAACGAATAAACGCCACCCGTATTTATATATTTTTTTGGGGGGGGGGGGGCGGAGCGGACGCAGGCAAATCCCTCAGCTGGTGTCACGACACAAGATATGTTCTGAGTGGTGGGAGAATTGAACGCGACATGTCGTGGACGATTGAAATGCTTAAAAAAAACGCCACGAATATGACTTGCAACGTGTCAACTCGAAACAAGTTCCCGGAAGAAGAATAAGAGAAAAAAAATAGCCCAGAGCGTTGTCATTTCACATCGACGATGAGTCTTTATTCAAGTTTTCCTCGAGGTGTTACCAGCAATAACAGCGTAGTGTCTTTTGTTTAGGTTATTGAAGCCGTATGCAGTGCAAATTGTGGTATGTTTCGAGTATTTTATTAAAACGTATGAAATGAACCGAGGACGGTGTGTGTGTATGTGTGTGCGCGTCTGTGTCTGTCTCGCGCAACATCAGTTCCACCGCGTGTCTTTAATGTGGAGTTGATGGGAAATTAAATTCGCCGGGGGAGAGTAACGAGAGGGGTAATGAAATTCCCGCTCGGAGAAGCGAGTATCGGGTTGATTGTCCGTGCGATGAACACTTATCGTCGTATGGCGGAGCGGGCGGGGAGACGGCTGACCTCTACTGTGTGGGCCAGAGGTCACTTGAAGAAGGGATGTCCAGAAGTAACTCCGTGATATTCGCTTCCGCGGCCAGTTATCGAACACGAATGGCTGCACTGCTTCCCCCAAAGACGCGAATGGATTTTTTTTAAATATCTCATGCGTGGCATGACGCCGAAAGCACAATTAGGATTAACGTGGGTAAACATTATTTTTTTTTGCAAATTAACAACAAGACTTGTGATAACAGTGGGGTTGTTTTTCTAAGCAAAATCGTCAATTAAAAAGCACGCAGCCTGCTAAGCATGAAATTGAGATCAATGGTAAATATTATGGAAATGGAATTGGCGAAGAGCAATTCCAGCTGTTGCTCTCGACGCAATGATGATAGCGTGAATGTGGCCGAGACATCATTGTGTTTAGGAAGATCGCGAGGTGATTTGTGGTCAGTGGTGTGGAAGGAACCCACACACCTCGCCATCGCTCCTTTCCTCCTGCTCGAACCCAGAATTGTACAAATTGACACCCGAAATAAAACACATTCCTGCGGAGGGAGCTGGTAGGAACGTTGGGTTGCTCGGTCAATGGCCAGGGTCAACGGCGGCATGGTGTATTCCGCAAATATGCCCGACTGTGAGGGCGGACAGAAGCCGGCGTGAGTAGGTTAAAAGTTGAGTTTTATAAGGGCACCACGGGGTGACCAGCCCCCACTCAGCGCCACCCTCCCCATTCAGCCCCTCCCCACCCAGCCCCTCCCCACCCAGCCACCCTCCCCACCCTCCCCTCCCCACCCACCCCCTCTCCACTCAGCCCCACCCCGCCCATTTTTGGCTGGTGGAACCAGGTGATTCCTACCACAGTCTGGTTGGGGGATCTTCCCTCCGCTATCCTGCTGACACGGCCTTCGATGACAACTTACAATGTCATCACCACCACCACCACTTGGTGGTGTTGATGATGACAACTTACAATGTCATCACCACCACCACCACTTGGTGGCCACCTCAATTCTAATGACCTGCCCTCCTCCCTGCGCGCGAGCCCTGCCCATCACAACATTCTTTCTGACCCGCCTCGACTGGACGTCTGTGAAAAAGGGGCTTCATTGCTCATCGGATTTCTGCAGTATAAATTAAGAGTCTGGTATTCCTGATCACATAATACAGTACAACATTTTTCTGGCACTGTCCTGCCACACTTAATTTTCGGAACCTCCAATTGTATTGCCCTTTACCGCCACGATTAACACGGTTGGCTACGTACGGTGCGAAAAAAGTTCAACGTACGTACATCAAATTCCTAACATCATCGGCACACATCTGCCAAAGTCGCGTGCAAGAGGTTGATTTATATACATCCGCTTTGTTATGACTACCCTGTGGCCGGTTGCATGAACAACTTAAGTGTGAAAAAAACCACCCTCAGTTTGGCATTCGTAGCCAGGAGCAGTTGAGCAGAAATAAAATAAAAATCGCGAGGCGCTTCAATGCAACCGGCCCACAGCTCACTGGCGCACACAGCAAAACAAGAACATCACTTCTTGCGCCGCGCCTCCCTCTCCTAACATCTACAATAAAAATAGATTTTCTTTTTTAACTGCAATGCGACGACGATGCAATGTCTTGTCGTCCTCTACGTATCCGCGTTAAACAAGCTGAAGCGTAAAATTGCGTCCTCATGGCCGCTGTAAATTGTACCATTGCAGTCTCGTGAAGGTGGCCCAGAGTGCGTGGGGGACGAGTCTTGACACCACAGGGGAGTTTCCCAGCTGCCACTGCCGCTGTTGCATCTCCCACTGCGTATCTCCCGGAGCGGCATGCGGCTCTTTAAGTGCCCGCTTCGTGACGTTGATTCAGTCAGGATCGCCGTCTCGTCTTCACCCACAGTGCATTGCGGCGCCTCTCGAAATATTGCTGTGGTTTTTTATCGTTCGTCTGTTTTTGTTTTACCGAATTAGAAAGAAAGGCTCTCCTTCGTTATTTAGGTTGACGGACCCCTGCCCATAGATGAAGGTAAATTGTAAATGGTGCAGCACTGCAATATGACGCCAGTTTGCTTGCGTTGTGGCCGAAACGTCGTGAGAATTGTATTTTATTATGTTAAATTTTTTTTTATTTTTTTATTTCCCTTCTACGTGACTTTACCGAAAGAACCAAGAATATGACGCCAGTGTTGACGAAAGGCGCTTGACTATTGGAGCTCCGCAGAGCTGGCAAGATTAAAACAATAATTTGCTCTTTTAGATTGGTGGCAGCCGCGAAGAGCCTTCGAACTAACACGTTGTCTCGATAATTGTATCACAATTATTGCAGTGGGACATCTATACGTTCGCAATCTATACGTGCTATAAAAAAGGGCCATTGCCCGAAACGTCGTCTGTTAATTATTATATTTCTTGTTCTATCCTTTTAGATAGATTGTATTTATTTGAGCAGGAAGGGCCCCAATGAGCAGCTTGGCTCTATTCCATGGGCGTCCTGCGACGGCACTGATGTTGTGATAACAGTACACACACAGTGATGTTGACGAGTGTGCATTCAATGCCCTCTGTATAATGCATGGCCGATCACCAAATTGAGAACGGAACCGAAACCTCCACAGCCCCTTAGCGATAGCGGTGGGGGGGCGGACGGGAGAGGGTGAACCTCTTGATAAGTTTGATAAATAAGAATATGTTTTACAATTTCTGGCAATAAAACGCATCCGTAATACAGCTGTGCTATTGCCGATTCTGTTTCTGCTGCTGTTGATTATTCTGCTGCTGCTGCTGTTGCTGCTCCTACTGCTTGTGTTGTTTCTGCGACTGCTGCTGCTTCTTGCTACTGCATCAACTGCTGCTTCCGCTACAACCGCTACCTGCTGTTTCATCTGCTGCTTCTGCAACAACTGTTTCTCCTGCTGCCGATCCTGCTTCGACAACTGCTTCTGCTCCCACTGCTTCTTCTGTTGCTTCTTCCTCAACCGCGTTTGCTCCTGCTGCTGCTTCTGCTACAACTGCTGCTTCATGTTTTGCTTCTTCTGCTGCTACTGCTGATTCTGCTTCATCTGTTGCCTCTTCTTCCGCCGCTGCTGCTGCTTCTATTGCTGCTGCTTCTATTGCTGCTGCTTCTATTGCTGCTGCTTCTATTGCTGCTGCTTCTATTGCTGCTGCTTCTATTGCTGCTGCTTCTATTGCTGCTGCGTCTATTGCTGCTGCTTCTATTGCTGCTGCGTCTATTGCTGCTGCCTCTATTGCTGCTGCGTCTATTGCTGCTGCTTCTATTGCTGCTGCTTCTATTGCTGCTGCTTCTATTGCTGCTGCTTCTATTGCTGCTGCCTCTATTGCTGCTGCGTCTATTGCTGCTGCTTCTATTGCTGCTGCTTCTATTGCTGCTGCTTCTATTGCTGCTGCTTCTATTGCTGCTGCTTCTATTGCTGCTGCTTCTATTGCTGCTGCTTCTATTGCTGCTGCTTCTATTGCTGCTGCTTCTATTGCTGCTGCGTCTATTGCTGCTGCTTCTATTGCTGCTGCTTCTATTGCTGCTGCTTCTATTGCTGCTGCTTCTATTGCTGCTGCTTCTATTGCTGCTGCTTCTATTGCTGCTGCTTCTATTGCTGCTGCTTCTATTGCTGCTGCTTCTATTGCTGCTGCGTCTATTGCTGCTGCTTCTATTGCTGCTGCTTCTATTGCTGCTGCTTCTATTGCTGCTGCTTCTATTGCTGCTGCTTCTATTGCTGCTGCTTCTATTGCTGCTGCTTCTATTGCTGCTGCTTCTATTGCTGCTGCTTCTATTGCTGCTGCGTCTATTGCTGCTGCTTCTATTGCTGCTGCTTCTATTGCTGCTGCTTCTATTGCTGCTGCTTCTATTGCTGCTGCTTCTATTGCTGCTGCTTCTATTGCTGCTGCTTCTATTGCTGCTGCTTCTATTGCTGCTGCCTCTATTGCTGCTGCCTCTATTGCTGCTGCTTCTATTGCTGCTGCTTCTTTTGCTGCTGCTTCTATTGCTGCTGCTTCATATGTTGCTTCTGCTGCCGATCTGCTTCATCTATTTAACACGCAGTAGGCTTTTGAGACCAATATCATCCATAATACAGGTTTTTTTTTTGGGGGGGGGGGGGGTTAAATCGAGTAAATATGAATGTGTCGTTAAACCCGCCACCAAAAAAACCTTGTATTTTGGATATTGGTCGCGAAAGCCTATGTGTTAAATAAAAGAGTTGTTAAGACGTTCAGACACCAAATAGAAACATTTTGCAAGGAATCAAGTCTCCGTTAACCATACCCACTTGTGGTAAAAATACAAACAAATTATTGCCAGGGAGGCCAAAACCTCTTCTTATTTTCCATACCTTGACGCTGGCGAAAAAAAAGGTCCTCTCTCTCTCTCGTGACGAGTCAATCCGTAGGTTCAATTGGCGTTTGATCTCCGATGTAGCAGAGACCCCTGGTGGAATAGTGGCGACATTGCCACGTTGTAAAAAGAAACCGGAAGATGATTTCACGGCCGGCCGGCGTGGCGGGCGGGCGGGCGGTCTTGTGTATTTGTCTCGCGCCCGTCGTCTCTTAATCGCCCCTAATTGGAAGGCAATCATCAAAGCAACGGCGGATGGGATTCGTTAACGATGGGACCCATTAGCGGGCGCTCCACTAATTATCGAATTCGAGTAAACCTCGGGGTAGGTGGGGGGGAATTGCAAAGAGCTCATTAATAGGCGGGGTGGGGGGGAAGGAGAGAGAGGTCGACACCGTTTCAAGCGCAAAGGGCAGGATTATTCGTGAGATATTATTTATAATTAACCTTAAGGAGAAATGTCACTTCCTCCTGAAGGAAAATGTTTGTGCCGTAATAAATAGCCAATTACCCTTATATGGGATTATCTCGCGCCGCGTGGCGTTCGTGGCAATTAAGGGTACTCGGGAAATTGCGGTTTTGATATATGCAATATGCTCACTGCATTATGCATGAAATGCGCACGTCTATATACATACACGCCATAACAAACAAACAAAAATGGACATCTGTTAAATTTGTATTCTTTGTATATTTTTCTCGTTCGAATGGGTCTTCCATGCCAATATTATCCGGCAACATTCGCGTCGCACGCAGACTCCCCGTGCAGCGGCTTCAACCTTGCAGTGCCTCATCGGCAGTGCCACAATTTTGTGTGAACAAAATGCTGCTGCCCGGGGTTTGCCCGATGACATTGGCGAGAGAGCGCGCGCCCTCCAATGATCCGATCGACATCCCTAATTTCTATCGGATCATTGGGATTGATTAGGAATAAATCGGCGTTTTGCGACCTCCACTGTTACTGTGTAGCATATTATCGTGTGCCAGGGACTCTATGAGATGATAGGACAATAGTCTGAGTCCATAATTGGCAATAGGTAACGGCAAAGCAGTTATAAGTGACTCACAGAATTGTGCGCAGTTGCGTCTACAGTCCACGACTTCCCTGAAGGCATTCACCTTCAGCGAGCGCGATGCCGATCACACAACGCGGTTCGAATTCGACCCTCGATCGATGACTGCCCCATCGCCGCACACGCGTCGAATAAAAAGCAAGGTAAAAGTTACTTACTAACAACTCCTATCGTTTTTCATTGCTGGAGGGGTTGCCCCCCCCCCTACCTGAAAATCCTGACTCCACCATTGTACGTCATTCCACTACTGTACTTATATATTTGTAAGAAGCGACTAGCTATCACAAATGATAGCTCAACGAAGTGGCTTATCATGTGTATGAATATTGACGGCAGTCGAATACTCTAAACGCGTGATGTTGATTCTAAATGTGGAGGGAACACAATCGGAGGATCCGGAGAAAAATCTACGCGACTACGGGGAGAGAGAGACACGCAAACTCCAAATATACAGCAGTAGGCGTCAGGGTCGGGGTCGAACCCACGATCTCCTGCACAGCAGGCGAGGGAGTTAACATCTCCTAGCCACCGTGATGATGAGAGAAAGAAACACGCAAACTACAAATATACAGCAGCAGGCGTCAGGGTCGGGATCGAACCCACGACCTCCTGCACAACAGGCAAGGGAGTTAACATCTCCTAGCCACCGTGATGATGAGAGAAAGAGACACGCAAACTCCAAATATACAGCAGTAGACGTCAGGGTCGGGATCGTGCCCACGACCTCCTGTATACCAGGCGAGGGAGTTAACATCTCATAGCCACCGTGATGATGATGAGAGAGCGAAAGACACGCAAACTCCAAATATACAGCAGCAGGCGTCAGGGTCGGGTTCGAACCCACGACCTCCTGTATACCAGGCGAGGTAGTTAACATCTCATAGACATCGCGGAACCTGCAGGTTGCTCTCAGCATTCTTCACCACCCTGGCCAATGCATTTTGGTGAAGAAGGGAGGAAGGGCTTGAACCGGTTCAGTTCTCCCCCCCCCCACCCACCACCACTAATGTCAGCCTTGGCTGGGAATCGATCGAGGTCACTACGCCACCGCGCCCCGCAATGGAGCATTATGGGTAATTAAAACATCGATCCACCCTCTCTGCACTGTGGGAACACGGGCACGGATGTGCGCCGTTAACCACATTAGCGTAAACGGAACGCGAGATCATACTTTGCATAATTTTCTCTTAAATCGTTACTAAATCCGTTTGTACGTTCGGAAGTGCATGCAGCGCATCGTGAGAAGAACGGATATAAATCAATGACGGGATACAAATCAATGCGGGATCGAGAGTCGGCTTTGTACCCTACTCAATAATCTGTGTGTAGCTTTAAAGTAGAGAGGCGTGACATTGATGCACGGTCATGTCCTGAACCAGGAACATCTACAATACTCTTAGGTTGTTTCGGTAAAGTCACGAAAGCTTCAAACCTTGAACATCTACAATGCTACGACTCGTATTATCATCAGCCACGATATATCTACTGCTGGATGAAGGTATCCCCAAACCATCGCCATCCCTCACAGCCCCGCGATGCCAAAAGACCACCTCACGCCTGCACGCGACCTGATCGTATCGCTCCATCTCCGCGGCGGTTGTACTTTATGTAAATAATTTGTTGTTGTTGTTGTTTTGTTCTTGTTGATTCGCACATTCCCTCCACCCTGCAATGTCCTGTAACTTTGTCTTTTAGTTTGTTGTCCTATACCCCCCCCCCCCCAAACACACATAGCACGGTTGGCTACGTACGGTGTGAAAGAAGGTCAACACAAACACATAGCACGGTTTGGCAACGTACGGTGCGAAAAAAGTTCAACATACGATGGCCATGCTTCTGATCCACGCGTGCTTGTGGCGGGTGCCGTGCAACTATTGAAAACTCTTCTCTCCGCGTGCACCGGTATTCTGCCTTGAATTCCCGCCACACCCTGCTGTTGATGGCAGCCTCTTCGTCTCATCATTGATCCCGAATCCACATCGACTCCGCTCGGCAGCACACGAAGCCCTGATCGACCCACGCAACGAGACAACACGTTTCGCGTCGACACATGCACATGACTCACCTACCAACTCTCACTCTCTCGCTCGCCCACCCGCTCACGCTCGCTCGCCCACCCGCTCACACTCACTCACTCGTTCATCCATTCACTCACTCGCTCACTCGTTCATCCATTCACTCACTCGCTCACTCGTTCATCCATCCACTCACTCACTCGTGCATCCATTCACTCACTCGCTCACTCGTTCATCCATTCACTCACTCGCTCACTCGTTCATCCATTCACTCACTCGCTCACTCGTTCATCCATTCACTCACTCGCTCACTCGTTCATCCATTCACTCACTCGCTCACTCGTTCATCCATTCACTCCCTCACCCGTTCGCTTACCCACTCACTCACCGGCTCACTCACTCACCCGCCCACTCACCCACCTACTAGCTCACTCGCTCACTCACCCGCGCAATAATTTACTCGCACGCCCTCCCACTCTCTCGACGCCCGCTCGCTCGCCCGCTCGCTCACTCGTTCATCCATGCACTCACTTGCTCACTCATTCATCCATTCACTCACTCGCTCACTCGTTCATCCATTCACTCACTAACTCGTTCATCCGTTCATCCATTTACTCACTCACCCGTGCATCCATTCACTCACTCACCCGTTCGCTTACCCACTCACTCACCGGCTCTCTCACTCACCCGCCCACTCACCCACCTACTAGCTCACTCACCCACTCACTCGCCCACCCGAGCTCCCATCCACCCACTCACTCGCTCACGCACTCGTTCACCAATTCACCCACTCACTCACCCTTTCGCCCACTCACTCACCCGCCCACCCGAGCTCGCATCCACCCACTCACTCATTTACTCACTCACTCACCCTTCATTCGCCCACTCAGGTTAGTGGTATTCAGCCCATCTAACAGCCGAACTCATGACGGAACTGTTGAGTAAAGCTTACAAAGCCAAACTAAGGCGCCTTCATTCGTGATCGCTTGTGCGCTATAAGAATGTCGCGAATACTAAACACACGAATGTATAAATAACCCATCTCTTTAAAGTGGCCTTCCCTCTTACATTTGCCCGGGTTCTGTTTTCGTTTCCTGCTCTTCGTGCTGTGCGCATTAGGATCCGAGGATGGAGTGCGTATTGTAAATTTGAATTATTATTCATTTTCAAGTTACGTCTCTCCAAATGTCAACGTACGTCTGATGTGCAATTTGGTTGTCCGCTCCATCATTCGCGGATTTTGTGCAATAAATGTGACCATTTAATTTGCTCCACAAAAAAAAATGCGAAATAAATCACCGTCGAAAAATGTGCATCCAACAGGTGGCACAATCTCCCAACAAAAGAACTCGCACGTGAATTGCCCGGATGGAGGAGGAGCGGTGGCGCAATGGTTAGCGCACCACACGAAGAACGCAGCTTACGTGAATGCGATTCGAGTGCCACGCCGAAGCGACGAGGTCTGAACCTAAATGATGGCCCTTTCCACACCCCGCCCCCATTTCAACAACCCGCGTTAACCGGCGTGGTGAAGTATGGTCAAACAACCACCACGACCGACACGCCGTGGGGAGGCCCTCATCCAGCAGTGGATTGACAAAGGACTGACATTTATTGTATTACTGTGCCATGTTATATATCCCTATTGTACACTTTTCATGAAGACGACCGCTTGTGTCGCGATCGAAACGTCGTAGTTTTTTGTTATTTGCTTTGAACTTAATCTCCGTGACTTTACCAAAAGACCCAAGAATAATATTGTACAGTTAAAAGTCTTGTACATTTCCATTATTCTCCAACTTGCAAGCATTTATATTATGGCTACTCATCATCAGAAGCAGCAACTATGGTTTATCCACTGTTGGATGAAGGTCTCGCCAAGCCGGTTCCACAATGGAACAATCCATCTGGCTCCTGCCCACGAATAACCCCTTTTTAGCCCTCGCTCAGGAGGGGGGGGGGTCACTCCTTCTGCGTTGCTGGTCCCACTGACTGAAACTCCCTCAACCGCCCTCCCCCTCTCGTTCATCCGTGCTGTAGACTCTCTGGTCGTGTTCAAGTTCAGACTCAACACATTCCTCTTTTTAACACGTAGGCTTTCGCGACCAATGTTATGGACATTCCTCTTCTCTGCCTGATTGACCGCCTCTCTATAGAACATGAGTATGCCTCCCCCCCTCTGTTTTTGTACAGCGCCTTGCGACGAGGTCACACGTTTAGACGTTATAAACATTGTACGTAATTTTGTGAGTACATCATGGGACTTCCTTTGCCAGGATCAAAATATAAGAATAGGTTTTCCCCTTTTATCTGGCAACAAAACAGTTATGTTAAGATGTTAAAACGTCAAACTGAAACCTTTTTGCAAGGAATCATGTCTGCATTAACCACAGATACTTGTGGTGAAAATACAAACAAAGAACGTGCTCTCACAGTATGTGCATTGTCCTTGAAAGCAGACATGCTTCCTTGCAAAAGGTTTCAGTTTGGTGTTTTAACATCTTAACACAACTGTTTTGTTGCCAGAAAAAAGAGGAAAACCTATTGTCATATTTTGGGTACTGGCAAAGGAGGTCCCATGATGTAGATGCTCAACTCGAGCTCTCATTACTCTGATAGTGCAATGTCTTTGTGCTGTACGCCTTTTGGCGTCCTCTGGTCTAGCACCGTTTGAGACGAGGCTCAAAAGAAAGCTGTCTCCGGTGTGGACCAATCAGTTTCAAAGAGAATGCACATACTATCAGAGTATGTTTTTCGTTTGCATTCTGACCACAAGTATTGTGGTTAATGCAGACATGATTCCTTGTACAAGGTTTCAGTTTGGTGTTTTAACATCTAAACACCGTGTTTTGTTGCCAGATAAAAGGGGAAAACCAATTCTCATATTTCGTGAATGGTTTGTGTGGGAGGAAACAGGGCACCGCGGTGGTGAGATATTAACTACCTCGCCTGGAACACAGGAGGTCGTGGGTTCGGTCCCGACCCTGTATATTTGGAGTCTGCAATGTTCTCCCCGTAGTCGCGTTGATTTTTCTTCGGGTCCTGCGTTTTTTTACATCCAAGTGTAGCGACGTGCGTTTAGAGTATTGCGAAACATTTCCACGTGATAAGCCACTTCGCTTGAATATCATTTATGGCCATAAAAAAGAGCTATATAGCTCAGTGGGCCTTACGTGGTAAAATAAAATAAAAATGTGTTTGTTTTTAACTGTAGAGCTCGGGAGGAAAAAAAACCCTGCAGGCATACGAAGGGATAACACTCCGTTACACACGGAGCTTACGAACCAACTTGTTGTGCTGCCATCACCTGGCCACATCGCCACTGCCCAGCGGGTTCGGGAGATTCACAAATCTCGACGTGACCCAACCAACCAACCGAGCCGACGATTGCAGGGCAGGCACATCCACCGTTTGCCCGGCACGACGACGTCAATGGAAGTGATTAGGCGAGAACCGGGTGAACAAGTTTCGGGAAGCCCTTCGTATTGGAATGTGACGACGTGAGGGCAAAGAGCTCCGAGTTGTCTCCACGCTTGGAGAGACGCAGAGAGCGAGAGAGAGAGAGAGGCAGGGCGAGGGAGGAAAGCGGTCGATACAGTTCAAATCAGGTTCCCTTAAGTTTCGATTTAAAGCTTTCGTGACTGCAGGGATTCATCTATCTTGGTTCTTTCGGTAAAGTCACGTAAAAGGGAAATAATAAAATAATAAAAATAAAAAATTATTACATTTCGATTTAAAGCTTTCGTGACTGCAGGGATTCATCTTCTTGGTTCTTTCGGTAAAGTCACGTAGAAGGGAAATAATAAAATAATAAAAATAAAACATAATAAAATATTATTAAATTTCGATTTAAAGCTTTCGTGACTGCAGGGATTCATCTTCTTGGTTCTTTCGGTAAAGTCACGTAGAAGGGAAATAATAAAATAATACAAATACTACATAATAACATTAAAAAAAATATCACGACGTTTCGGCCACAACACAAGCAGCCGTCCTCAGGTGAAGAAACAGAGCTGTCGGAAAGACAGTGCTCCAATGAACACTTTCTTGGCGGTGATCATTGGGACGTTGTCTTTCCGACAGCCCTGTTTCTTCACCTGAGGACGGCTTCTTGTGTTGTGGCCGAAACGTCGTATATATTTTTTTTATTATGTTTTACTTTTATTATTTTATTATTTCCCTTCTACGTGACTTTACCGAAAGAACCAAGAAGACAGGTTCCCTTAGTCCGGGGTTTTCACCAAAACTCCAGTCCTCGCGAACCCATCCACCACCACGTGACGTCTCTCCGCTTGGAGCAACTTACTCGCCGTTCAAACACAAATGAACTCGTTCCGCGCTGAGTGTTAAACACGCAAGCCCTCCCTCCCCAGTGGCACGACAATCAATTATACGCGGTCTGCGTCACGGGCAACACATGTCGACATACGCGCCGTGTGAATTGTATCTGTCAATTATTAGTTACAAAACACTTTTACATTTAGATTTAAAGCTTTCGTGACTGCAGGGATTCATATTCTTGGTTCTTTCGGTAAAGTCACGTAGAAGGTAAATAATAAAATAATACAAATACAACATTACAAATTCTCACGACGTTTCGACTGCAACACAAGCAATCATGATGATGATTGCTTGTGTTGCAGTCGAAACGCACCGAAATAACCAAGAATAAAAAACACTTTTACTCAAATAAAATGCCCCTTTTCGCCATTTTATTGCACAACTGTAAGTCGCTGCACCCAGACCAGACAACTTTCAGGATTTGTTTTTATTCCTCTACGGATCATTGAAAACGCTAAAAACAACAACAACAACAGACGCCTCCAACAGCCAAAACGAAGAAGCAACGAATAACTTACAGTACGTTGAGAAAAAATATATATATGCGCGGTGAGAGAAATTGCCATAGCAGTGCCGCATTATCTGGCCTTGTTTACTGCCACGGCAAAGTGCACGGCACTCTCTCAAGGGTGTGCGTGTGTGCGTGTCGTGCGGGTGTTCGAGAGCAGGGGGAGCGGCAGTGTCGTCTTTCGCTACCGAACCCGGCGACCCGAGTTCGATTCCCGCTCACGGGCACAACACCCAGTGTCGATTATAATTATCTGAACCGGTACTGGGCCTCCCCTAGGTCGACTCGGCCTCAACTGAGAACCTGTTGCGGTGTGTAAACAATCGCCACTTGGGGAGACAAAGGCGGCCGGGCGTGGTTGCTGGCCCACCCACCCCCTCGTGTGCCGTGCCGGCCTTCATAGGTGCTACTCGCAAACAGCACTTGCCCCAACAGTCTGTTACGGGCTACACACGGGGGGGGGTCTTTGTCTTTGTGTGCAGGGTGGCTGTTAGGAGGGGAGGGAGCTTGCAGGGAGGGCAGGGGGGAGGAGGGGGGGAGCTATTAGGGCTGCGTGAACTTGTGTGGGCGTGCAGAGAACACTTGCGGCGGATACGTGCGATGAGATTAGAAGGAAGGCGGCAAGGGTGGAGGAGGTTCTCAACGGATACAACAAACCCGGAACAGCAAAATAAAAATCGCCCGTCGCTCTGTCCATCCGGAGCTCTCTGTCTCTGCTCGTCTCTCTCTCTCTGATTAGCCGTACTCGGAGAAGGAATTCAATTCGACCGTCCAGCGGACAACCGCGGCGAGATAATCATGACCGACGACATCGCGCCCACGGCGTGCCGCGCAGCGACGCGCCCACAAGTGCCGAGTTGAACGTTTCAGTGCCGACACGTGGCCAGGTAAGGGATGAGGAGTGGGGGGGAGGGGGGACCCCACGGTTTGCGGCAGGTGCGGTCGGTGAACGGTCTCGAGAAATCCTTTCACTCGTCTAACAATTATCTGACACCCGTGAGTCCAATTCGCACGTTACTGGCTTGGTCGTAATCATCAGCCACGATTTATCCGCTGCTTGATGGAGTTCTCGATTCACCCTTACCGTGTTGATCGCGTGGGCCGGGGTGGTGGGGGGGGGTGTTGTTTGAATGTTTGTTAGAGTTGGTGAAGGAGGGGGGGGCAAGAGCGGTCCAGATGTATCACTTTTACTGCGGCTATAGTCGCGGCCGCTCCGTCGCCACGTGCGTCTAACGCAGACAGATGATGGTCGTGACCGAGAATGACTCATACAAATCATAATAGCGTTTCTTAGAAGGAGTAGACAGGTGATATCTGCTAAAGAAAAATCGAGTCTATGATACATTTTAAAACAAATCTAAAACCCACAATTAACGAATGTTTGAACTTACAGGGTTGGGTCAGCCTAAAGGTCAATATTCATGTTATGTCTTGCGCTAATCACTAATACTGAGCTGCATACGAGCAACTTCTTTGGTAAACAAAGTGATTCGTTGCCCGTTGAGTTTGACGCTAAAGCCGAAAAAAGGGTGATTATGAAACTACACTATATTTAGCTATATTTCAGAAGCGACCTGACCACAAATGATAGCTCAACGAAGTGGCTTACATGGAAATGTATAGCAGTCAAATACTCTAAATGTGGAGGGAACACAATCGGAGGATCCGGAGAAAAAACAAACGCGACCACGGGAAGAGAGACACGTCGAGTTCAAATATACAGCAGGCATCAGGGTCGGGATCGAACCCACGACCTCCTGGTCCCTGCATACCAGGCGAGGGAGAGATCATTCGCCGCAGCCACTCGGGGCCGCAACATTCGCCACCTTGTTACAAAAGAAAATGTGCTTCTCGAATTGAATCTCGACCTTCCATGGATTCGTCGGTGAATTGTTAACACAATAACTCACAACAATTTTACATCATGGGGGTTGTGTGACCATACTTGACTATGCCGCTCAAGTCGGCGATAGTGATGGGAAAGCCCAGGACCGTTTCAGATCTAGCCTCCCCGCTTGGGGCCTCTGAGTCATCCCCTCCATCTCGTCGAGGGCGAACCGGGCACGGTTCAAGCGGCGGCGCGTTCCAAGTTATTTGTTTAGACAGCAACCTTTGGACTGTGACCCTGAGCTCTTGCACCCCCACCGCTTCACCAACCCGCTCTGACCAGCGTCGTGAAGTACGGAGTCGCTGTTTGCCCTGCTGGGGCTCATCAACGGAGGCAGCCGGGCGTTACTCAAAACAAATATCGCTGCTGGTTCGCCAGATGTTGTCGGCTCGTTCACTTTCTCCCCTTGCACCGCGAGTCGCCGGCGTCGTTCCGTAGCCTTCCAGCTCAGGCGAGGCCTTCACGTGTTGGAGTCCGGGTAAAAGGTAACAGCCCTGCAAGGGTTTGTTCACGACGTTGTCGGCGGAAGGGCCACCACTCGGGAGAGATGTCTATCAGCAGTCCCTCCGGTTGGTATTTGGCCTATTCTGCCACGCTGGCCCAAGACGTACTTGGAAGAGGTGGGAGGAAACCCCACACTTTACCCCACCACACGTGACCTGCCGGTCGATCAACTGTGGCGTACCCCCATGTATCTACGGCTGTGTGGACAGAGGTGGTGGTGTGGGGGATGAGTGTAGGAACAACAGATTTTGTTGTACTGCCCCCTACTGCCCACAAGGCCTACTACGCCTGTGTCTGGCCCATGGTGGTCCCCAAACAAAGCTTTATCCAGGATCAACGCTGCTTAGCATGCGTGATCTGACTGCATCGCGCCCCTGTGCGTGGGGTGACCTGGTCAGAGTGGAACGGAGCCCGCGCTGGTCTTCCTTGGCAATAGGAACTTCATCGTCCATTCAGCATCGGCAGGAGCAAGCGCGTGGGGCAGGCGACACGGCAACACCACACGGAGTTCATTCCCAGCCTTGTCCTGCCAAAGCCCCGGGCCCTCGTCCCACACCTCCTTTATAGCCTCCTCTTTCCTTCTTTCCCACCAATCTTGGGGGGGGGGGTTCCCACTCTCCAATGGCCTAGCTCCATTTGCCGCACCTTTCTTCTCGGTGTCTTAAATTATTTTCCTTGGGCAAGGCCCCCTTTCCACGGCGTGACTCCTCCGTCGAATCTTAGCGTGCACCACCTTCGCAATAGCCCTTTGGCGAAACCCAAACCACATTTTCTGATGGTGGAAACCAACGGCCTAAACCGACCGACGGAGGTCTCCCCATTGAACCTGCTAAGTTCAACGGGGGCTACATGCGGCTCTTTAAGTGACTGCTTCGTGACGTTATTTATTAATGTCCCCACCGTCTCATATTCACTACGCAGTGCATTGCGGCTCTTGAGATATTAGTTTTGTAATTAATTACAATATATATTCTTGTTATATTGTTTTCCACCTCTATGTGGGTTTTACCGGTACATGAAAGGAATTGACACCTGTATTTTGGCCTGGCAGGAAATTAATTTGTACCGAGATTTGGTACCGGGTATTGTGTTTTGTCGAACCTTATCAGAGTAAACTACGCAGATTTGATCATGGACCTAGTGCTAAGAAATGTATCGCAGGTGGAAAAAGGGTGGCGACGCTAGATGGGAGGAAGTGGTTCATAGAAGCTTGCCCCGTCCTTTCAACTGCCGCTCCAGGAGATGGATTCTGAGCCGCGTGACCTCTGGATTGAAGGTCCAGCGTGCTGACCGTTGCGCCGCAGTGGAATTGTGAAGAATGCGTCCGTCCACTTCGTTTGTTTTGGCCACCCTCGCTGAGCTACCTGGTTCCGCAAGACACGGAAACTGGCGGTGGCAGTGGCCGCCTGTCACCGCCCCACTCTTGTGCCATGTGGGGTGTTGATAGCGGAGCCGTGTGGACATACTCTTGAGCCCAAACACCAAACCGGTCCTGGTCTGGCAGTCCCCAAATGTCTGCAGCTGTGGTGGTGTGGTGCCCACAGTCTACGGTTGTAACTTCCTATCCGCCAGAGTGTGCTCCCTGATAATAAACACTTGGCTCATAGACTACGAACCTGTTGTGTGCTTGGGGAGGGGGCACGGGGGAACTCGAAGCACCGACGGCGGGGGGGGGGGTGCTGAGTTGCAATGTTCCGTGGCCAGAACGTTGAAGATGATGCTACTTGAATGTATGGCTATGTTTTGGCTGGGTTTTCAAAAGCAAAATTGAACAACGTTGTGGGACATAGATGTGCAATACAACCCTCCGGCGCTCGCTTCTCCACCACTCCGGCACGGCGTGGGGGAGGCCCTCTTCCAGTGAGGGGATTCACAACAGGGCTTGTAAGTGTGCTTCGATTGGCCGGTGATGGAGACTTGCTATTTATCTAAACGATTTGTTTTTCCAGGTACGGCCCACTGAGCTGATGTAGCTTATTTGTCAAAAGCCACCTGACCACAAATGACAGCTCAACGAAGTGGCTTATCATCATGTGGAGCTGCATAACAGCCAAATTCTCTGAACCCACGTCAATTCTTAAATGGCTAACCATGGAGTGGCAGCCCCAACGATGGAGCACGCCTCCAGAAGGCATCCCACCATGGAAGGAAGGACGAGATAAGCTCGTGAACCGGCGGCTAGATGGATTGCGAGAAAATAAATGGACGATGTGCAATGATTGAGCAATAAATAGTGTTTACATGCGCCCACGCCGGCCGTAGCAAAGCACAGGCAAATAGCAGTTCTTCCCAGCAGCTGCCCGTCCGAGCAGGCAAAGGACTTGATCAACCCTCGGAGCCACACACAAGTCCAAATATGTCTCGTAATCAGGGGAGAACGGCACAGTTTTGCGACGATGATTTGCTTTGATGTAAGGCCCTCCGGGGCGAACCGCAGCGCGCCACGACACATCTGATCTGAGGCATTTGGGAGGAGCACCCCAGCGGCAGCATCTGCCCTTGTGGGCGCAAGGTGGCTCGGCACGTGGCTTGCAATTGACAACTTTGGACGCTGACACCGGCACACAGTGGCCTGCTATTGCGAATTCCGTCAGGAGATCTTTAACGTCCACTTTAAGTCAGTGCATTTATATACGCGCCACTCTTATAACTTAGCTTATCACGAGTGCGCAATTTTCATACTGAACTTGTGAAATGTCTGGAAAGGGTCTCAAACATTGCACAGCAGCGGATAGTTTCAAGCCAATGGACCGCTGAGTAGGTGAGTGGTTGAGTGAGTAGGTGAGTGAGTAGGTAGATGAGTTCCAGGTCGATAGGACCGCTGAGAAGGTGAGTGGGTGGGTGAGTAGGTGAGTGAGTGGGTGGGTGAGTAGGTGAGTGAGTGAGTGGGTGGGTGAGTAGGTGAGTGAGTGGGTGGGTGAGTAGGTGAGTGAGTAGGGAGATGAATTCCAGGTCGATAGGACCGCTGAGAAGGTGAGTGGGTGGGTGAGTAGGTGAGTGAGTGAGTGGGTGGCTGAGTAGGTGAGTGGGTGGGTGAGTAGGTGAGTGAGTGAGTGGGTAGATGAGTTCCAGCCCGATGTGACCGCTCAGTAGGTGAGTGGGTGGGTGAGTAGGTGAGTGAGTGAGTGAGTGGGTGGGTGAGTAGGTGAGTGAGTGAGTGAGTGGGTGGGTGGGTGAGTAGGTGAGTGAGTGGGTGGGTGAGTAGGTGAGTGACTGAGTGGGTGGGTGAGTAGGTGAGTGAGTGAGTGGTTGGGTGAGTAGGTGAGTGAGTGAGTGAGTAGGTAGATGAGTTCCTGGCCGATCGCGAAGCTGTGAGGTTCAGCGAGTGCACAGTCTCGCCTGGGGTTTCCTGCCTTTTCCCCTTTCCGCATATGTGGTCAGCATTTCCATGGCCTGCGGCTTGTCCCGACTCTATGCGGCCCGCTGGTGGTGGGGGCATCCTCGTCACTGTTTCTATGGCCGGAACGGAACTGTGCAATGGTGATATAATCAAAAGGGCCCCCCTCCCCAACCACCTTTTCCTTTGGACAGCCAGAGATGTGGATCACACTTTACGCCAGCTCACCCAATCCGCGAGCTGAGCACTTCATCCAATCCTCTGCTGGGTGAAGTCTTCCCCATGCCGTGTCCAGACTTCACCTGCACCATTAAGCAGCGCCCCCCTCCCACTCCCCCCTCCTTCCTGAACCTCCTTCCGTTCCTCGCTTTAAGCCATCACCTCTTCTCCATTGTCCATTCCTTTCCTCTTCCCTTCTCTCGCCCCTCCGTTCCTTCCCCGTCCACTCCCCTGTAGCCCTTCCGTGACCTCACGCGCCCTCTGTCACGGGGACACTGGTTCTTCAATCCCTCGCAAAGTGCCCTCGCCGTCTAAATTACGAGGCGAAGTAGCTCACAACCAAGGCGCTCTGTGAGTGTGAGATCATATCCCCATGGCGGTTGTTTGGCCATACTTCGCCACGCTGGTGCATGCGGGCTGGGGAGCTGCGGGTGTCGAACACGACTCCGGATGTCGCGGATGGTTAGTCGTGGACGGGTATCTTTTTTTATTCAGAATCCACATAACTTTATTGAAATCATGCCAAATATCAATTTACTTCTGTCAGCAAACAGCAACACAGGCATAAACACACTTTCAACAAGTAACAATAAAAAAAACTGAAGAGCAGGGCGGCGAAGGACAGTGCTTCATGAAGGGAGTGCATCCTTGGGCGAATGAAGTTTAATGTCCATACTTCTGGAATTCCCACTCACGGGAATCAAACGCAGGGTCGTCGGGTTCGTTGCGTGAAACCGCCCCACCAAACCCAAGCAGCCTGCTTGATGGTGTCCTCAAAAGGCGAGGGAACGCGGAGGAGGAGGAGGCGAGAAGAGGGCATCCGAAAGCAAATAAACTAAACAATCCCGCACGCATACTCGGTCACGCTCCCTTAGGTGGGAGGGAAAATGTGTGTGTGTGTTGAACTTCTTTCACGCCGAATGTAGCCAACCGTGATATGTGTGTGTGTTGAACTTCTTTCACGCCGTACGTAGCCAACCGTGCTTTGTGTGTGTGATGAACTTCTTTCACGCCGTACGTAGCCCACCGTGCTGTGTGTGTGTGTTGAACTTCTTTCACGCCGTACGTAGCCCACCGTGCTATGTGTGTGTGTTGAACTTCTTTCACGCCGTACGTAGCCCACCGTGCTGTGTGTGTGTGTTGAACTTCTTTCACGCCGTACGTAGCCCACCGTGCTATGTGTGTGTGTGTTGAACTTCTTTCACGCCGTACGTAGCCCACCGTGCTATGTGCGTGTGTTGAACTTTTTTTCAAGCAGTTCTCAAAAAATGCGTTTACAATTTAGAAATGCTCGCGCACGCGTGCGAATTTGGGGCTGCACGCGAACCGCGACTGTAGACATTCTCTATCCACTGTTGAATGTGGGCACAGTGGTTTTGGGGCGTTGTGGCGTTGTTGATTGTTTTTTGGTTGTGCCCGTGGTTGTCGAACGCAGTCACAGAATGTGTGCGGAGTGTTTCAGGGTTTCGTGTTTTCTTGTTTTTTTTTGCTCCGCTTTAGTTGCGACATTTCCCCCCCACAAATTATTCCGATGCCTCGCACTTTCGCCTTGATAGGGGATGCGTGGAGCGTGCCGAGGGAGAGAGGGGATCGTGTTTTTATGTTTTTTTTAGATTTGTAAATCTGGGGAGGAAGCCAAGACGAGGAGCTTGATGACAAAAGATTGGCGGAGTCGGTCGGGCTGGGCTCTTTTTATTTATTTTGTTGACGCCAGAGAATGGAGGCTCTGTTCGTCCGCTTGCTTAACACGAGTTGTTCGTACGTGTAGGACACGTCACGTGTCGTTCGTACGTGTAGGACACGTCACGTGTCGTTCGTACGTATAGGACACGTCACGCGTCGTTCGTACGTGTAGGACACGTCACGTGTTGTTCGTACGTGTAGGACACGTCACGCGTCGTTCGTACGTGTAGGACACGTCACGTGTTGTTCGTACGTGTAGGACACACCACGTGTTGTTCGTACGTGTAGGACACGTCACGTGTTGTTCGTACGTGTAGGACACGCCACGTGTTGTTCGTACGTGTAGGACACACCACGTGTTGTTCGTACGTGTAGGACGCACCACGTGTTGTTCGTACGTGTAGGACACGTCACGTGTTGTTCGTACGTGTAGGACACACCACGTGTTGTTCGTACGTGTAGGACACGTCACGTGTTGTTCATACGTGTAGGACACACCACGTGTTGTTCGTACGTGTAGGACACGTCACGTGTTGTTCGTACGTGTAGGATGCACCACGTGTTGTTCGTACGTGTAGGACACGTCACGTGTCGTCGTACTTGTAGGACACACACTCGAGCTCGGGACGAACAAGGTCGAAGCCAATAGCTGAGCTCGCATTCCGCACGGCCACCCGAGTCGTCGAGTGAGAATTTGTTGCGAAGGAGCCAAGGCGGAGGAGATGTTAGAGCGCGTGGCCATGGGAGATGGCGACGGGTTTAGATGATGGGCGATGTCGATGATGGTGGTGGCGGATGGATGGGGAGCGGTGGTGCAGCGGTTAGCGCGCTGTGTTGCGAATCCGGCGTCCCGAGCTCGATTCCCGCTCACGGCCAACACCAGTGACGATCATCTGAACCGGTCCTGGGTGTCCCCTTGGTCAACTCCGCCTCAACTGAGCACCTGGTGCGGTCTGTAGTAAACATGGACACTGGGGGAGACAAAGGCGGCCGGGCGTGGTGCTGGTCCATCCACGTTGTGCCTGTGGCCGGCCAACAGCACTTGCCCCAAAAAGTATGTTAAGGCTATACAGGAGGGGGGTCTTTGTCTTTGGTGATGGATGTTGTGGCTTCTTGAACCTATTACGTGCGAATGGATCAACGTCGGTTCTTGCACGCGCGGTTTGAGGCACGTATCGTGAGCTTCAGGAGAGCTCCAGCTACACCGCAGCGCCTCTCAACTGGGGGTACGCGTGGCAATGTCCCGGTGTGGGGGGGGGGGCAACGTGAGGTTGTTTATAAGCGTGTACAATATTGTCGTGCTGGAGAGTCATTGGAGAAATGATCATGTATCAATCTGCCAATGTAAACTAACTATGATAGCATCATTTTAAATCCGCATGGTAACCTAGGACGATATAAAAGACCTTTCTAAACTCATTGATCGTAAAAAGAAGAACCACAATGTTGGTGGTTTCCAAGAGTAACCAGCGAGCACCAACAAATGACGTCGTTCGTGCAGCGTGTCCATTGAATTTGTTTTTTTTATTCGCTTGCTTCGCGGTTCCCAGCTTAGTGAGGTTAGACCTCACGAGACGGACGATTTGGTTGAAAAGATTTGCCGCTCGTTAATCCGTACATTTATTGCTCAGAAACCATGTTGGGTCAGGTCAAGGGGGATTGACTACTCGATGGAAACTAAATTCAACAAGGTAAAAAGTAGCCAAAAAAAGTGTTGAGAATAACCACTGCAGTCTACACGGTGGACATGTCCAGAAGAGGGAATGGAAACCATCGAGAATCATCTCAAGAACGAATATCAATCCGTGATCGTTGCACCACGAGCTCCACCGAAAGCCACCGTAGATAAAGGGGCAGCCCTGCAATTGCGTGCTCGCGCCACCGCGGGCGGAAGGAGAGACCCCCCCCCCCCCCACTGAGCGGCGTTCAGCCCCACTCTCACTCGAACCACGTTGGACAACCACGCAGCATTGCCCCTTTCGCAAAGAGCAAGGGGACATCGCGGCGAAACACTCCCGGTGCTCCATACGACGACGCGAAATTCCCGGCTCGACCCCCTCCTTGAATGCGAAATTGCAGCCGTTGCTCAGCCGTGTACGCGAGGCCGTACGGAATGAAGAAGAAGGGAGAAGGGGGGCCGTGCCGGGGCATGTCAATGCCGCCGTCACCCCCCCCCCACCGCTGCTGCTGCCAGTTTCCCGTCGGCTCCCTCCCGCCAGCCGAGTCTGTCTCAAGAGAAGCGCTGTTCGTCAGTGCCACCGTAAACTACCGTAGACACAACCCCACCACCAGCAAGGCTTCATTTCTCGCTTGCTATGTTTTTGTCTGGAACGGCTCTCGGCTGAAGAGTGGGGACGCTATCAGTGTAAGGCACTGCAAGGTATCTTTATCCGTAGTAATCCTTCCGCTGTACCTGTCCTTCGTGACATCTGCAGGTACACGCGTAAGGCACTCACATAACAGTAGAAGGCACGCCTATCCATGATAATCCTAGGACTGCCCTTCATGACATATGGTGATGGCATAAGGCACTACCACTAGAGTACACGGTATGCTTATCCACAGTAATCCTAGTACTATTCTTCGTGACATCTGCAGGTACACGCGTAAGGCACTCTCACGAAAGTATAAGGCACGCCTACCCATAATAATCCTAGTACTGCCCTTCATGAAAGCTGGTGATCCTAAGCAGGATTAACACGCGTGTTCTGTTCGCACACTTCCTCAATACCGTGAAGACAAAGCAAGGCGAGGTGGAAGTGGCTGCGTGCCAGAATAATTATCGGAACGGTGTTTCCGATCTGCTACGGCTGAAATGCAGCAATGGCTATGACATGGTTCGGAAACGTGGATACCGGGTGAAATTCATTCGATGGTGATCTAAAGACAGGAGGCAAACGGTGAAGTTCTTCATGAACCGTCGAAGGTTTTTTGTTGAACGCGCAAGGGGCCGCGCGCTGGTTGTACATGCTTCTGCGTGTTGTTCGAAACTTAGAGGACGGAGCGAAAGCTCACCGTTGGACAAAGGAAAGCGGGGAGAGACGCGCGGCTGGGATTTACACTGCGACAGAGGAAAACGTGGACGAGAGAACACGCGCGGGTCAACCACGTGAACTTTGAGCTACAAGTCGACGTGCTTCGGCAGGACGCGTCGCTCGGAGGGACGAATGCCGATGGGCGAAGTGCAGAACCGATTGACAGCCCATAGCGCCGAGAGGAAGCCCAGCACAGGCAGCCGGCGAGATGAGACGACCCATCTGGCGGGTACTGGGTGACTAGTCGCTACGCGGGACTATGCAGGGTTGGTGGTGGCGACTTGGGGAAGGGGGGGGGGGCAGGGGAAAGGGGCAGAGGAAGGAGGCATTCATCCAGCAGTGGATTGATCATGGCCGATGGCGATGATGATCGCTAACCGCTACAGCCACTGCTCCCCACCCAATCTTTCGCGCGGCCCACTCCGTTGAGCGAGAAGTTACAACGAATGTCACCCACGCGGCGACCGAACATCGCTCATCCATCTCCGGGTCTGCAGAGCAGCAGCAACAACGACACGAGGCCACGCTGCTGGCCTTTCTTCAGGGCCAAACAGCGACACGCCAGCTCATAGGCCCCCGGGGCATGGATTATCCAACCGAACGCAGAGGGAGTCTCCCGGGTGACGTGGGAGAATGTCCACAAAATAGGAAGGGGACGTCACAGCGGTGCGCTCCGCTGCTGCTGCTGACGCGCTTATCTGTCCTTGACCACATCTAGCTACAGCAGCCGTGCCACTAGAAGGAGGGCCTCCACCACCACCCCTTTCCTGTTCGCGTCGTGTGGGGCACTGCTCGTTGCACCGCACGCGCGCTGTCTGTGCCCATGGATTTGGGCAAGGCCGTAGCCATGGAGTCAACATTGGGGGGGACCAAATCTTCCAGGGGGTCTGAGGTCCACCCCCCCCCCCCCCCAGAAAAAAAAATCTAAATTTGAAAACGAATTTCCTGCCTAAAATATCAAAAAATGCACTAACACATGGGATGGACTTTTTTTTCTTACAATAATGTCTAATAGTGTATTGTATTACATTGCTCTGTTTTTTTCTTTTTTACCTCTTCTTGTTTCATTTTATGTAATGGCAGAGATTAGTGATTAATAAAGTACAACCGTAACCACAATCATCTTCACAGCAATCTATTTTATAGCAATATATTGGGGGGGGGACATTTTGAGCATATTTGAATATTGGGGGGGAGGGATGTGTGTCCCCCCCATATATTTTATAATTATGGCCTTGGATTTGGGAGAAGTAAACACCCCTCCCCCCCACAAGCCCACCACGTGCTTCTGCCGCGTTACTTAATCGAGCGCTTGCAGGTTTCACCCGAGCCGTGCCACGGCGCCTCACTTGCCCGCACTCCCCCCGCCCTCCCGCTGTGCGCTATGATAACGGCATGGGCGCTTTGTCATCAGCCGCGGTGGCCGGGATGGGTCCACTGCTCGACGAAGTTCCCGTTGTTGTGCATTGCGTTGGGGCCGAGGCTCAGCTCGTGGATGTGACCGCGGGCAAGTGGAATGCGTGAAGAGAAGCGCTGGGCTTTGGGATAGGCCCGCTTGAGGAACACGTCATTTGGTGATGCTGTGCTATGAAAAAGGGACATTGCATGAAACGTCGCCTATTCTACGTATATGTGTGTTTATGAGTGTGCGGTGGAGGCTCAATGAGGATCGCAATAACCAGGCCCCAAACTGTGCCGGCATTGCAAGATAATCATTGATTTAAAACATTCACAGCCACCCATGATGAACATCGTCAGCCGTGGTCAATCCGCTGCTGGATGAAGGTATTTCCCAACAAAAAACTGTTCGCCATCCCTCGCATTCTCGCGACGGAACAATCCGCCGCTCCGTCTCCACGGGGGACGTGCTTTCTCTGTTGTCTTCCCTCCTCTCTCTGATTATAGATATACATTTTCAAGTGCCCAATTTACCCAATATTATCAGAGCTGCTCTGTAATATTCATGCATCCTACACTCACTTGCTGGGAAACTTTTTCCGTCCAAACGTCCGACACATCCATGCACGCGAAGTAGACGGCTGATGTTGCATTCATCCTCGGCGGGGAGCGGTGGTGCCCTGGCTGGTGAACTTGGCGACGAACCCGTTGACCTGAGTTCGAATCGCAGCCACGGCGAGTATCTTCCCTCCTCTGCAGCCGTTGCTACAGCAGTCTCGTGGATCGACCATCACCGCTTGAAGCCCCGATGCGTCCTGGCCAAGCCCAAGGCCAATGCTGCTTTTGGAGTGTGGGTGTTTGTTTTTGACGGTAGATTTAATTTCATCAACTTCACGGTGTATTGCCAGATAGCCCGTAGGTGTCCACTTTAAGTGAACATATTATCGATCGATTAACAATTACTTTCGAGATACTTTGTAAAAACAATATTTTGCAGTATGTAGCCAGCACCGGCATGCAAACCATCGATCCATCTCCGTGACAGGCGTTCTTTTTGGAGCATTCATTCTTTTGGCTGCCACTCAGTTGTTTGGGTTTGGTATTAGATATTTGTTCATGTTTATTCACTTTTTTCAGGAGGGTGCTGCTACATTGAGATGTTTGGCCAATTCCAGAACCTGGGAAGCTTCCGTCACGTATAGTTTTATTCCACAAACAAGTAAATTCCTGCTTCTTAAACACATATATTCGATACAATAGAAAGGACATTTTTACGCTGCTCTTAACTGTTTTTTGGAAAACTAATTCGATTTTTTTTTCTCCAGGCAAGTAATATTTTCCAAACAAACATTATTGGAATAAAAATCCATACAGCATTTGGTTCAATAACCACAATAATAAACTCAGCAAATGACAAATGTCTGGTGAGTTTAATTTTAATCCTGTGCGGCAGGTGGAATTTTTTGGTGTTTGCGAGTACCGGAAAAGTCAGACAGAGTCATTGCACATATATTCCGAGAGGCGTGCAGGAAGAGGAACTGCTACATTCGTACATTGGCAAACGGCAGCTCGCAACATCTTGGCAGGCTTTGCTTTCCAGCGCCACGCAAAATCAAACGTCCTCTACAAATTGTTGCCGGAGCAATATGAACGCGCATTTTAAAATCTAGATTGAAAACTAATTTCTTTAGAACTGCTTTTTGTGTTTCGTTTGTTGTCTCCCCGCCCCCACCCCACCCCCGCTGCACCTACAATTAGCACGGTTGGCTACGTACGGTGCAAAAGAAGTTCCACATACATACAATGTCAATCATTGCAGGGAGATCTGTAATGAAAAGCCACTCACCATGGGTTTGTCTTTGGTAGTGCACAGCATCGTGACTCCAAAGGGATGGTGGCCGATATATGAGCCTGGCAATGACCCGGCAATCAAGGGAGGGTAACACGCCCAAGATGACTAAGGTGGAGCGATAAGATCAGCGCTTACGTAGGCATGGATTGTGGCATCGCTGGGTCATGGAGGAGGCCTTCATCCAGCAGTGGATAGAGCATTGATGATGGTGATGATGAGCACGCGTTCGATTCTCGGTCTTGCGGAAATTCTGCTGATAGTTGGTCTCTGAACCTTGCTAGGATCTTGCCAAGGTTGACTCGGCCCAAAATGTTTGTGGGGTGCGGAGTGTAAACAATCGCCAGTGATAAGACAATAGTGGCTGGGCGTGGTGCTGGTCAGACAGCAAACCAGATGCTGTACCAGCCTTAACAGGCACTCGCTAACAATACTTTTTGTAATGTATGTGTATGATTGGACTGCTCTACGAACCCGGCGACCCGAGTTCGATTCCCATTCACGATCAACATCAGTGGCGAATATCTCAACTAGTCGTAGGCTTCCCCTAGGTCTATTCAGCCTCAAATGAGTACCTGGTGTGACTTGGACACTCCCCCACTGGAGAGACAAAGGCGGCCGGTCATGGTGCTGGCCATCCACTCGCTCGTGTACCATGCCCGCCTTCATAGGTTCTCGCGAAGACAGCACTTGCTCCAACACTCTGTTAAGGCTATACGGGGGATCTTTGTCTTTGATTGGACGGGTTAACACATCACGTTTCTCGGGCTGTTGAAATCCAGCACCACTCTAGACTAGCACATCTAAGTTCCACTTTTCTTCAGTTATTTTATTATTCGTATGGTTTAAGCGGTACACTCATTGCTTAACGAGTACGTGGTGCAATTTGTTTGCTGGCCCCATTCTCTTTAGCTTAATTATCTGTGCTTGATCTCACATCCATCATGCCACAACATCAAAGCTCAAAGTTTGGCGATCGATCGATTGAACACCGCCGTGTCGAAGACCGGCTTTCATCGGAGCCCCTTGTCACCTCACAGACACCAAACCACCAAATTTGCACCGTCCAAAAAAAATAACTCCATCCAGCAGAGCGAGCGATGAACAAACGTGGCAGTACAGTAATTCGTCAACAAAATAAAAACATACTGCATGAACATCTGAATATCAGTTTTAACAGCCTGTTTTTCTTTGCCTGAATGTTAGACTTAATTAATTATTATTCATAGTTGCGACATGCGCCCAATGGGCTGCGCATGTTGGACTTTGGCCTGGAATGAAATTGTCAGGTGCGTTTAATAGGTCACTCTCTGATAGTGGCCGTGTATTTCCTGTTCGGTTGTTTTTTTCATAATCAACGTTTTTGGGTTAGATCGCGTTATTTATAAATGTGTCGTAACCCTCCACCACCCGACACGGCCAATCAGCAAAAAAGTGTCACGTTGACAAAAGACAAATAGTTCACTGCTTTAGCCCGCCGGTGTGTTGAAGCGTGAAACCACAACATTTACAATTTTTGAGTCGTACGACGTTTCGCTGGTAATTGCATCCAGCATCATCGGGCAATTCGCCAGAATGGTGAGGCTCTGCTCTGGCTCCCGGTCTTAAATAGAGCAGCAGCAGGGTGACGTCATCATTAACTCATCAACTGATCGACGTTTTCATTGAAAAGGTGCCGTGTGTTAGTGGGTGGTTTGCGTGACAATTCTGGGGTCTACTGTTTAAACGTGATAACCCACGTGGACACATTACGTTTTAAATAACCCACGCGAGCTTCGTTGGTACGCGTTACAATCCACGATCAAAAGTTGTTGTTTTGTTATTGGAACCTCTCCATATGGATGGCTACGCAATGAACGTATAATAAATATAATTCTCACCCGTTTCACGCGCTTAATTTGCTAACATTGACGTGCATTTACCTTTGAACCCGGAGTTGACACCAACAGATGCACTACAATGAGATTGTGTGGGTTGCCAAGTGTATCCAGGCATAATAACCCTTCCATTCTTACAGACAATTAATTCCACTACTCTAGAAGAGATTTCGTGTTTGCCAATTCCAATAACAAAGACAAAGACCCCCCCACCCCCACCATAGCCTGAACAGACTTTTGGGACAGGTGCTGTCAGCGAGCACCTATAAAGGCCGGCATGGCACGGGGTGGGAGTTTAAGAGTTGTGACGGTGGCTTGTGGGGGCGACAGGAGAAAATAGGGTGGGGGAATAGGCGTTATAAAATGTGTTGTGGTTCAACTAAAAAAGAGGGATGCATGGTCAACTGATAAATAAAAATAAATATTGCACGTTTGCGTGCAATTATGTAATAAATACTGTACAGGAAATACAACATTGAATAGAGTAACGTGAAAATGGGAAAAAAAAATCTGTTTTAAATGTTTAGTCACCTTGAGGTGCAGACGCTGCCTTGCCTGATCCTAATCGGGCGTTTCACGCGGGAGGCCTCTACTCGTGACATCTCGCTGAGGATCGCTCCGCCGAACAATATTAGTCCGCAGTTCGCTTCGTGAGTACAATCGAACGCTCGCTAAGTCGGATGGCCGAAAGATAACAACACCTTCACGGCGGTTCGTTTGCAAGTGCGGATGTCCGTAAGTCGAACGGTCGTAACTCGGGGGGGGGGGGGGTGGGGGGATGGGGGCTGCCTTTAAATATGAAAGTGTGACGAGTTATTATTGTGACTCGCGTGAGCTGACGGACTTTGACGAGGTCCGCTAAGATTGCACTCGCAGGCGTGGTGATGGCACGCGGTGGTGCGAAGCACTGCGGGAGGGAGGACCCATCCGACGGAGGATTTTTATATTCGATTTAAACAAAAAAAATATTTCTCCTGGAAAATCTCACGAGGTGGAGATATCGCGTTTTGAAAGGGTGTCGATGAATCACCTCTTGCCCGTATGATTTTTTGTCATCGAATGTGTGGCGGGGGACTTAATCCGGGAGTGGATGAACGAAGGGCTCTTACCGCGTTGTTATTATTAATTTGACTACCGCATTCGTATATATTTTTTTTAAACGCTGATGTCAATGATATCAGCTGCGTATCTCACGTCGGCACATTGATGGTGGTTGTTGGGAAAGAGCACCTCAGTGCATGTGACGGGGACTTGACGGTTCGTCGTCCGATCTTTTCGGCGTCGGCGAAAACGAAAGAAGCGCTCCTCTCGCTCGCTGTAGCATTTCTCGTTGCGGCGTCGGACGTTTTCTGGACGTTTGGGTCCGACGGCAACGGGCGAATGCTGCGACGCATCGAACACAAAGTAAACTCTCGGTGGGGGGAGGGGGGGCTCTGTTCTCTGTTTGCTACCCACCGTGGCGCTCCTCAACACGCCTTGATTGTAAAACCAAACCCAAACAAAACAAACACTCAACATATTCTTAGGTTTTTTCGGTAAAGTCACGTAGGTGAAAATTTTAAATTGATACAGCTATCGTGCTGAGACGGTTCCACCTGAAGACGGAAGCTTGTGTTGCCTCCGAAACGTCGTGATTTTTATTTTTATTTTTATTTTATTTTACTTTTATTAATTTAAATTTAAATTTTTCACCTACGTGACTTTACCGAAAAAACCTATGAATATGAATCCTTGCAGTCACGAAAGCTTCAAATCTAGAATTAAACACTCAACACGTTCATTCTTAGCGCTGTGTGTGTGTGGGGGGTGTCCTTAAAATAATGAATATATATACAATCCGGTCTTAGGTTTATTATCAACAATCACGACATTTATGTAATGCTGACATGGATCGATTTAGGAGGCAGAAACTTTATTTACGACGCATCTTCCAGACGCGACTCCGAACGCGTTTTAACGCGAGTCGCGTCTGGTTTCAGACGTTGCTTTGGGACGTGGCGCTTTTGTTATTGTCGAACGTTTTCGTGGACGTTTTGCACCGATTGAACCCTCCCTGTTAAACACGGCCGGTTAAATGAGAGAGAAAAATAAACACTGCGCGGCACGCGATGTGTTTCTTTTTCGCGATGTGTTTCCTACTCTTTCGGTAAAGTCGCGTAGGTATAAAAATAAAATGAAATAAGAAATAATATTTCACGACGTTTCGATCGCAACACAAGCGGTCGTCCTCAGGCGGAAACAATAATCCAGCAGTAGAGCAGTGGACCGCTTGTGTTGCGATCGAAACGTCGTGATGTATTTTTATTTTATTTAATTTTTCTACCTACGTTACTTTACCGAAAGAAACAATGAGTATGGATTACTGCAGTCACGAAAGCTACAAATCAAGATTGTTTAATACTCTTTCTGCTTTCTGTGCCAAAATTGTACGTCGATCCGACTCGTGACGATGGGGTGTCCAGGAACGACACGTCGCGTCGTAAGAATTCGGGGACCCGCCTGTATACGAGGCGACGTTTCGGGCGATGGTCCTACTCCGTTGCACATAGACACGACGTTCCTCGCTTTGCCACAGGCCTGTGCGTGGAAGTGAAGGGCGCGGACACCCTCTGACCTATGCTTTCTCAAGCGATAGCGCAGACGACGAGTGGCGTTAAAGATGTAGGAAGTCCTGTGAACACAGGGGAAACCCACAAGCATCGCACTGTACAGTAAAGGGGAACCCAAGTGTGCATTGCGTGTTTTGGTGTACGCGGGCGTGTGTGCACATGCCATGTGTGCAATGCGTGCGAGTGCGTGGGGGGCGGCGTGGAGCGGTGGCGCAGCGGTTAGCGCAGTGCGCTCCGAGCCCGTGGACTCCGCTTCGATTTCCTGATCACGGCCAACGTCGGTGACGAGCGTCGATCAGAACCGGTCCTGTGCGCGTTGTGTACAATATCAGCAGTGGGCGAGACGAAGGTGGCCGGGCGTGACGCTGGCTGAACCACGACCCTTGTGTGCGCCGTGTCAGCCTTCTGTGGTGCTGGCAAACGGCACTTGCCCCAACAACCTGTTGAGGCTATGTGGGAGATCTTTGTCTTGTTTGCGTGTGTGTGTGTAGTTGTGAATTGCGTTGCGCGCAGGGTTAACCCCGTAGACAAAACTAACAGCGTAAAGAGAAGCTCTGGGCTAGGGGCTAGGCTCAGTAGCTCAGTGGGATCACAGTGATAACGGTGTCAGTCCACCGAGCAAGCATTGCTGAGATCCTGGGTTCACGTTTCCATCCGCCAATGGTCAATGCCCCGCTGCTTGAAGGTCTCTCCCATGCTATCACCAACTCTCATGGTCCTGCAAAATTACAATTCATCTAGCCCAGGGGACTGCTTCGTGACCGTCATTTCTCAAGGATCACCACCGTTCTCGGATTCACCCGCGGTGCATTGCTGCGGCTTTTGAAATGTTGTTTTTTTTTAAACCGAGTTCGAAAGAAATGGCTCTTCTTTGCTATTCTTGGTTTTGCCGACTCCTGATCTAGCCTCTGTGAATGTCATCATCGCTCCATCTCCGAGACGGAGGAACCCACGGGCGTGTTCCCTCCGTTTGCAGCATGTGTGTCATCGTTGTCGACAACATTTCACGTACAACAACAACAAAATGTTGGTTTTCTTTTGACGTTTCAGCTGGCGACACCTCCCAAAGAGCAAAAGGGCGCGGACGTTTTTCGAATGACTGAAATGCGCCCAACCTCCCCGCGCGGAGCGAAGAGACGCGCCATCTAGCGGTGAGGTTAAGCGCGTGGTGTCTCGCGGTCACCTGCAGAAGCAGATCTGCGGTTGTTCATCTCACGGGCTTCGTTTCCTCCAGTGGCGCAACGCGCCGCATACTTCACTTTCCGAAAGACGTGGCCTTCAATGACGTGACCTTCGTGAAAAACTTGACCTTCGATGTCGCTATTTGGTTATTGCCGGTCAAAGAATAGATTAAAGTAGAACCCGCCCCCTCCTCTTAACCACGGTAAATTGGTTCCACAAAACCGGCCGTTAAGTGATTTGGTTGTTAAGCGAGTATAGGGAATGCACGTTAAAGGCTAAATTCGTTCCCACAGCATCAAAAGTTGCTCCTTTTCACCAAAAAACGTACTTTATAACATTGAAACATTGGATATTAAAAATAAAGATACTAACAACATTAAAAACACGTAATATTAAAATAAAGATGGTTGATCAATGCATCAATTCACATTTACTGCACCTACAACAGCCTGTAATTGATAAGGGAATGGTCACTAAGCGAACAAAGTGGGCTCTGTGCAGGCACTATCCTACTATACACTACACTATACACTATACTATTATACACTACACTATACACTACACTACTACACTATACACTACACTATACACTACTATACACTACACTATACACTACTACACTATACACTACACTATACACCACTATACACTACACTTTACACCACTACACTATACACTACATCGGGCTCTATGGAGGCCCGTCGCTAAGCGATTAGTCGTTAACAGGAGTGGTCGTTACGGGGGGTCATATTTAAAAAACACACATTTAGTCTTGCGTTGTTTTATCCAGCGTGTCATTTCACCGGTGCTAGTTGCCCCCGCCGCTAGGCCTATGGAATGATGAGCCTGAACAGAGCTAGCACTCCCCTTCGAGTAAAGACACCCGTCGCTGCCATTATGTTCAGTGCAGCAGATGTCTTCGCTGCGTGAATTCGCTTCCACGGTGGCCTAAACCTACAACGCCTGAGCATTAGTTTGGGTCAGTCTCTATGAAAAGAAGAGTAAGTTGCATGATGGCATGGGGTGTCGTCATCGTCATCATCGTCATCATCATCACCAGCCATGATCTCTCCACTGCTGGATGAAGTCCACCCCTAGCTTTATCAACGTAACATCTGTCGCGTTCTCTCACATCAGGGTCCTGACCGCCCGGCCCTCACCCTCTTCGTCTACCCCGCCCCACGTTCCGCGCCCCCCCCCACCAATCCCTCCCCCCGTCCCACCGGCCATGGCGTGCGACTCCGAGGAGGACGACGGCGTCGTCGCGTGGCTGCGCATGATGCGTCTGGACCAGTACGAGGCGACCTTCACCTCGCGCGGCTACACGACGCTGCGCGACTGCAGGGGCCTCTCCAAGGAGTTCCTCGCCGACATGGGCATCTCCCTGCCGGGCCACCGCAGCCGCATCCTGATGCAGCTCAAGCGGACGTTCTCGCACGACGCCCAAGGGGTTGGTGACGGCGGCGGCGGTGGCGGCGGCGGCGGCGGCGGAGTTTTCTCCGAGCCGACGACGCCAGGTGGTGGCGGCGACCACCCTCCCGAGCAGAACGTAGACGCCGACGCGGCGGTCTCCGCGAGGAGCGCCGACCCGTCGCGGACGCCAGAGTACGAGAACCTGAAGCTGCCGCTGCCGCCGCCGCTGCCGGCGAAGGAGAGGGGGAGGAAGGCGGCCGCTTGCTCCGACTCGCCGCCCGCGGTGGGCCCCGAGGGCCTGCCCGGGTGCGGCGGGGCCGCCGAGGGGTCCGTGCGGCCGGCGGAGAGGCTGGAGCAGAAGGCGGTGTGGACAGGTGGGTGCCGCGCATGCCGCACGGTTTGAATTCCGCGATTTTGTGTTTTACAGTTTGCCGGCAAGAGGTGGATTGAGAAGCTTCCGTGGTGGCAAGATGTTAACTACTTCGCTTGGTATACAGGAGGTCGTGGGTTTGATTCAGACCCTGATGCATGTATATTTGGAGTTTGCGTGTCTCTCTCTCCCCGTGGTCACATTGATTTTTCTCCGGGGCCTCCGATTTTTCCCCTCCACATTTAGAATCAACATGTATCTTAGAGGATTTGATTGGTATACATTTCAACGTAAGTTATTTCATTTGTGGCCAGGTCACTTCTGAGTTTTACCTGCTGAAATTATTATAGTTTAGTTTAGTTTCCCAAATGAATGGAGTGGGTGGAGGGACAGTACAATCCAGGAATGTCAAGGTTATTAAATAGGGCCCATCATGAAGAATAATTAAAAACAAACGTTCAACATGCCTTCCCTGGTGTGCTGTCTCTTAATAACGTGGCAATTTTCTGGGTCTCCAAGGGCAGAGCGAGCCTCAGTTCCATTGGAAGCCGCCACTGGTCACTAGAGTTGGACTATAACTTGACTCGCAGGCACGGCCATAGTGAGAGGTAATACTGGACGTAGTGTGCGGGATGCAGTTGACTCGGACGGACGCGGATGAAATCAATCGCCGCTTCTGCCAAGGCACGGGTGATGAACCGCGATCATTATGGGGTCAAATTCGTCGTAATGGTCACTTGTGATGAATACCATGACAGTGTTTCTTCTTTTTGTACAGTTGCTGAAAATGCATAAGCGCTTTCTGTAAATGATGAATTTTTTAAGTATTCTGTTCTATTTTTGCGTACGGCAGCAACGTGTTCAGGTGCTACCTGCCAATTGTCGAGTTCTCCTACGAGAGGGCTTCAGCAGAGAGTTTGCCATTCCCCCTCCGTTGAAGGAGCACAGACAACAGTGGTTTACTATACGGTCCAGTGACGTGCGGTGAGGTCAATGGCTGGGGAGGCACTGACTAGTGTCAGAGCCAGATTCACACACTATGAGGAGGGCGTGGCCTCACTGAGGGGGGAGTGGTCTCACTGAGGAGGAGTGTCCTCACTGAGGGGGTGTGTCCCCACTGAGAGGGCGTGTCCTCACTGAGGGGGCGTGTCCTCACTGAGGAGGCGTGTCCCCACTGAGGGGGCGTGTCCTCACCGAGGGGGTGTGTCCTCACTGAGGGGGCGTGTCCCCACTGAGGGGGCGTGTCCTCACTGAGGGGGCGTGTCCCATTGAGGGGGCGTGTCCTCACTGAGGGGGGGGCGTGTTAGAAACGTCCCCCTCAGTGAGGCAGATGTGATAGCTGCCTCCCCTGGTGCTTTTTCATTGCAGTTTCATGACGAGACCAGCGAGCCTAAATATATTTATACACATACGTGAAATAAGTTACCTGGAGTATGGAAGGCGAGGATATGAAATGAAGGGGTCTACAAACATTACATTGGTGACACACAGAGATAGTAACAGGCACGCGCTTATTGCGCGCTCCATGCAGTTACTGAGGGGTTGCGCAATCAGAGGGGAGGCTGAGCTCGTTGCTGCCTCACCTCTCGTCTCTTCCTGTATTTGCAGTGGAGCTCCGCAAATGTGGCGATTTTGACTATAAAAATTATTGGAATTATACAGAAATGACATTTATAACACAGATCAGTGGAGAAATCTTAATATTTATTTGATTTGAGTATTCTTTTTTTTTACTTTTCGTATAACAGCTATTTTCATTGGAGTATGACGGGTGAGGCTCTACCTCCCCTGCCTCCCCTGACCGCACGTCCCTGATACGGTCCATAGATTGGGTTGCGTGGTCACAATCACACTGCTGTGGCTTAACTTTAATGTATCTCTATGTATCTCTACGAGTCTCTATGTATAAGTCTTCATGAGTTGATTATTTTGTCGAAAGTTTGGATTGCATGGCCATAATCACACTGCTGTGGCTTGACTTTAAAAGTCAACTCATCATCATAATAATATTACACAGCCCTTTGCCCATCTGCTGCCACAGATGCAAAGGCTTCCACACACCATGTCGGTCATGGGGGTTGTTTGACGGTATTTCCCCACCACGCTGGTCAGTGTGGGTTGGTGGGACGCGGTGGGGCCCAAGAACAACTACAGATATGGCTCGAGAATCATGATAGCCTTGGCCAGGCATTGAACTTAGATCACCGTGTTCGTGGCACCACCGCTGCTCCGCCCTTTTCTGTTTTTAGATGATGTTGATAAAAGTATCTATGGGAGGTTTTTTTTTTTGCCAGAATCAAAGTATGAAAAATAAGAATCGGTGTTTCCCTTTCAGCCAATAAAACATTTTTAAGATGTTCAAACACCAAATGGATACCTTTGGCAAGGAATGAAGCTTGCAATAAGCACACGTACTTGTATTTACCATAAGTCTGTGTGCATGAACAACACGTACTTGTGGTGAATGCAGACGTAGTTCCTTGCAAAAGGTTTCTATTTCGCGTTTGAACATCTTAACACCTATTTTCTATTTTCGAAAGTGTAAAAAAAAAACATACTGTTATTCTTCGTACATTGATGAAAGTGCGTGTGCTTTTAGTTGCAAGGACGGCATTGCAGTTATTCGGAAAACGCTGGTAGTGGAGTTTTTTTTTTGCTCCATGCAAAAAGGCCGAGTGCTTTGTACGCACTTTTTGCGTGCCGTTTGCGTAACGCGTGTTTCTTTTTCCTTCGGCCTGCACTTTTTTTTCTCTCGTGATGGGCTTTTCCCCCCTAAGTCACGTACAGATTTGATGTTCCCTATTACGTAGAATGTGCCATCTTTTTTTTGGGTTCCAGTAAAAAAAAAGGCGCAGTGGTATGGAGATGATGAAACAAATGAATTATTGTTGAATGGCTTCACGGTCCCAACATGGTAAATGAAATATTTAAGTTCAGAAATACTTTGAAAAAAATAAATGGGAAAGTTGTAATAGAATAATACATTGCACTCTCATGCCTTCGTGGGTTGAACCAGCGCTGGATGAGCAAAATATAATAGTACCAATGTATTTGTATGGCTAATAAGAGTAAATTATTTCATTAACCCCACTAATTTCAAGTTGTCAATCACATAATAAACCGTAATTAGCCACATAGAGTTATTGAAACCTCCGAAAGTTTTGCCACCTCAAGGTGGCACCGACAATTGAATGCCTGGTCTGGGCTCATGGGCAAAGTGTTGCAAAGCTTTCAGTCAATAAGGGGCTGCGCTCGCAGTGGTGGACGAGCACGAATTCAACAACAAAAGACACCAAATCCATCGTGCTCTAAAAGACAACATGACCAACAAACGCAGCGGGCACCGGGCCGGTTCAGACATCCCCCCTCGCCGCTGACATCTAACCGACTGACGTTCACGAGTCCGTTGTCTCTCCCCACGGCAGACTCTGCGAGCCCCGACACGCCCTCCAAGCTACTTCCATGCCCGCGCAGGGTGCACAGGGGCCTGCCGCGATTCAAGATCCCCATGTGGTCGCCGGACGAAGCCGACCCCCAGCTGCCCTCCGCGGATCCGCACCCCGGCGAGCCCTGGCCTGACGCCGAGGAGGAGAAGGACGAGGAGGAAGCGGACCACCCATTGGAAATGATGGACAACGACATTTACGAGGAGTTTCAGAAGCCCGAGGAGACGCCTGCCCAGGAGACGATCAGCCCCATCCGGCACAGCAAGGGGACTCTGTCCAAGAGCAACGCCCTGCAGAGCCGGCCGCTGCCCATCCCTTGGCAGAAAATCATCAGGAGGTGCGGTCCGCGCGGCGCATGCCTCTCCTACACCGGCACTCCCACCACCGCCGCCGGGCGGGCCCAACGGCCTGAGAATTGATCCCGGGTCATTTTGCTAGGGCTCACATCCTGTTGGCCACACACTCTGCCGAGCGACGCCAGCCGCTTGGCCTCAGGCAATCCTCTTGCCCGGTTCTTGCTGCATGCACGCGTCTGTATGTTGAGCTTCCTTCGCGCCGTACGTAGCCGACCGTGCTCATCGGGGGTGCGAGGGAAGGACAACAGACTAAACGCGAAAAGTTCAGCTCGGGGCTTGCGAGCGTCGTCCTTGGCGTTGTAGCTGGGGGCGACTGCCTCCAACTGCTGAGTCTCATCATTCACGAGCTTCCTCCGTAGAGGCCGGTCTTGACACCACTGGTGCCAAGCATCAGCAAATCCACACAGTTCTAGTTCCCTCTTTACCACATTGGCCATCCTCCTGTATAGTCCACGCCATGCCGACTTAAAACCCCCTCTGTTCAGCCAAACAGAAACTGCTTGCATATGCGGTGGATGGGCACGTGGGCACATGACCCAGCCAAATGTATCATCGCCTGCTGGAGGAGCTCCACTGATGGAGCTGTGTGTCCAGGCGTTTTAAGGATCTGTGAGTGTCTCGCACAATCCAGCCTGCTTAAACCCAGCATGGATTGTCTGCAAGGTTGCACACACACACACACATGGAAGGAGACAAATATTCCTCGTAGCAAGTGCTCTAAGCAAACGGATTAACAGTAAATTGCTGCACTGCCATCTGGCCATCTCGCAGTCCAAGCCTCCACCCCTGGTGTTTACCCATCCAAATATTAACCAGGCTCAAACGTTGCTTAGCTTCTGAAATATGATCAGATCTCAGGCATTTAGGGTGCACTTGGTTTAAGGAAAATTTGTTGAACTTAATGGAGAAATATTCTTGGTTCTTTCGGTAAAGCCACGTAGAAGGGAAATAATAAAATAATATTAATATATTGCAGTCGAAACGTCGTGAGAATTTTTATTGTTTTATATTAATATCATTTTTTCATTTCCCTTCTACGTGACTTTACCGAAAGAACCAAGAATATGAATCCCTGCAGTCACGAAAGCTTTAAATCAAGATTTAATTGAGAAATGTTAACATTTTTGGCCAGTTATTTAAAAGCAGTTATATTTTCACACGTTAATTTAACGTAAACATCGGTACTCAGAGGCACTCCCCCTCCAAGTACTAAGCCAGGCTCGACTTTCCTTAGCTTCGGAGATCTGACAATATCCGCCGCATTCAGGGCAGATTTAGTCGTGGGCAATTGCGGACCGTCGCCACTGCCACCGCATTCCCCGATTGGGAGCAGATTCCTGGGGAGCCCGACGGCAATGTGGCCGACGATCCCCGCACGTGGCGTGGGTGCAGTTGCCACGTGGCCTCAAAGCTCACTGAGCCTTGCACAAGCGCCGTGGTGGTTGGCTGGTTGGGTTGGGGTTGGTTGGTTTGGTTGGTTTAGTTGGTTTGGTTGGTTGAGTTAGCTTTTCATTTAACTCACTCCGTCTGTTGTCGTATCCTTACAAAATCTTGTAACTAAATTTTTACCCACTTCCCAATGTGCCATCGACTGCAAACTTGGTATACTTATGTCATACTGATGACAAGACTACATTCTATCATAAAAAAAAAATTAATATATGTTTTTTTTACATTTTACACGCTTTTATTTAACTCACTCTCTCTGTTGTCGTATCCTCAAATCTTGTAACTCTATTTCAACCGTCTTCCCAATGTCTTATCGACTGCAAACTTGGTATACTTATGTCATACTGATGACAAGACTATATTCTATCATAAAAAAAATAAGAATAGAGATTTTTAAACATTTTACACGCTTTTATTTAACTCACTCTGTCTGTTGTCGTATCCTCAAATCTTGTAACTCTATTTCAACCGTCTTCCCAATGTCGTATCGACTGCAAACTTCGTATAGGTGTGTCATACTGATGACAATACTATATTCTATCATTAAAATAAAATAAATTTTAACAATCTTTTTACGGGCCTAATTGTCCACGCTCAACTCACGTTGGCTGTAAATCGCCACGGTTCCTTACGTTATGGCAAGCTGCGGGGCCACTTCCTGGAGTCGTGGAGTTCTGCCATTACGAGTACGGTACATTTCATTAAAGCGTGGTTTTTAAAAAAGTATATTTAAATATTTTATTTGTTGGATGCCCACCACAGGCAATCAGGCATGGTGAGCGACCGCGTGTACGAGGACATACCGGACATCCCAGCTCCACGCGGGGAGCTCTCCTGTAAGTGGCTGCCACCCAGTCGTATTGTGTCGGTATTGTTTGACGTTGTTGTTGTTCTTGGTGTTTCACCAATCTTCTCCACATTCACCAATCGGCTCTGTTAATACAAATCCAGGCGGTCTCCGGCTTACGACGGTCCAATTTACAATAATCCACGTTCACGACGTTTATGCAACGCCACCATGGATCGATTTACGACGCAAAAAACACGATTTACGACGCATCTTGCGACACGACTACGAACGCACTTGGATGGTCGGCCCGGATTCCGACGTGACTTGGCGTGGAAATTTGTCATTCTGGAGCGTTTTGTGGAGTTTTACCTTCAAAACCTTCTCAGATATGGGCGATAACAGGGGGGGAAAAAAACTCATCGGAAAGTGAAGTGTTGCACACTCGAATTGAAGGACGTGGGCAGGTGCTCCAAATCGAGGGCAAACACATTTATTGTGGTCAATCTGTAAGATGCAACAGCACGTGTGTCACACACAGCAATCATCAACCGAGTCGCCATTAACCACGTGTACTGGTGTACAAGTCCGGCTAATCAATAACAGTTTCTCTTAAACCCAATTCTACGACTGACAAACCATCTTTGTCTTTGACAGTAACTTTTACACTTCACTATTCGAATATTACTTTAATCCTAAGCTGTATGTCTATCTATACCATCCACTTATATCGGTATCTTACACCCATTACTTGTACTGTATGTATGTGTACAGTATACGTACTGTGCTTGTCACCATTGTACAACTTACTAGTGTACATGTGTTCTATTCTCAATAGCATTGCAAGTAGTCATACTGTGGGTGCATGGGCATCGTTATAGAATAAACACTATTAGGGTTAGAGAATTGCAAGTATAAACTGCAGTACATCATCCTTTACAGTGCATACCAGAGGTGGGACAGAGTCATTGTTATGCAAGTCACAAGTAAGTCTCAAGTCTTTGCTCTCGAGTCCTGAGTCAAGTCGAGTCAAAGATGAGGCAAGTCCAAGTCGAGTCTGAAGTCATCAAAATCATGACTCGAGTCTGACTCGAGTCCAAGTCGCATGACTCGAGTCCACACCTCTGGTGCATACAGTGCTCAAACCCCTCCTATTGAACATATCACAAACTAACAATTCAAAGCCAAGCTTGAAGTTTAGAACAAGTCTAGAACATTTTTATAATCAAAAACAACCTTTGGGTCCACCAATGGAACCTCATTTGCCAGTAGCAAAATATGATAGTTGTTTTTTTACCCTTTTATCTGGCAACAAAGCTGGCACCTTTTTTACAAGGAGTCATGTTTGCATTGACCACAATACCTGCAGTCGGAATGCAAACAAAAAACACAACTCTGATAATGTATGCACTGTCCTTGAAATTGATTGGTCCACACCCGAGACAGATTTTCTTAGAGCCTAGTCTCACATGGTGTTGGACCAGATGACGCCAAAAGGCTCAAGGAGGTTCCAATGGGGCACCAGTACATTCTAGATTTGAAGCTTTCGTGACTGCAATGATTCATATTCTTAGGTTTTTTCGGTAAAGTCACGTAGGTAAAAAATTTAAATTAATAAAAGTAAAATAAAATAAAAATAAAAAATCACGAGGTTTCGGAGGCAACACAAGCTTATTGTTTTTTTACTTTTATTAATTTAAATTTAAATTTTTTACCTACGTGACTTTACCGAAAAAACCTAAGAATATGCACCAGTAAGTTGTTCACCTGTCTTGAACATGGGGAAATGCTCACAAAATGCTGTGGTATTGGACATGCTGATTGTAACGCATGGCAATACACAATGGCGTTCTTGGAAAATGTTGTGAAATCACGGGAACATGCCTGTGATCATGTCGCCCAATCTTGACACACCTCAGAAGCTCATTCGGGTTTGAGCCTAGTTAGTGCTTGGATGGGGCGACCGCCGTGCATTAAACAGGCACTGGAGCATGCTGCGTGGCTGCGATTTTAGCAGGGGGCAACGGAGAGGTCATGTGACGGGATCTCTGTTGTAGTTCTGCGATGTTCGCTTGCATGGCTCGTTCTCTAACGCGAAGGGCCGAATAAAAATGGATGCTCTGCCTCGTGACTCCGCGCCAATAGAACAATCGTAATCGTCGATCTCGGCATCACACGGTACATTTAGCAATTATCAGGCACGTAAAGTGTGCGACGACTTAATTGCCATTTGTACAGAGAAGGTTGGTGAGGTCGGGAAAGGTTTTGGCCGTGGCGGTGGGTTGCAATGGTCAATGTTTGGGGAAACCCTCTCTTATCGTTTCCATGAAGGTCCGCGGCTTTAATGAGAACCCTTCGCTTCCAGGAAAAATAAACGGGCCACATGAAACGAAAAGGCATTGTGCTGTGATGTGTAAAAGTTGCAGCCTTGCAATTTTCTAACTCACGCCACTGCTAGCGGAAGGGGCCTCCATTAGTTGGAAGCTCGGGAGGGTATTTCACCCTCCTCTTCCACGTTGGCCGGTACATCATGAAAGAGGCGGGAAGGACCCACACTTCATCCCCACCCACCGAACAGCAGCACCTGCCGATCGTCTTAACTGCGGTGGACAGAGGCAGAGAGTGTTAAACAAACTAACAAACAAACAAAAATCGATCTATTGTTTCAACCGCCACACCGTGAAATAAAATCAGCCCGGTAGGCCCTCTGGATCGGAAGTCACAACCGCTGTGGCAGCAGATCCCGGCAGTCGTGCGTAAACGACGCGGTTAAACGCGGTGCGGTGGCACCGAGAGCGAGGATGACCGGACGATCGCGATTTTTTCTGCACGACCCGCCTGGCCCTTTCACCCTTGCCGATCGTTGCGCGCTCGGGGGAGAGATAACTGGGGGGGGGTCGGGGTGCGGCAGCGGCGGCGTCACGGGGGCCGCCGAGGTTAATCCGCGCATCACGCGCCACCGTTTTTTCCCCGTGCGGGGGGGGGCGCTCAGGAAGCGGTGTGTACCTTGGGTGTAGAGGAAGTCGTGGGCCGTGCTTCCTTGTTTTTGCATGAACTATGCTATTTCTTCAGTCTCTAAAGGCAAACAACGGAGCGGGGTGCGTGTGGGGGGTGTGGGGTTGGGGGTAAAAGAATTCAACGGCGGCAATGCTCCGCGACGTGCCGTTCGCGGCCGGTGTTGTGTAATTTTCTCCGCCGTCGTCACTGCTGCTGTTTGCGTTCGCGCAGCGCGAAGGATGGAGGACGATGGCAACACGTACGAAGAAGTGGAGTACGTGGAGAAGCGGCCCGCGAAGGTACGTGAACGGGAACGCAGACGCGGCGGGTACGTTCGTGCGGTGATGATGCTGCTGCTGCTGCTGCCGCCGCTGCATTGGCAACGCGTGCACAGGAGCCAACGACGCGAAGCTGAGCACGTGATGTCAATAGCACTGCGTGGGCTACGAAAGGTAAAAAAATATATATAGCAGGTGATGTATTGGGCAATGGCCTTTCTTCACGGCACATATTTGTGACGCACGTGAATTCCGCCGTGAACAAGAGGCAATTGCCCCAAAAAACGTTGCCTTGTAGTACTTTTTTCCCCTTTGAAGACCACGGTGTTATTGACGAATGTGTTGAGTTTTATGGTAACAATAAAATCACTTTGAATGTACGGGGCGTCCAGGTGCCCACAGAGCTCGTCAGGGTAATGTACAAGTCAAGGGTATTAAAATAAATTGCACTTTCAGAAATGAAATACAGGGCGACCGTGAGCTGGGCAGATTTAGCAGTGGGGGGAATGACGCACACCTTGTACACAAACGAAACCGGAGACCCGAGTTCGATTCGTGCTCACGGCCAACACCGGTGACGATTATCTAAACCGTATCCAACTCGGCTTCGTAGCGCATTGCCAGGTTCGTAGCGCATTGCATTACATCACTCTGCCACCAACACTCCTCCACCCGCATGCACCGTTTACGAATCCTTAGAACAAATGTCGGTTCTTTAGCACGAGAATCAGTTGCATCTATCGTGTCACCCTCACGAACCGCAACCAGATTGGTCCTTCCTGTTCCGTAAATGAGTCCTCATAACAATATGGAACTTCTGTCTGGTCTCTGATATCAACTTCATCGTTGCCCGTGTGAGCATAGTGCAGTGGTCAGCGCGCTGCGCTACGAACCTGGCGGCCCGAGTTTGATTCCCACTCACGGCCAACACCGGTGACGATTATCTGAACCGGTCCTGGCCCTCCGCTAGGTCGACTCGGCTGCAAATGAGCACCTGGTGCAGTGTGCAAACGTCGCCACCGGGGAGACAAAGGGCGGCCGGGCGTGCTGCCGGCCACCAAACCCCTCGTGTGCCGTGCCGGCTTAAATAGATGCTCGCAAACGGCACTTGGCCCAAAAGCAAAAGTATTTTATGGCTATACGGGGGGGGGGTGATCTTTGGCTTTGCTTGTCTGTTGTGCACGTGTAGTGATGGGCCTTAGAGCGCACCCTCGTACCCACCTGTGGGAAAACGTCTCCTGCACAGCGCCTCGCTCGCTTGACATTCAAATGTTGCGCCTCGTTAACGTTCGCCGTTTTTTGTTGTCGCTCTCCGGCGCGCGTGGCTCTCTTTTTCTCTCTCTTTTTCTCTCTTTTCTGCGCGACGTCAATCGGTCACCTGCGGCGTGGAACTCGGTGTGAGGTGGACGCTGCGGAAGGAAATGGAAACCCCGTTGCAGGAGTGACCCGCGTCATTTAACTTCTGACCCTTGACCTTATCGCAAACCGAGGTCTCCGTCGCAAGAAGACTCCTGTTATCCCCGTGAAACTCTTTTAGGTGGTGGAACAAATGAAGGCTCCCCACTCGCCGGCTCGACTGCCGCGCGGGCCCGTCAGTCGGCCTTGATAGGTGCTCGCTGACAGCGGCACCTGTTGAGGCTGGCAGGGCCAGTGGGTCGGCCTTGATAGGTGCTCGCTGACAGCGGCACCTGTTGAGGCTGGCAGGGCCAGTGGGTCGGCCTTGATAGGTGCTCGCTGACAGCGGCATTGCTCCGAGGCTTTCGCGCGCAGGGTGTGATCATTGAGATTGCTGCATCGCTCATGAAATTCTTATTTTTAAAGAAAGCAAGTTGTGGAACTGGTTCTTCCAACAAAAAAAAGACGAACTCGTTTGCTCAACTCGCACTTGCTTTTGCCACCACCGTAAACAGTATTGAGGAACTCCCTCTCGACTGGAGGTCGTCTCTCGCTGCTACGCCCCTTGGTGACACAAAGGGGGCTGGGGAAGCGAGCGAGAGAGGAAAATGTGCATTCGGCGCGCTGGTAACCACTGCTCGCGTCCTCGTTCCTGATGTTGACACACACTGCCTCGCAGGAGCATCTACATCAGCAGCAGCAGCAGCGACAGAGAAAGGCTCCCGTCGCGATGACGAGGATCCCCAACCACCTTACGGACGCATCGGGAAGTTCCGTGAACGAGACGGGTTACAGGTGAGGAGGAGGAGGAGGGGGGGGGCTCAACGACGCTCGTCGTTGATTTGTTTTCTTGGCGGACGGAGTTTGCGCTGTGCCTGCCGCGTTTGTCCGAGCGTGGTGGCAATGGGAGAGGGGGTAAAGTCCAGCTAAGCGTCACTTTGCCGATTTGGTTTCAGCCAGCGGATTTTTTTTTTTAATTACAGAATAAATAACAGACGTTGGCATCATTTGTCCGTACGCATTGCACGCTGGGCTTTCTTTGCGCACCGTACGTGGCCGACCGTGCGAATCGGAGGCGCGGGGGAAGGACAACAACCGAACACACAAAAAGCGCAGTGCATTCACAGGCGTTCGGTAGCCTGTTACCGCGTGAAGGTCCCTCCAACACCAACCCCCCCCCACCACCCTCATGCCGTGTGTCAGCCGTAGGGGCTGTTTTGGGCGTACTTTACTCAACTTATTTTTGACACCACTCGTCACTGATGTTAGCCGCGAGCGGGAAATTGAACGATGGTAGCCGGGTTGACGGGTCCGTCCAGTGCCCAAACCACTGCAATGTGGCACCACTGCCTTCGTGGTCGTAACAATCATCACCGTCATCATCCAGCAGCAGCAGCAGCACCAGCCATGGTCTGATGCACCGTTGATGTCTTTGTGTGATGGCAGGCGAGCAATAAAATAACTGAATCACCCTTGACGTTGTTTTTTAGAACAGCACGAACATTGACAAAGCACTGCAGAACGACTCTGAAGCCATACACACTCGCTGCGATTTGATACTTTCTACACAATTGCTGCGATTTGATACTTTCTTTGTGTGTTAGCTCAGTCAGGGTTTGGCGAATAATAGCGTGCCCAGCATTTTTATATTGTGTGCGTGAATGTGTTTTTTCTTGTATCTATTTACTTATTTTACTTGCTCAAGAAAGCCTGCTTGGCATCCTTGAAAATGTTGCTGCGGAAGCTACGTGACTCGCGAGGGCTCAACCGAGAGACGGGAAGAGGTTGCACGTGGATTAGAGAACTTACACAATTTAAAAACGAAAGCAGGCTGGAGTATCCACAATAGAGGCTTTTTGGGGGGTTGGATTGTTTCAAAGTAAATGTGTCGTTGAAGCCGGCCACCACCCGACACAGCCAATCAGTAAGGTTTGTGACGTTAACAAAACGCGACAATGAGTTACTCGTGTGTTGCAGAGTAAACCCACAACATTGACAATTCGAGCACGACGCTTCGCCGGTTATAATTACAACAATCAGCCTCATTAGGCGACAGCCAGGGTTGAGTATTTGACCTCTACTGGAGGGATGACGGCCGGTGGTCAAGACCAACGATGGAGGGCATGGGAGCACGTCCACAGTGGAGACGGAGCGATGGAATCAGCTCATATGCTGGCGCTGGAGAATGGATTGTTGCGTCGTGAGACCTTGAGAGAGGCCTTCATTCAGCAGTAGATGGATCATGGCTGATGACGATGATGATGACAGGGGGGTGCGACGAGGCCGTCAGGCAGCTGGGCACTTCGGGTGGCCACTTTGGTCTCCCTCTGCTCCTCCCCAACTTGACGCGGAGCTGCAGCAGCTGTTTTAATTATGATGGTCATTTTGTAATTGACACTCGGCACCACCACGCAGCTTTCGCTCCGCTCTCGAACAGAGAGAGAGAGAAGACGACTCGGAGAAGTTAGGAACCACAGACGAGCGGCAAGCCAGCCACGTGGTGAGCCGGCGCTTGCTTCCTCCTTGCCAAGCTATGCGGTCCTTTACATCTACGGAGGAGTTGTCGGCAAAATAACGAGCGTTTACACACGCGGGCGGAAACCGGAGTAACCAGAAGGAAAAAAAAACACGCGCTCAAGCTGACATGGACGTAACAGGTGGGGTTCACACTTGCCCGGGTAAAGCACCTCGTCACTCACAGAAAGGGGATTTTCACAGAAACATTTGTTGCGATCCGCCATCCCTCGCCCCGTGCTGCTGGATTACACGCCACCGCTTGTCAGAGCCCACCAGCGCCCGGGCATTGGCCGGCGTGTTCTCCGGCGTCCGCCCGAAGCGGCCGAACAGCGACAAGGGGACGGTTCATAATATAGGTTTTTGGGTCAGATCGCGTTATTAATAAATGTGTCGTAACCCTCCACCACCCGACACGGCCAAACAGTAAAAAATGTGTCACGTTTTCAAGGGACAAATTAATTGACTTCTTTAGCCCACCGGTGTGCTGAATCACTGCACCAGATTGAATTGAATTAAATGATGACGTCACCCTGATGCTGCTCTATTTAAGACCAGAAGCAACAGGAGAGCTTCACCATTCTTGCCCGATGAAGCTGATTGTAATTATCAGCGAAACGTCGAACTACTCAAATTTAAAAATGCTGTTGATTCTCTCTTCAGCACACCGGTTTGGCTAAAGAAGTCAATTAATTTGTCCTTTGAAAAACGTGACACATTTTTTACTGTTTTGCCGTGTCGGGTGGTGGAGGGTGACACATTTATAAATAACGCGATCTGACCCAAAATCCTATATTATGAATAATATTGGTCGCGAAAGCCTGCTACGTGTTAAATTGAAGGAGACGGTTCTGAGGCCAGTGCTCAGTGATGTCATCGCATCGTTCATTCACGATATGGAGAAAAGCGGAGCCCAGGAATACGCCACTGACTTTGCGTGTGGAATCGCTGACTCGTTTCCATCATCGCCCTCGGAGCCGTTGTGTCTTTTCGTCGTCCGCCAACCCTTTATTCAAATTTCTGGCATGCCGATCAGTCGTCATGAGGAAATTGTAACTCGAGGCAAGAAGCTTGCGAGGTAAAATTCCAGTCTATTTTCGTCGCTACTGTGTGTCATTAATTGGCATGAGGAACTTGCAACATTGAATATTAGAATTTGGCTTGCCTAAGCATGAAGATAAAAAAAAACTAATTCTGCAGATTTGCCAAAGTTCTACGGGAAATAGTAATAGCGTAAGTAAGTCAAAGAAGGGTGCTGTGGTGGTGAGATGTTAACTACCTCGCGTGGTGTACAGGAGGTCGTGGGTTCGATCTCGACATTGACGCCTCTCCCCGTGGTCACGTGGATTTTTCTCCGCATCCTCCGGGTTTTCCCTCCACATTAACAAAACACGCTTTTCGAGTATTTGGCTGCTATAAATTTACACTCGATAAGCCACTTCGCTGAGCTATCATTTGTGGCCAGGTCGCTTCTGCAAAAAGAGCTACGTAGCTGAGGGGGCCTTACCTGGTGAAGTAAACAATTGTTCACAGTTTCATAGGTAGGTTAAGTGACAGGTTCACCAACACCGACGCTGGTCTCGTTAGAGCAAGATAACCCAAGTGGGAAGGGGGAGGGGGGGCAGAACGCAACGCGAGAACAGCTGATGAGAGGGATGAGAGACGAAGCTCACCACGGAGTGTAGACCGAGTGAGCGGAAGAGAAAGCGGAGGAGAAACGGCGGAAGAGACTGTAGCAGCAGCAACGGGACGGAATTTCAGAGTGCAGGGGGTCACGGCTGGCACGGGATCAAACCGAGGAAAGCGAGTCATGGAGGGGATGTCTTTCCCCGGCGGTGGGCAGTAACAGCGACGACGACCGCAGCTTGCCCGGTCTAAAGCTGTCACTTCCACGCGACATTAATTGGTATGAGGAACTTGAAACATGATCTCATGCAAAGCACTAAGCATTCATTCGTCAATAACGGCCACGAAGGGAGAAAATAGGCAACAGGCGATGTTTCGGACAACGGCCTTTCTTCGAAGCACGTGAAGAATGTGCCACGTGGAATGTTCACGTGCTTTGAGGAAAGGCCGTAGCCCAAAACGTTGCCTCTTGTCTATATTATTTTGCTTTCCAGGCCGCGCACGGCGTCGTTATTGGCGAACGCGTTGCTCGTGTCCGCGAAGGGGAGAATCCCGATTGCAGCTGTCGCAGCAATCGGGATTCGAGGAGAAGAATATTTTGCGACGTGATTTCATCGCCTCGGCTACGCTCACAAAACAGGTGGAGACACACCAGGGACGTGCGGTCAGGGGAGGCAGGGGAGGCAGAGCCTCACCTGTCAGACTCCAATGAAAATAGCTGTTACGAAAAGTAAAAAAAAAAGAACAATAAAATTAAACAAATATTAAGATGTTTCCACTGATCTGTGTTATAAATGTCATTTCTGTACGATTCCAATAATTTTTATAGTCAAAATCACCACATTTGCGGAGGTCCGCTGCAAATACAGGAAGAGACGAGAGGTGAGGCAGCGACGAGCTCAGCCTCCCCTCTGATTGCGCAACCCCTCAGTAACTGGATGGAGCGCGGGCAATAAGCGCGTGCCTGTTGCTATCTCAGTATGTCACCAATGTAATGTTTGTAGACCCCTTAATTTCATGTCTTCGCCTTCCATACTCCAGGTAACTTATTTCACGTATGTGTATAAATATATTTAGGCTCGCTGGTCTCGTCATGAAACTGCAATGAAAAAGCACCAGGGGAGGCAGCTATCACATCTGCCTCACTGAGGGGGACGGACGTGTCTAACACGCGTGAGGCCACGCCGCCCTCAGCGTGTGAATCTGGCTCTGACAATAGCAAGTGCCTCCCCAGCCATTGACCTCACAGCACGTCACTGACACACACACACCCACAAAGTGAGGCTGCTCCAAATCGGAGGAGTTCGACGCGCGGTTTTAAAGCCGCCACTGCCGATGTAAAAACGCTGAAATGGCGACATTGCATTGTCGGAGACCTGGCTCGACTTTAAACTTTGTAAAAAAAAAAGAGGATGATGCTGATGCTACTGCTGCTGCACCTATTTTCTCACCTGTATTTGCCGGGAGCCTGCTGTTGATTCCGACCTTTGCCCCGGACAACCGTAGTGGGACTTCAACGTTCTCACGGGTTTTTTGGCCGTTTTTACAATCGCCGCTTCTCATCCCCGATGAACTTTACATCATTACGGCTACACGCGACTACGCCTGGCCTGTAACCTCTACTAGCAGGACCATTATGTGCGGTGAAGAAGATACATTGCCTGAAACGTCTCATGTAATATATTTGTTTTCCTTTTAAGGCCACACACACACAGTGTTGTTGACGAATGTGTTGAGGGTTTATTTATTTTTGGCAAAAGGATAACATTTTCCTACGACAGCCCAGAAAACGTGCAAACGTTGGGCGGTGGTTGGGCCAACGCTGGGCCAACGTCGGGCTAACTTCGAGCCAACGTTAGGCTCATATACATTTTCCACGTGATGATAAGCCATCTCGTGGAGCTATCATATGTGGCCGAGGTTGCTTCTGAAAAAGAGATAGATCACTCAGTGAGCCTGATCTGTTAAAATAAAAAAGTTTGTTGGCATGTGGTCGGAACCGTTGGGCAAAAGTTCGCACCAATGTTCAATGTATACTGGGAGGCTAGTGTCGGCGTTTTGTTCGTATAAAAAAAACACACATTTGTTTCAAACAACAGACGTCACCTGATATCCCATATCTTTTGCAGGATTTATATCCGGTCGCATGGAGACAACATATTCTCGGCCACGTTTTATCGCGTCGAATTCCGCGTCGTATCCCTTCAGATTGGGCCCCATGACACGTCCCCACGTGAACCCGTGTCGACGTTTTTATTGTCATTGCGCGGCGATCTGAAGGGCGAATGTGAAAAGCTGGGAGAGAGGGCGGGGGGGGGGACACACACACCGTGGACTGCGCATTCAAGTTCCCACCACCCACCGTTAAACACAAATGTGTTAAACATTACAATCGCAGGGTACGGTAGTAGTACATTATACAGGGTACTTCAAAACAATGCTACTATTTATATGGAACTATCGTTTTTAATGGAAAAAACAACGGATAATACGCTGTAACGTGATAACAAATGTCATGTTAATGGCTTCAAAGTGTCTCCACTTAATTTTTGATTTAAAGCTTTCGTGACTGCAGGGATTCATATTCTTGGTTCTTTCGGTAAAGTCACGTAGAAGGGAAATAATAAAGTAATACAAATATAAAACAACTAGCAGAAGTACCCGGCGTTGCCCGGGTGAAAAATATATTTCTTAATAACCTTACATATATACACAGATGGGCTGATACCCCTGCCCCCCCCCCCCCCAGCCACGATCTCCTCGGCCGCTGTGCAGTAATATGTACGGCTTATAGTGTGGTGGGGTGTCGAGGCCTAGTACCGTGCAGAGCCTCCGGCCTCGCCTAGATTGCCCACCCGGCTGAGGCTGGGTACTGGGGCCGTTACCCCCCCCCCTCGCGCTACAATAATACTGTCTAATCGCTATAATTTTATTATCTACCGACCCTATAATAGTACTTGCACACATTGGGGTGGGGGGGAGTGAAGAGGACGTGAAACTTTGATGAATTTACCTCAGAGTCGCGTGTTAATGCGTGCGCATATTTTTAACGGGAATTAAAAATGGCGTCCACCCCGCAGCGAATGCGTCGCTAGCCGTTGCCAGGGGCAACCGCCGTGGAAAACCAAACGGACCAATCGTGTCTCGCAAATCCCTCACATTTCGTCCAATGAAACTGCGTATGGTCCGGCGACACACAGACACACACACAGACAGACAGACAGATTTGCGATTTTATTTATATAGATACAAATTCTCACGACGTTTCGACTGCAACACAAGCAATCATCAGGTGTGAAATCCACAGCAAGAACATTTTTCCAAAAAAAATTCAAATTTGCTTGCTGTGGATTTCACACCTGATGATGATTGCCTCTTGACCCAAGTGCGTGCAATCACCTTGGCCCAAATCAATCATGCTGGCCTGCTTTATGTTTACGTGACAAGCCCTACTAATTGGCTGTGTCGCGTGATGGCGGGTTTAACGGCACATTTATATTTACACGAGCCTTTTGCATGTCCAAGGACGGGTGTATTTCAGTAAATCTGAAACTTGCAAGCGAAAAGCAGACCGCGACGTGATATATTCATTGCATCAATTCGTGTGCAATTTGTAAGGCCGCGGTGACACAGACTTATTTCATTTAAAGGTTATAATCCCTTGTTCATCATGACGTCCTTTTTACTTCTATGTCTCAACAGCGTTACAGAGTTTGCGTGACGTGAGGGTTCTGCCTTTGTAGTGAGGGTTGTAAGTTGACGCCGAGGAGGGGGGAGGAGGCGCCTCATCCCCCCATGTGGAGTGACGTGACCCGCTAATTATTATGAATGGAGGGGAAGGGGGTGTTTATTTGGAAGACGTCATCTCTTCATAAGTATTCATGAGGGGGGCTGGCCAACGTGGAGTGACGTGACGCGCGGGACACACAGACATTCTTTGGACCTCTGGGCCTGTGCTCGGAAAACCACGATTAACTTGTTTTATTTATTTCACGGTGCCTCTTGTCGCTCGCATCCAGCTCCGACGACGAGGACCGCGTCTACAGCCTGGTCACGGACGTGGAGGGGGCGGCCGAGTCGGACCGCCATGTCTACTCGACGGGCGACGGCGACGGAAAAATCGTCCTGGCCCCACGGCCCGTCAGCAGCGGCGGCATCAAGGCCGGCTGGCTCGACAAGCAAGCGCCGCAGGGGTGAGGAGGGAGGGCAGGGCCGGGGCCAGGTAGGGGGTTCCTTCCCGGGCCACCGACGGAGTTGCGGAGTTTGCAACCCATTCCGCTCGTTGTCGCGGAGGGTTCGCGGTTCCAAATCCGGCGGCCGTGCTGATTTAGCGCTGCGGCGGTGTGTGTCGACCATAGTGATGCCACGCGGTGTCTGTTTCATCTCATGGTGGATGCTAAAGATCCCCCTGGCATTGTTCACAAGGGCAGGGCATTGTGTGCCAGTGTCAGGGGTGCCAAAATTCGAAACTTGCCCCGCAAATTACTCAATTGGGACGATACACAGCTGCAATCATAGTCCCCTTCCTTATAAATGAGACTCATCCTGGTCTCTTGAGTTCTCACGTTGTTAAAGAAATAAACTTGAACTTGACTCTAGGGTTCTCTAGAAGGCCCAAGCATCATCTTGAGCAAGAAATTGCAGGGCTGCCCTCTTCTGGGATTGAGCTCACGACAGCCACGGCGAATGCTGGCGATGTGAGCGCTCGCAAGCGAAAAACGAACCAAGCTCAAAGTCGCCACGCAATTTGTGAGGACCGAACAAAAAATGACCTCGTGGGTTTTTGGTTTTGTTTACGGCGTAAAAGGGGGCAAGGGAAGGTGGCGAAAGAAGGAAGCGGCGTTGCAATGGTCCATCGCACTCTGCCACGAACCTGGAAACCCGAGTTCAATTCTCGTGTAAACGTGTCCATGCTTTTTCTCGCCCTCACGGTTTTTTCCAGGCCGTACCTTTTCCAGAAGCGCTGGGTGAAGAGTGATGGCCGCTACCTTTACTACTACTCTAACGACAAGGTATCTGGCGGTCGGCGGGGGTGGTGGTGCGGTGTTGTAGTGGTTAGCGGCACTGCGCTGTGACCCCAGCTGCTTACCCGCGTTCGATTCCCATCGGTGGAGAGTGCCATCTGGACCGTTTCCTCGTCACTGAGCCGGGCCGACTAGCCGGCGTAAAAGTCCAAAGATTGATTCCATTAATGATTTGTTGGAACTTCGTTGGCAGTTTTGAACAAGCAGAATTTCCAATAAAAACTCAACACATTCAACTGTACCGCGACCTTGAATGTAAAAAAAATATTTGTAAGTCCGCGATTTGACCGAAATCTTCTATTTAGTTGATTAAATCGATTTTATTGTTTTTTTGTCATTGGTGATTATTCGATTGAAACCTGGTTTAAATCAGGTTGGGGCACCACGAAGGCGAGATGTTTACTCCCTTGCCTGGTATAGCAGAGGTTGTGGGTTCAATCCCGACCCTGACGCCTGTATATTTGTAGTTTGCGTGTCTCTCTCCCCGTGGTCGCGTGGATTTTTCTCTGGATCCTCCGATTTTTTCCTCCACATTTGTAATCGACTTGCGCTCAGAGTATTTGGCTGCTATGCATTTTCTCGTCATGATAAGCCACTTCGTTGAGCTGTCATTTGTAGCCAGGTTGCTTCTGTAAAAGAGCTATATAGCTCAGTTGGGCGATACCTGGTAAAAAAAAAAATTGCGATACAAATAGTAATGACAAGGTGGGTGAACCCCAGATTTAAACCCAGGATCATCGCGTCATTAACCTTTGACCCCACCCCCCGAGCCGCCCGTTCTCCTCTTACCGGAGTTTTGGTGTCCGACTCTTCCTCCCCGTTTCTCCCGGTTACCTCCCCACGTCCCACACCACAGGAGGTGTACTCCAAGGGCGTCTTGCCTCTGTCCGCCGTCCAGGAGGTCCTCGCTCAGACAGGAGGAGACGCCAAATTCGAGGTGGTGACACAGACCAGGGCCTTCGTGTTCCGCGCCGACTCGGAGGGTGAGTGGTTTTTAAACATTCTGGTAGAGCCCTTGCACTGGGCTTCTTCGCAAGGAGCCGCTAACGTAGATAAAAAGAGACCTCTCCGTTGCAAGAGATCTCAGCAAGAGTTAAACTAAACCTAAAACTAAACTATTTTTATTTTACCAGGTATGGCCCACTGAGCTTTTCATCAGCACGTGGTAATGTATAGCAGCCAAATCCCTCAACGTGTGATGTTGATTCTAAGTGTGGAGGGAAAAACCGGAGGACCTGGAGAAAAATCTACGCGACCACAGGGGGAACATGCAAACTCTAAATATACAAGCATCAGGGTTGGGATCGAACTCACGACCTCCTGTAAACCAGGCGAGGGAGATAACAGCTCGCCACCAATGGCAACGCCTGGCCAGCTGGTTTCTTTTGAAGAAACTGGAAGAAATAACTCACCTTACATTGTAACGGTTTCCAGCTAGGGTTGAACGGGTTTCAAGTATTAACTCTGTTGGTAATGGGGAGGGCGGGGGGGAGGGGGGACATGGTAAGTCAATATGAGTTCACCTCTCATGAGAAAGTTGTCTTGCTATCAGAGACTGATCAAAGGATTGCCCAGACTTATGGGAGACGACAACCAAAGCTAAAAATCCTGTTTGTAAGCATGCAAACAAGCGTCCCTGGCAACTGGTACAATGTCGAACCTTCAAAGAAACGGGAAGCGAACAAACAGCCTGCCATTTATCTTCTTGGTTCTTTCGGTAAAGTCACGTACAGGTCTGTCGAGAAGGCAGACTCGGCCTTCTCGACAGACCTGTTCTCCACCTGAAGACGGCTGCTTGCGTTGGGGCCGAAACGTCGTGAGAATTATTTTATTGTTTTATTTTTTTTGGTTTAACACGTAGGCTTTCGCGAACAATATTATTCATAATCAACGTTTTTGGGTTTAGATCGCGTTATTTATAAATGTGTCGTAACCCTCCACCACCCGACACGGCCAATCAGTAAAAAAGTGTCACGTTGACAAAAGACAAATAGTTCACTGCTTTAGCCCACCGGTGTGTTGAAGCGTGAAACCACAACATTTACAATTTGAGTACGACGTTTCGCTGGTAATTGCATCCAGCATCATCGGGCGAATTGCGAATTGCCCGATGATGCTGGATGCAATTACCAGCGAAACGTCGTACTCAAATTGTAAATGTTGTGGTTTCACGCTTCAACACACCGGTGGGCTAAAGCAGTGAACTATTTGTCTTTTGTCAACGTGACACTTTTTTACTGATTGGCCGTGTCGGGTGGTGGAGGGTTACGACACATTTATTTTTTTTATTTTATTATTTCCCTTCTACGTGACTTTACCGAAAGAACCAAGAAGACGAATCCCTGCAGTCACGAAAGCTTTAAATCGAAATTTAGCCTGCCATTAGCGACGTCAAAAAAAACCGACGCTTTCCACTACAGCCAGCGTCTCACCCCCCGTCACCCCCACCGTGCATTTCGCGGCGTGCAGTGGAGCGCGCCGGCTGGGTGTCGGCCCTGCGCGAGGCCGTCCAGGCCCAGCGGTCCCCCGAAGGCGGCGTGGCCTCCATGCTGCACAGCGCCGGAGTCATCCCCGGGGAGGCCCTGTGGGGGGAACAGGAGAAGCGCGGGACCCTGGAGCTGCGCGGCAAGGCCAAGCTCTACGTCGTTGGCTGCTCCGACCGCCTGTGGCTCTTCAAGAGCGAGCAGGTTGTTTTATGTGTGTGCGTGTCTGTAAACTTCTTTCGCACAGTACATAGCCAACCGTGCTAATCGGAAGGTGCGAGGGACAGGACAACAAAATAAAACACAAAGTTTTAAAGAAATTAGTTTGTAATCGAGATTTTAAAATGGATAGCTCCCAGTGGCTTTCTAATCTCGGAAGGGAGAGCGTTCCAGACGGCCGCATCCAAAAGCGCACGATGCGGTAAGCTAGCCAAAAGTCGCTGCGAGGGTGACCGGAGTTTGCGTAATGATTTATGTTCCCTTACGAGATCAGCAAGGTATTGTGGATAATTTGTAGCAAGCACTTTGTAAACGTCCATTTCAAACATTCCTTCGTTACTCACAAACTTTTTCGATCCCGCGATTTTGGCTGATTCCGGTATCTGAACTCTGCTCGACCACTGCATCGAGAGAGAGAAAAACAGCAATGAGAGAGAATGAGATGCAAGAAAGTGATGAGATAAAGTGATTGGATAAAGTGGTGATGTGCAGCATCATCACAATTGAACGTAAGCTTATTTATGAAATATTTTAGATTTACTTTACATTTATTTTTATTTACTTTACGTGTATGAAAAGCAATGTAGATATTTTTGTTTTATGATATTTTTTATGTATTTAGTAGCTTATTAATGTATTTATTTACGGTAAATAATTTCATAGGCCAATATCATTATCCGCAAAAAAAATCTGTTCACGGACATCTCCGGAACGTATCCCTCACAAATACCGAGGGAATACTATACATCGTTGAGCGTGATCACAGGGTGTCCGAGAAAGGGTCGGTAACTCACCGTTAGACAGCAAAAGCTCTGTTATCCCGCATCCGTGGGGGAATGGAGGGTGCCGGTTAATCAAACATGGCGGTTGTCTGAGAGGTGTAGTTATGGTTCATCAAGCACATAAGACTTTTAAAGAATGAAACTACGCCTACATTTTAACTTCGATAAAATGAACAACATACTCTTTTACAGAGGTACTCACCAGTCAGTTGTAGAGCATTCTAAGCTGATTGTAGAGAAGCAGTGGGGCAATAGGTGTGCCTTGCCAGCCTTCATAGGTGCTCACCACCAGCACTTGCCCCCAGCAGTTTGTTGAAGGCTACACGGGGGATCTTTATCTTTGTTTGTGTGTGCATGTGTTCTTTTATTCATTCAGGACTTCCGCACCTCGTTGGGTATCACCTGCATTGAGATGAACGTGGCAAACGTGAGGGCGGTGGAGAAGAAGGGCATTGATCTCACGACGGCGTTTAGAACATTCAGGTAGAGGCCTTGCACTGGGGCCCCTTTGTAAGGAGGCCCCTAATGTGGATAAAAGAGGACCTCCCGTTCCAAGAGATCTCAGCAAGAGTTAAATGTTGCACACTCTAAATGAAGGACGTGGGCAGGTGCTCCAAATCGAGGGCAAACACAGTTATTGCGGTCAATCTGTAAAATGCAACAGCACGTGTGTCACACACAGCAATCCTCAACCGAGTCGCCATTAACCACGTGTACTGGTGTACAAGTCCGGCTAATCAATAACAGTTTCTCTTAAACCCAATTCTACTACTGTTAAACCATCTTTGTCTTTGACAATAACCTTTGCACATCACTATTCGAATATTACTTTAATCCCAAGCTGTATGTCTATCTATACCATCCTTATATCGGTATCTTACACCCATTACTTGTACTGTATGTATGTGTACAGTATACGTACTGTGCTTGTCACCATTGTACAACTTACTAGTGTACATGTGTTCTATTCTCAATAGCATTGCAAGTAGTGCATGGGCATGGTTATAGAATAAACAGTATTAGGGTTAGAGAATTGCAAGTATTAACTACAGTGCATCATCCTTGACAGTGCAGACAGTGCTCAAACTCCTCCTATTGAATATATCACAAACTAACAATTCAAAGCCAAGCTTGAAGTCTAGAACAAGTCTAGAACATTTCTATAACGATCAAAAACATCCTTTCGGTCCTTTCCTTGTATGATGCAACATCACATGTGTCACGCACAGCAATCCTCAACCGAGTCGCCATTAACCACGTGAATGGTGTACCAGTCCGGTTAATCAATAACCCTGCCAGCCACCAACAGGCCCAACTCAGTTAACTTATGCTGGTGTCCACAAGTGTATTGATGTCCTGCACAGCACATTAGGACTTTCACAAAACCACACTTTCTTTCCTTGCTGCACGAGGACATATTTAAGAGTGGTCCATTCCTAATGTGCCACATAAACTAAAATTAAACTAACTTTTCTTTTACAATGTCAGGGCCCACTGAGCTATACGGCTCTTTTTCAGAAGCGACCAGGATGTCACAAATGATAGCTCGACAAAGTGGCGTATCGTGTTGACAATTTAAATAAAATAACTTTGCTAGATGTGGAGGGAAAAACCGGAGGACCCGGAGAAAAATCCACACGACCACGGGGGGGAGAGATGGCACGCAAACTCCAAACTTACAAGAGTCCGGGTCGGGATCGAACCCACGACCTGCATATCAGACAGGGGAGTTCACATCTCTCAGGCCCTCCCTCTGGCACAAGGTGTTACACTTTTAGAATTGTAACTATCCTTTTGGTATATTTGCTATTTTTTTTACGTTGTGCACTCTAAAATATACGTAGTTGTTTGTTTGTTTAATGAGTCAAGAAGTATCTAAGTGGGGCGCCACAATGGTGAGATGTTTACTACCTTTCCTGGTATGCAGGAGGTCGCGGGTTTGATCCCGAACCTGACTCCTGCTGTATATTTGGAGTTTGCGTGTCTCGCTCTCCCCATGTTCACGTGGATATTTCTCCGGGTCCTCCGGTTTAACCCTCCACATTTAGAAACATGTGTTTCGAGAATTTGGTCCACTTGATAAGCCACTTCGTTGAGCTATCATTTGTGGCCAGGTCGCTTCTGAAAAAGAGCTATATAGCGCAGCGGGCCTTACCTAGTAAAAGAAAAAAAGTTCAATAATAATATACTTTTTAATGTGGTTACGCTCCAGTTTCCTGGGTGAAAAGTGGTGGAGCTTTGTCCTCTCCAAATCCTGGCCCACCCTGACTCAGAGACTCGAATGAATAAACAAATCAAAACAAATGTGGACATCCAAAGTTGCACTTGCTGCGTCAGCACAAAGCTTTTGATTACCGCGGTGGCGATATGCTTTCTCCCTTGCCTGTTACGCAGGAATTCGTGGGTTTGAACCCGAACCCTGTCAATGCCTGTTGTTGTATATTTGGAGTTCACGTGTTCTCGCTTCTCGGATTTTTCTCCGGGTTCCTCCAGTGTTGCCCAACCCCTCCGCAGTTGGAAACAACATGCCTTTAGATGATTTGGCTACAACTATAAATTTTCACATGTCATGATCAGGCACTTCAATGAGCTGTCATGTGCAGCCAGGTCGCCTCTGAAATAATAAAATAGATGACTTTAGATTTAGTTTAGCTCATGCCATGATTCTGAAAGCGTGATGGAAATATATACATGTGCAGCTGGTTGTCAATCCACTGTTGAATCACGGTCTCTCCCCTGCCCCCCATAGTTTGCAGGTCATGGGGGTAATGTGACCATACTTCGCATTGCTGACTAGTGCGCGTTGCTGCAAATGGGCAGCGTCGATGTCATTACTTTACAAGTACAGCACAACAATGGTTGCTGTGCTGTCCTCTGCTGTGCACGTGGTGGTGGCCTATCGAAGCACGATCTCGGCTCAACCCTGCAAGAGCTTCCGAGATCCGATGCAAATCGCGCGCCCTCCTGGTGATTTGCTCACGGGCCGGCAGCACGAATGGAAAATAATTGTAAGCGGGAAAAAAAACAGTTGGTGAAAATCGTGCTTGCCACGTGGATTACGTAACACTTTCCAACGTGCGTTTGGTCTTCTTGAAGAATTTCGCGATGAGTAGCTGTCGGGGGGGGGGGGGGGAGGGGGAAACGCTTGTTTACAAACATTTTTGCTCTGGTTTTTTGCTCTGGTTTTGTGTCTGCAAGTAACGGTAACTCCTTGGTCACCGTAGCCGGTGTTCAATCGGGTCAGTCCGTAATGACGGCACAATTCTACATGGACGTTTTCGCTCACATTGCATAATCTTTCTTAGCGTTGAACAAATTATTTGCTGGCGCACAAGCACCGACAACGACAACAAACCTCGACACGCTCGTCGATAACAACACCGCCCAACGAACATGTTGCGTTTCCAAAAGTTACAGTTTCCTCGCCCGTTACTCACGGACGGACGAACGGACGAACGGAATGCACGTATGGCTTCCAACCGGAGCTGGAAAGTTTTCAAAGCGTCGGCTCCCTTTCCGCGGGAGGCAAGCGCGGTCGACCGGCGTTCGAGGGTGTCGCGCGATTTGTGCCGTCGCAGCTTCGTGGCGGAGAACGAGCGCGAGCGCGACGAGTGGCTCGAGACGATGCAGGACGCGATCGCCACCTCGCTCTCCCACTCCGACGTCGCCGAGCAGATCTGGGCCAACGAGCACAACCGCCGCTGCGCCGACTGCGGCGCCGCCTGGCCCGACTGGGCCTCCGTCAACCTCTGCGTCGTCATCTGCAAGCGCTGCGCCGGTAACTGACCGGCAACAGAGAGCCGAGGGCGTTGACAGCGCTGGCGGCAGTGGCGGCAGCGCTGCGTTTCGAACCCGGCGACCTCGGGTTCGATTCTCGCTCGCGGCACCAACACCGGTGACGGTTATCTGAACCGGTCCTGGACCTCCCCTAGGTCGACTCGGCCTCAAATGGGTCCCTGGTGCGATGTGTAAACGTCGCCGCGGTGGAGACTCACCCCTCGTGTGCCGTGCCGGCCTTGATAGGCACTGCTCGCTCACAGCACTTGCCCCAACAGTCTGTTACAGACTACACCGGGGTCATCTTTTTGGTGGGTAGGGAGGGCTCGTTTCACAGTGGGGAGTTTTTTCAAAATTATTTGGTGACTGCTCCGCCGGCGAGCCGATTTGCCTTCACCTCGGCGACGGTGCGTGGAGCCGCACAGCTCATTCCCCGTCGGGTTTTGTTTTCCCGTGCGCACCATCTCCAGGCGAGCACCGAAATTTGGGGCAGACGGTGTCCAAAGTGCGCAGCCTCAAGATGGACAAGAACATCTGGACCAAGAACCTCATCGAGGTCGGTCTGCGGTGGAGAGGACCGGAGCGTGCGTTCTCGTGGACGAAAATAAATAAATAAATAGATGCTACTCAGGGTTGACCTCTCGATTTTTAACCCCCGCGGGGCCGGATGGTTTTCCGGGGGGGTCCGTCGCGTCCGAACGGACGAGCGGCGACGGCGACGTGCTGGCCCGCGTCGAGTTCCATCCTGGTCGCGTCTCGGTGGTAATTTGTAATTTGTCGCAACCACCCCCCCCCCCCCCCCCCCCCCACGTGTTCCCTCGGCCTCCAAAAATCCTCGTCGGGGGGTTTGGTGACTCGTTGCCGCCGTGTCGGCGAACACAGATCGTCTGCGCCACGAACCCGGCACGCCCGTGGGCGAGTTCGGTTCCCGCTCACGGTCAACACCCAGTGACAATAATTATCTGAACTGGTCCTGGGCCTCCCTTAGGTCGACAAATGGTGCGTGTGTAAAAAAAATCATCGCCACTGCGTGAGACAAAGGCGGCCGGGCGTAGTTGCCGGCCACCCCACCCGCCTCGCGTGCCGTGCCGGCCTTCATAGGTGCTCGCTGACAGCGCTCGGCCCCAACAGTCTGTTAACGGCTACACGTGGGGTGTTGATCTTCGCGTGACGAGGCAGCTCTTCCAGGAGCTGGGGAACGCCCAGGTGAACAAGTTCTGGGCGGCGTCGGTGCCGCCGAGCGAGGCCGTGGACCCGAGCTCGGAGGCCGAGCGGCGCCGCGAGTACGTCTTCTCCAAGTACCGCGAGGGCCGCTACCGCTGCTACCACCCGTGCTTCGGCAACGAGAGCGAGCTCAACCAGGTGAGCGTGGCGGCGGCGGCGCTCGGTCGAGCCAAGCGGCGAGTCGACGTGCGCACGGTGAGCGTCCGTGAGACTCGCGCTCGTGGTGGCCGTGCTGGTGGCGGTGGTGGTGGCTGTGCGCCGGGGAATCTGTAATCCAGGCACTGGTCGGGCGAGGGCTGGTGAACGGCCGCACGAATGCTGCGGAATGAAATTCCCTTCCCCGTGCGTATGTGTGTATGTTAAACGTAGCCAACTGTGCGAATCGGAGGTGGCGATTAGCTTTGTCATAAGTCTTTGCCTTCCCATGGGCGTCGAAGAGGAGGAGGTACCATACCCCTGGCTTGCCAGGAGAAGGCAGTTACAGCAGAAATGTGCAGTCCACCTGCGTCTGTATGAATGGGATCGAGTGTTTCCCCCTCACACGCGTGGGTTTTCTCCGGGTGCTGCGGATTCCACCCATCTTTTTGTTTAGAGGACCGCAGAGCTTGGGCATTCGTCAGCGTCGGCTCACCGTGCGGCTGCCTTCCCGCTTGTTCCTGGCACCTTTGAGTCATTCTCTCTCTCAATCTAGGAGTGAGCGAATACCGCGCGTCTTACAAGTCGGAACTTATTCTATGAGCTCGTGGACAGACGAGCCGAGACGGATTGCAGTCGCATCGTGGCCATCCTTGAGCAATTGCAACTGCTTTGGGACGAAATTTTGATTCAAAGCTTTCGTGACTGCAGTGATTCATATTCTTGTTTTTTTCGGTAAATTTCGATTTAAAGCTTTCGGTAAAGTCACGTAAAAGGTTAATAATAAAATAATAAAAAATATAAAACAATTCTCACGACGTTTCGACTGTGCGAAATCCACAAAATCCCTTCTACGTGATTTTACCGAAAGAACCACGAATATGCTTTGGGACGGTTTAATCCAGCACATGGCACTCACTCACTCACCCGCTCATCCTACCACACTGACCCTCAACTACTCACTCGCCCCTCTAACCGCATTGGCACCCACCCACGCAGACCACTCGCCCGTTCCCCCACCCAACCAAACCACATCGGCACTCGCACGCGAGCGCGTTCACCTCATTGGCACTCTCCCAGCCACCCGCCCACACGCTCAGTTCTTCCACCTGACCGCTTTGAGCCCACTGACTCATTCCCCCCCCCCCCACTCCTCTTCCTCCCGGTCCAGGCGCTGTGCAGGGCGGTGGTGACCCCCAATATGCTGGAGTCGCTGGCGCTCGTGTTCTGCGGAGCGAGCGTGCTGTGCTGCGCGGGCGAGCCGGACGGCGCCACGCCGGTGCAGCTGGCACAGCGAGCGGGACAGCGCCTGCAGACCGAGCTCCTGCTGCAGAACCGCAACTCGAGTGCGTGGCCACTCGGCGTGGGACGTAGCTTTACCGGCCACACCATCGAGAATTGGCCAAATCAAGCGCGAAAACCACATTTTGTCGCGCTTGATTGTGTAGCGTGTGTGTGCGACGTTATTTCGGTAGCGTAGCGGTTAGCGCGCCGCGCTAGCAACCCGACGACCCGAGTTGGTCAACGCCAGTAAGGCGGTCGGGCGTGGTGCTGGCCACCCACCCCATCGTGTACCGTGGCAGCCTTCATAGGCACTGCTCACGAACAGCACTTGCCCCAAGAGTCTGTTAAGGCTACATGGGGGATCTTTGTCTTGGGAGTTATTGGTGACCAGGCCGAGAACATTAACTCCCTACGCTTGAGGATTCTGGTCTTCATCACGGGTGACTGAAACCCGGATTCGAACCCAGATTGTTAGTGTGGTGCCATCTCAGCAGTCCTCTGCATGCTTGAGCCGTGTGGCCACAGAAATCGGACACAAAGACATATACGTTCAGCCCCTTATTGTTCACTCCGCTACTGGATGAGAACACCCCCCCCCCCCCCGACACACAGTGCACATCTTGGAGGTTTTTAGGCTGGACCCCACCATGCTGGTCAATGCGGGTTGGCACAAAGGTGGGGCAGCATGGACATGTGAACGCCCCCATGGTGTCGCCTGATCGCACCGCGGTACACTGATGGCGCTGTTGAGCCTCGTAAATGCTGGTCCCCCCGCGAGTGGATTCGCACCGGAGTTAGTCCATGGTCCACCCGGTATCGTATCCTCACAAACCCTGCCAGATGCCACGAATGGAAAGTTACAAGAAATCTCCGGTGTGCGACTGTGGTCATCAAGGACAGAGAGCGTACAACGTCTAACGACGCAATGCCCCGATCCACAAAATACGAAGGGGACGTCACAGCGATGTTACACCACTCCGCTGCTCCTGGCGCGGTTATCCGGCTTGGAATGTGAAATTGCAATCATTGCTCTGCGTCGACATCATCTGCCGTACGACAAGAAAAGAAAAAAAGACCGGAGTTAGTTACATGCTCCGCTCACACCCCCCCCCCCCTCCCCCCGCCGCCTCCGGTGTTCTGTCCGCGACCGCAGCGATACCCGGAGCCACGGTGCCGCCCTCGTCACCGGTCATCGTCTCGGGCTACCTCTACAAAACGGCCTCCACGACCAAGGTCCTGGTTGACCGCAAGCCCAAGGAAGGTGAGGACGCTCTGAACTAAAAAACAGAGACACCCCGAGCTCGCTCCGCCGCCGCCGCTTTGTGTCGTTTGGGGGGCCCACGCCGCAGCAGCTTCTCCAGCCGGCGCGGTAACATCGCCGGGTGACCGAACGCTTGAATCCTTTTGGCTGTGTGGTCACGGTGCGGGCGGGGGTGTGGGTGCGTTTTAGATTTCTGCCGTCGCTGGTGTGTGCTGGAGAACGGAGCGCTCAGCTACTACGAGTCGGAGCGCAGCGCGACGGCGAGCGGCCGCGTCGAGCTGCAGGACCTGGTCAGCTTGGCCGTGAGCGGGGCCCACTCGCACAACGCGCACGGGTGAGGAGGGATGGACGGGAGGGGAGGGAGGGGAGGGGGGGCGGAGCAGGAACGTGCCGAGTTCCACGCTGGGAAAAGACAGGGCATGGCAAGAGCGGCCCTCGAAGGATGCGTCACCTGTGTAGCAGGAGGCAACGACTCGGAGCCGCACAGTGGAGGACGGGTTCTTGATTTATGCAACGGCTTTGGGATCTAAAGAGAAGGAAGAAAGCGATGGGAGCGTTTGTGACGACCCTATTGACCTACATCCCTCCCGTTGACACATCCCCTGTCCCCCTTGCCAGGATGGAGCACACCTTTGAGATCTGCACCAAAAATGAGAAGCTCTTTCTGTTTGGGTCGGACTGTGCCGCCACGCACAGGGAGTGGGTCCTCGGCCTCCTCAAGGTGCGGCCCCCTCACCGTGCCGCTCGCTCCTCGTCCGCCGGCGTTCTCGGCCCAGTTCGATGGGGAGTGCAAAATGTAGAAAATGTAGCACGCTGTTAAAAAAATTAACCCGTAAAAACAAAGTTTTTCACTATAAATCCTTTATATGCGTGGCATCGGTTTTATTTTATTATTCATTTCTGTTTTTCTTGAGTAGGAGTTTCATTTTCATCACATTGGTATTTTAAATTAAATATGAAAAAAAAATTTCCTAAAAATTGGAAAATGTTTGAAAAAAATTTTCACGAAAATAAATTGTCACGCACAACAAGTCTGTGTGCAAAATGTCAGCTCGATTGGATCACGGGAAGTGGGTTAAAATACGACCGAAAGATTTGCACGGTCGTAAGCGCGCAAGCAAGCAAGCAAGTGAACTTAATATAAAGGATTTAAAAAAAGTACAAATTGCAAAAGTACATTAATTCCTGCCGATTTCCCAACACTAAATGCAAGTTCTTGTATTCAGATGTTTTATCATTATACAATTGTTATATGATTGAAAGCGACCAATTGGTGCCATGTGTCCATGGTGCAGTGCTAATTTCTATGCGTGACGTCATCGACTTAATAGTAACCGATCGTGAAATGCTGCCAAATCCGTTTTTACTTCTGAGCGCGATGCGATCGACGATGTACGTGCCAGAGGTTCGCGGTACGATCATCAACACGACGACGACAATGATCCGCACCCCAGCCCCCACACCCTCCCCTTGTTTTTTCTCCTTTTCCTTCCCTTCCCCTAAAGAAACTCCACTCCCCCCCCCCCACACCCCGATCGTTGTCCCTACGTTTAGTAAGGATAGTGAGGTCCATCCTTCTCCAGTTTCCCTTGCCCCCGTGAGCACCGTGCCTCAGGTTTTTGTCCACAAAATATCTATACACGCCGTCTCTTTTTCTTTTTTGTCGCTCGCATTCTGGACCGAGCGCTTTTGTAAAAAAATGTAAAAGATAGATATTTAAAAAATACAACGACGACGATCGTGCTGACGACGACGCTGCCGCTGACGATTGAGACGGCGATTACGACGACGGTAACCACGACGACGACTCGAAACGAACGGCACTTCTCTATCGCCGCAGGCCCTGCCGTGGCCCGGCGCCGAGGCCCTCTGCCGCCGCGGTTTCGACCGAGTGGGCCCCCTCTTGTGCCGCGACGGCCGAAGCCAGATCCGCTGGCGGCCGGCCGTGTTCGCGCTGCACGGCGCCTTCCTGCGCTTCCGCGCGGTCGTCGCGACGCCGGCCGCCGCGATCGCCCAGGCCGACGCGGCATCCCACAGGCAGTCGTCCGGGGTGCTGGGCCGAGCGTCGCCCTCGCAGGAGGGATTCTACGAGGTTGCCGAAGACGGCGGCGCAGACGACGGCGACTTCGGCGACTACGGCGACGGTGGCGGTGGCGAGGACGGCGGCGGCGGCGGCGACGGTGATGACCTCGAGGGCACCGAGGTGGTGGTCAACCTGCAGAAGCTCCAGGAGATCTGTACGTGAGAGGTCCCTCCCCTCGTGCGTCGAGCCAGCCGGAGGTTTTGTTTGCCGGGGGGAGGAGGGGGGCGTGGATGGGACCGGGATTCAAAAGGTTGAATTTTAGTCTCATGCAGGAGGTTGCCGGGCCTACTGGGGTTCCAACCCGGGCGGCTGCGAGTTATTTCAGTGGGTTCTCGGATGTAGTGGGCCGATGGTCTTGGTATCAGTGACTTGCACGAACAAATCATCACGTTGGATTTGGGTGCGCACTTAACATGGCTATCATTTCAGCTCTGAGAGTTAAGAACAGTTGGTTTTGTTTGTCACGCAGTGAGCGTTAGTCTGCGGCGCAGGGCAGGTGGGTAAGTGCTGCTCCCGGCCAAAGGTCACTTGCTGGGGATCTCAGAAGTAGTTCTACGATATTCTTTGGGTCTTTTGGTAAAGCCTCAGCAGCTCTCTCGCTATATTTTTCACCTGATGACGATTTCTTGTGTTGCGATCAAAACGTTGTGAAATTTAAATTATTTTCTATCTACCTGGCTTTACCGAAAGACCCAAAGAATATGAATTCCTGCAGTCACGAAAGCTTTAAGTCTAGTTCTACGATATCCATTTCCGTGGGCCACTCTCCAACATGAATGGTCACCACTGCTCCACGAGCAGTCGAGGCAAACACATTGACAACAACAACAACATTTCCCGATGGTTGTAAAACAGGAAGCTGGGTTGTGTGGTTAGTTGAGTGGCACAAGCTGCTGCGTCCGATGATAGCAATGCAGCACACCCCTCGCTGCTATGGAACACGGCCGGCTTGTTCCTCGTGAGTCTGCGAGACTCGTGTTGGTGGTCATTGACGGGCTTCTGTGTCTATCGGCAGCTGTACGAATGTCGGACCACGTCATCGACAAGTACGAGACGCTCATCCTGGTGGAGAAACGAAGGTACAAGCCCCGCAAGACAAATGTGACCACGCACGGCGGCAAGGCACGCACGGTACAAGGCTGCTGCGGTGCCAGCACCACCCCACCAAAGATTTGTGCCACATGCAGGTGGCACCTCCCTCAGGCGGTGTGCCCGAGGCACCTGCCCCACCCGCCCCACCGGCCCCAACCGCCCTGCCCCTTCTAGCCCCCCAACACACCCCACTAGCCCCACCCGCCCCACTAGCCCCACCCACCCCAACCGCCCTGCCCCCTCCACCCCCCAACACACCCCACTAGCCCCACCCGCCCTGCCCCCTCCACCCCCCCAACACACCCCACTAGCCCCACCCGCCCTGCCCCCTCCACCCCCCCAACACCCCCACTAGCCCCACCCGCCCCACCCGCCCCACCGGCCCCACCCGCCCCAACTGCCCGGCTCCCTCCACCCACCCAACACACCCCACTAGCCCCCACCCTCCCTGCCCCCTCCACCCGCCCAACAAACCTCGTCACCCCCCGCTGCCCCCCCCCCGCACCCCCCACCGGTCGCAGGATGCTGTACGTGCAGAGCGACACGCGGCTCAACTTCGCCGCCTGGCGCCTGGCGCTGGAGAACGTGGCGCGGGGAGGGGGCCGCCTGCTGGCCGAGCAGCAGCTGCTGGAGGGAGACGTCCCCGTGGTGCTGGGCCGCTGCATGGAGTACATCACGCAGTACGGTGCGGCCCCCACGTGCTCGCACCGCCGCCACGCGCCGTGCACCTTGCCCGCGATAGAGGGGGGTCAATTCCAACCCAGACGGCCTGCTGTGTATTTGGAAGTCTGGACGTTCTCCCCTGAGTCGCGGCTACATTGTCAGCGTGTCCTCCGCTGTTTCCCCCCCGACGTTTGGCTGCTGCTGCTGCTGCGAATGTCCACGTGGCGATGAGCCGCTTCGTTGAGCAATCATTTGTGATGGCCGGGTCGCTTCTGAAAAGAGATCTACGTAGCTCGGTGGGCCTCGCCTGCTAAAATACCAAATAGCGTCGTTGAAATAGCCGAGTACACGTTTTTCGAACTTACCAGCCTCTCATACGCCGGATGCGCGTGCACCTGATTTGCGTCGTGGCCTGCTGTTCCTTCGCGCGGCCGGCTACGGTACGGCGCGCAAGAAGTCTCAAACGCGTCCGCGCGCGCCGCGTTCTCCAGGGCTCACGTCGGAGGGCATCTACCGCAAGAGTGGCACCAACTCGCGCACACACGCGCTCCTCGCCGAGTTCTGGCGGGACGCGCGCGCCGTGCGTCTCCGCGAGGGCGAGCACTCGGTGGACGACGTCGCCAACGTCCTCAAGCGCTTCCTGCGCGAGCTGCAGGACGGCGCCGTGCCGGCCGGCGCTCGCCTCGCGTGGACACGAGCCGCCGCGGGTCGGTTGGCCAACACTCCCCCCCCCCCCCACAGGCACCGCCGCCCCCCCCCTCGCAGTAGCCCAGCACCTCCCTCTCTCGGCCCTCTCTGTCGCTCCGATTTCCAATCTGTTGCTCTCTGGCCCTGATTTTTGGTTGCATCTTCGCCGTTACGGTGTTTCGTGTGTTCGCGCTTATTTCGTCGTTTTATTCGAGCCGGCTCACTTGTGCAAACGAGCGCGCGAGGCGGCGGGCGAAGTCCCTCCGACTTCGGCGGCGAGTTCTGTGCACAGGCCACGCAAACCGTCCGCCCTCCCCGTAGATCCAATTGAGAACCTCTGTCCCGGTCTCCGCTGGTCACGCCAAATAAGCTCGGACATGAGACACTTTCTGCTTCTCTCCCCCCCTGTGTGTCTCGATCTCGTCCGTGATCCTTGTTGCGTCTCCATCTCTCTCTCCCTCCCTCGTCTCTTCTCTTTTGCAATCACTCTCTCTCTCTCTGCACCTCCCCCTCTCCATGTGTCTCTCTTCCTGCCTCGTTCCTCCGCACTTCCCAATCTCTCTCTTTACGCCTCTCTGTCTCCTCTCTCTGTCTCCCTCCGTCTCTCTCTCCCTGCCTTGTGCCACCCTTGCTCGATCTCCACGCCTCTCTCCCTGCCTCTCGTGCTGTATCTTACCAATTCTTTGCATCCCACCCCCTGCCTCTCTCTCTCTCTGTCTGCATCACAACATCTCTCTGCATCCCTACCCCCTCCCCGCTTCTCCCAGCCTCTCTCACTCCCTACCTCTCCTTCACTTTGAATCTCTCTCTATATTTCCCCATGCTTTTTCTTTCTCGCACTCCTTTCCTCTCACTTTATCTCCCTTCTCTTATCCTCACCTCTTGCTCTCCCGGCTTCTGCTTTACCACGCACCTCTCTCTATTTGTCCCTGCCTCTCTTCCCACTCTTTCCCTGCCTCTCTCCCTGCCTTTCTCTGTTCTTCTGAATTTCTCTTCCTTCCTCTCGGTTCTCTCATCTCTCTCTCCTCTCTCCCCCTGACCTCTTGCTCCCGCTCTCCCGCTCTCCCCATCCCAAGAGCGTGAGCCTCTTGAAAACGAATCCCGAGACTCCGTGAGACGGTCATGGCTAAATAATAACACCGTTGCCGTTGCGGTACATTTAATGATGGCTGTGTTTTTTTATATTTTTGTGTACAAAAACGCGAACGTTTTTTTGTCACGTGCGCAGACATTCGAGACGATGGGGAACGCCTGCAGAGGTACAAGGAACTCGTGAAGGAGCTGCCGCACGTGAACCGCGCCACCCTTGCGGCTCTCATCGAACACCTCTACTGGTGAGAGGCAACTAGCAACACTGGGACATCTCCCCCCCACCCCCCCACTGCCCCGCAATCAGTGGTACAGTCCAATGTCTTTCAGTGTCACACGCATTGGCTTCTAAGTGCCGGACTGGACCATTAGCTAATAATGAGCGAGTATTGTTCGTGTGCGGAAAAAAGACGGAATTGTGTTTTTGTTTGTGACAAGTAAAAAAAATTGTGTCACTTCTTTTTGCTCCTGATTTTATCGCGATGGTGCTCTCGGCTTCGTAGCTGCGAGATGAGAGTGTCCGTCCGGAACTTTCGCAGAGCGGTGCAACTGCCCCCTGGTTCGAAAATGGCCTGCAGAAGCAGATTTCACAGAACTACTTCTGGGATCGCCTGAGCGAACATATTTATGCACAAACTATCGGACAACTTTGGCCGCTATGTTTGTCACGTGAAAGTCAAAACTTGGAATTTATTCAGCCTAAGTTAAAATATCATATAATTATTATTATGGGTTTATTTGATGGTATTTTTTTTGCTTTAAACAGATCCCCAATGAAAATGATAACTTATTGGCCAATGGGTTTGACCTGTGCCTAAATAAACCTCAATAAATCCTCACCTAAATCAACCTGCTACTCTTGAAAATCTCCGTTTAGTCATGGATGGCTGAATTTCAGATTCAAAATTCAAAACCGATGCGCTGATCCTTAGATTATAATAGTGTCTTACACTCGTGATGCAAGCCTCAAATTAACGTGTGAATCGTCGTTTTTCAAACGAGACGAGAATGCTTTACTTCGTCTAAGGAAGTTTCCAAAACTGCACAAACCAAAACTTTTTCCAAAACTGCACAAACCGGACTGAACAAACAAGAAACCAAAAAAACAAACCTGTCAATTTAACACGTAGGCTTTCGCGACCAATATTATTCATAATCAACGTTTTTGGGTTTAGATCGCGTTATTTTCTGGCGAATTGCCCGATGATGCTGGATGCAATTACCAGCGAAACGTCGTACTCAAATTGTAAATGTTGTGGTTTCACGCTTCAACACACCGGTGGGCTAATGCAGTGAACTAATTTGTCTTTGTCAACGTGACACTTTTTTACTGATTGGCCGTGTCGGGTGGTGGAGGGTTACGACACATTTATAAATAACGCGATCTAAACTCAAAAACGTTGATTATGAAACCTGTAAATATCGCGAGCCCTGATCGTACCAATTCATGTAATCACAAGGAGTCACAGCCCTACACAACGATGCACTCGCCAATGCCAATTTTGTTGCTGTTGTTTCCATCCCTGCTGCTGTTGTCGCTGATGCTGCTGCTATTGCTGCTGCCCCTGTTGTCTTGCCATCACCGATGCCGCTGCTACCGCTGCGTCTGCTTCTGCTTCTAATGCTGCTGCGTCTCCTCCTGCTTCTGCTGATCCTGCTTCTAATGCTGCTGTGTCTCCTGCTGCTGATTCTCCTGCTGCTGCTGCTGCCGCCTCCACACCCCTTGCAACTCCCAACGCTGCTGCCGCCCCCTCCCACTTTGCCTTGCGGTCGTCGTCGCCCGCGGCGACAGCGTGCAGCTCAACGCCAACTCGAATCACATGTCGGCGCGGAACCTGGGCATCGTGTTCGGCCCGACGCTCTTCCAGTCGGAGGGCGCGAGCTGCGAGGAGGTTCACGTGGTGGAGGCTCTCATCAACAACTACGACAGGGTGTTCGAGGTGCCGCGCTCACCCACAGTCCGTTACCCACAACCCCCCTCTGCTGCCTCCCAATTATCCACAACCCCCCTCGCCTCTCGCCCCATTGCTCATCGCTCACTCACCCGTCATCCAGCCCTCACCCGCTCACCCGGGTGAAGCCTTTCGCCTGTTACTGACAGCACCCCCTCACCTTTCACCGCACCTCCTCACCCATTACCCTCCTCACCGGTCGGCTCCGTCAACTGTTACAGCATTGATGGCTCCGTCACTCATCGCTACTCACCGATCATCAGCATCATCATCACCAGCCATGATCTAACCACTACTGGATGAAGGCCCTCCCCCCTCACGGTCTCGCGATGCAACGATCCATCTCGCGCCTGAGCACGAGCCGATTCCTTTGCTCCCCCCCCCCCTACCTTTACCGTAATTTTTGTAACCGTGGTTGCCTCAACTCCACCAGGTTGATGCGGAGCGTTTCCAGAACGTGCTGCGCGTGATCGAACTCATCATCAAGGGGTTAACGGTCAAGGTACGAGGAGACACCACCGAAAGAGGCGACGTATCATCAGCCATGCTATGGCTCAGGTCTGGCCCAGTTTTGGCCCAGTTCTGGCTCAGTTCTGAACCAGTTTTGGCCCAGTTCTGGCTCAGGTCTGGCCCAGTTTTGGCCCAGGATGAAAGCTAACTAAACCAGGTGCTCAGGCAGAGCAGACTGATGATCTTCGCCCAATCACCAATAACTAAACACGCACACACAAATATATATTTCACGTATTTGCCGTCTGAGGGTTATTGCGACTTGGTATTATTATTATTCCTCTTGCTTACACAGAAAAGCCTCGCTCATGACTTTTTTTTTCAGGAGGGTCCTGTGCAATGTTCACAGCTGGGGGACGACGATTGCCGTGCGCGTTCCCAATCGAGTAATTTGTGGGCAATGTTTTCAGACGTGTCAAATTTGGACCGTGACTCCGGCACACAATGGCCGACCCATTTCGAATGACGTCACTGCATTTTCAACGTTCCACCGCGAAGCAGGCGGCGCGTAGCACCTCACGGTTGGGAATAACTGGGGCGGCCCACCGGATTCGAGCCACGAAGCTCGAATCCGAACGAACGCCCCGCGGCCATGGCCGTGTCACCACCGCCCAACGGTCCCCGGATCGGTCGGTCGGTCGGTCTGGCGCCTCACAGGTTTTCGAATAGGTCAGGAGTTGAGCCCGGCAAGGTCCCAGGTCTCAGACCCCTAATGTGGGGATAGATTGGGCCGACGTGAGCCCGGTGCACCCACTGAGCCAGGTCGGTGCCCTCCGACAAAGTCGAGTTTTTGTCTGCCGTCGAAACTTAGCTACTGCTGCTGCTTGATTAAATGTACGCAAGTCGTCATTTCGTTGTTGTTTTTGTTTTACAGCCACCTTCCGCTCAAGCTGGGAATTTGATCGTCTCGGTTTATTTTGAGAGGAAGAGCACGGACACCTGCATCAGCCTCAAGGTGTGCATGGACGCGTCCCGCGCGACACGGGGTGCGCGTGAATGCAGAGCCTGCACTGTTGGCTACATTTTCTGCCTTGGTTAACCCGGGTTGACTAAGGTCAAGACTAAGGCAGACCTGGGTTGACCGATGTGATCACTCGCACTACGTCTGTTCCACCTGGCCAGAGCATTTTTTATTATGCACATGCACTGCGTAACTTGAGCAAGTGTTTGAAGAAAATGTTAATAATCAAGTCTACATTTCGATTTAAAGCTTTCGTGACTGCAGGGATTCATCTTCTTGGTTCTTTCGGTAAAGTCACGTAGAACAGGTCTGTCGATAAGACAGAGTCTTCACCTGAAGACGGCTGCTTGCGTTGTGGCCGAAACGTCGTGAGAATTATTTTATAATGTTTTTTTATTATTTTATTATTTCCATTCTACGTGACTTTACCAAAAGAACCAAGAAGAATAAAGTCTACGTACATACGTACGGTGGCGCACATGTAAAGTGTGTCCTACTTGCGCTGTCCCGTGTCAGTGGGTAGAGCGTACGGCTCGCAGTCAGAAAGGGATGCAAGTTCAAATCCTGTCAATCACGTTCACTTCTCTCTCTCGGAGTGCTGCATGGCCGTGGGACCTGAGGGTTCATACTTGCCTGTGTGCGTCTATGCATTGTGCGGCGTATGTGTTGTGCAATTGTGTGTGTGCATGTATGTGCTCTTGTGTGTGCGTGTATGTGTTATGTGTGTGCGTCTATGTGTTGTGCGTGTGTGTGTGCGTGTGTGTGTGTGTGCGTGTATGTGTTGTGTGTGCGTGTATGTGTTAGAACTACACTGCACTATGAACCCGGGAATCCGAGTTCGATTCCCGCTCACGGCCAACACCAGTGACGATTATCTGAACCGGTCTCGGGCCTCCCCTAGGTCGACTCAGCCTCAAATGAGTTCCCGGTGCGGGTGTATAATGAACATCGCCACTGGGGGAGACAAAGGAGGCGAGGTGTGGTGCCTGAACACCGACCCTCTCGTGTACCGTTCCGACACTTCATAGGTGCTCGCGAACAGCAAACGCCCTTCCAGTCTGGTTCACGGCTGTATGTTTGGCTCGTGTTGTTCCCCAGGTGTCGGGGCTCATGACGGCACAGGAGCTGCTCCTGGAGGTGCTCGACCTCAGGGGGGGACAGCTGCAGCACAAGGACTCCGCGATGGCCGTGTTCGAGGTGTCTGGGGAGCTGGGTGAGTCCTCCCGCTGTTAATATTATTGTTGTTCATCCAATACAAATTTCGAGATTTAAAATCGTTTGGACGATTCAAGCTAAGTGTGCGATAGTCTTCACGTGCGTGCGTCCGTGCATCCGTGCGTCTACGGGGAGCAGTAGCGTAGCAGTTGGCGCACTGCGCTATGAACCCAGCGACCCCGAGTTTGATTCCCATTCACGGCCAACACCAGTGACGAATATTCCGGGCCTCCCCTAAGTCGAGTCAGCCTCAAATGTGTACCTGGTGCGACGTGTCAACATCGACACTGGGGGGGGGGGGGCGGGGGGGGAGAGACAAAGGCGGCAGGGCGTGCTGCTGGCCGCCCCACCCCCCTTCGTGTGAGCCTGTCGTCCTTCGCAGGTGCTCGCGAACACCTCTCGCCCCAATGGTCGGGTCGGAACAGACGAGCGATCCTCGCCAGAGGTCGCAACCGGGTACCCGATACCCGTACCCTACCCGATCGGCCGGGTATGGGTACGGGTACCCGTTTGCGACCCTGGTGCGGCCGGGTACGGGTAGACCGTGAGTCACTGGTGAGTAACTGTTTGTCACTCATTTCCCAACGTCTTGTCTCTTCTCACAATTCAAGTTCCTAGAATCAACCCACCCGCGCCTGCAACATGGCTTCATCCCAGAGGTCGCAATCAGGTACCCGATACCCGTACCCTACCCGTACCCGGCCGGGTACGGGTACGGCCGGGTACGGGTACCCGTTTGCGACCCTGGTGCGGCCGGGTACGGGTACGGGTAAGGAATCAAAACCCGTTTGCGACCTCTGACCCTCGCCTTCCCTCCGCGTACCCGCAGAGCGGCCGCTGCACTACAAGGAGAGGGTCCTGGAGCTTCTGTTCCACCCGGATCCGCAGGAGAACTACCTCCTGGTGAAGAGGCACGCCGACCTCGACGGGATGAGGCGCCACCTCGGTGAGGCCGTGTCCAACGCCTCCTCCTCCCCTCTGCTGCATTGGCCCTGGCTCCGTCTGCTCAACTCTCCGGCCTCCATCACCGTGGGCTCGGCTTGCGAGCGAGAAATTGCCCGCGCCCCTGACACCCGTCCCCCCCGCCGACCTCTCCTCTTGACTTCTTCTCTGACCTCTACCATCTCCGCTGCTCCATCTCGGTCCTCCCTGCCAGTGTTGAATTTCATTCATGTCCCGGTGTTACATTTCATTCATTTCATTTTTATTATTCACTCGAGAATGACCAACTCTGCACAACGAAGGGCGGACTCTGTGTGCATGCGTATGATTGATTCTGCGATCTAGACTAAGAGAAAGGAATCTACAGCCCCAAGCATCGACTCAAAACCCACAGGTTGTTGTCATCGTCGATGAGACGAAGCCTCGGCCTAAAACAAACACTCTACTCCCCGCTCTCCCAATCCCTCTTAATCCCTATTCATCCCTCTCATTCCCCCTCATTCCCCCCCCCCTCATCCCCCCTAACCCTCCACCCCCTCATCGCCCCCCTCATCCCACCCCTCCTTATCTCCCCCCCCCCCCCCCTCTTCAATACCCCCCGCCCCCCCCCCCCCCCGCCCGGTGCTCTCCGTGTGTAGAAGGGCGCGACAAGAAGGAGTGGCAGGGCCCCGTGCGCTTCCGGGAGGAGCGCAGCCTCCACGCTCTGCTCCCGCAGACCGCCAAGTTCAATGAGCGCTTCATGGCTCTCTGCGCCGGGAGGGTGCTCGTTTTCAAGGACAGGAAGGTGAGCCGTGGCGATGGGCAGACAGCAGCCGCCCAACGGCGTGGCCTCCTCGTTTAATGACGGAGTCGGGGGCGGGAGGAGGCACATACAATAACTCGGGTGGCTGCGCGATACAGCCAATGGTAGCGAATCTTTAGAGCGGTGGTTCTTCTCAACCTGGGGGTGCGAGATGCCCTTTCTGGCGGTGCGGGACATGGCGAGATTTTTTTTTTGAAGGAAAATAATTGAAACACAAATTAAGCACGGGCACTTAAGTACAACAGCTACTTTATTTTTCATCAAACCCTGTGTAGTTATGAAACATTTTTTGTTACGATTGAGAACCAAAGGGGTGCAAGGCCGCAGTAAAGGTCAAGAACCACACTGCTTTCGACAAATGTCAGGCTGAAGGATTCACGACGCGATCTGCCGTTCTGCTCTCTCGCTCTCACCCCCCTCGTGGATGACGAAGGGCTGGGCCCACCACGCACAACTGCAAGGCGGTTACATTGTCATCGCCGTAGTCGCTTTGACACTTTCTTTGAAATTCTGCGCGACGTTTTCGAGATGTTAATCGATCGTGTGTGTGTGTGCGCGCGCGCTTTCCATCGTCAGACCAACAAGGCGGAGAGGGATTGGAGCCTGCAGACGGTGAAGACGTTCCTGGGAATTCGGAGGAAGCTGAAACCTCCCACGAGGTGGCCCCTCCTCATTGTCATTTCACTCACAAGTTGTATAGTGTCCCCAATTGTACGTTCACGTACGCTGTCATTGTGATGCTCTCATGAGACACGGTCCCTGCAATGTAACTCCCTCTAAAGTGGCTTCAATAACTTACTCAACTATGTTATTTTACCAGCTGAAGCCCAGCTGAGACATCAGCTCTTTTGCAGTGGCGACTTGGCCGCACGTGATAGCTATTATTTTTTCTATTTATTGTTATTTTTATTATTATTTATTTTTTACCTACGTGACTTTACCGAAAAAACCTAAGAGTACGTGATAGCTCATGGAAGTGGCTTATTTCAAACGCGCGCATCGGGAAGCCATCCCAGAATTCCACGCGTGTGTTAGTGCGTTTTATTCCTTGCTTTTTGTTGCGCGTGTTTATTGTTTTATTATTATTTTGTATTCTGTGTCGCAGTTTCGGGCTGACCCTGGTGCAAGACAAACAGCGGTGGTGAGTGCGGCACACCTCTAACCCTTGCACCCCCGCGGGTCATCCCGCCTTCGCAAGTGCACGGGACGAGACTCGTTCCATGGGGGGGCGAGGCTGTCGTTACGATGACATCACGGGTTTCTCGGCGACGCTGTTCATCATCGTAGGCCGTGATCTGTCCACTGCTGGATGAAGGCTTCCCCAAGCTGTTTACCCTCCGTCGTCATTTATTATCTTATCCAGGTTTATAGAGCGCCTTTATCCCAAGGTGCTTTACAGCAGTTATGAAATTGTACGTCAAATGATCGTAGTTTGAGACGAAGTGCGGGGGTTATTAATAGCAGTGGTGTAGTTACGGTGATAGGAGAACATGTGGGAAAGGTTAAGGGAAGGGTTTGGGGTGTTGGTAGGGGTAGGGGTGGTGGGTAGGGGTAGTGGTAGAGGTAGAGGTAGCTGACAGGGGTTGGGGTAGGCCTGGTCATCGCTGAGGGGCAAGGGGCAGGGAGTGGCAGCAGTGTCGGATGGACTCGGGGAGAAGAGATGGCGATTGTTTTAGAGGAGCAGTGGAAGCGGGTTATAGGTAGAGATGATCGTTTTGGGCAAGTATCCGTACAGCTGCTGTTCCCGCGTGCTCGTCACGTTGCTCCACTGTGCGCGTGTTCCCCCGTGCGCGTGCCGCTCGACGCTGGCCAAACGTTTGTTGGCGAGCGCCACGAATGTGGACGTGAATATTGGTGAATTTTTATTTTATTTTGTACGTGGGGCCGTTTGTTTCCGCGCCAGGTTTCTGTGCTTCGAGAGCCACCAGGAGCAGTGCGACTGCCTGGCCACCATGCTCAACTTGAAGGTACCGGGAGCCATTCTGAGTCGGTGTCCTTTAACTAAAACTATAAACAATTTTTTTTATACTATGGGAACCTCATTTGCCAGTAAAAATATGATAATTGGTTCTTTACCCTTCTATCTGGCAACAAAACTGACACCTTTTTACAAGGAGTCATGTTTGCATAGACCGCAATACCTGCAGTCATAATACAAACAAAAGAACATAACTCTGATAATGTGCACTGTCCTTGAAGTTGATTGGTCCACACCCGAGACAGCTTTAAGGAAAGCTGTCTCGGGTGTGGACCAATCAACTTCAAGGACAGTGCACATTATCAGAGTTATGTTCTTTTGTTTGTATTATGACTGCAGGTATTGCGGTCTATGCAAACATGACTCCTTGTAAAAAGGTGTCAGTTTTGTTGCCAGATAGAAGGGTAAAGAACCAATTATCATTTTTTTTTATTTTACTAAACTGTTCGTCATTTGCCAGAAAAGGCCCACTGGGCTATACAGCTTTTTTTCAGAAGCAACCTGGCCACAAATGGTTGCCCGATAAAGTATGAATGTCTATTGTTTTCAATGTATGTTGAACTTCTTTCACACCACACGTAGCCGACCATGCTAATTGGAGGTATGGCTTATTACGTGGAAACTTATAGCAGCCAAATACTCTTAAACGCATGATTCTAAATGTGGAGGGAAAAACCAGAGGACCCACAAAAAAACCCAGGCAACTATGGGAAGATACTCTTTGGTTCTTTCGGTAAAGTCACGTAGGTGAAAAAATAAAAATAAAATATAAAAATACATTCTTTTTTTTTTCCCACCTACGTCACTTTACCGAAAGAACCAAAGGGTATAGATCCTTGCAGTCACGAAAACTTCAAATCTCAATTATGGGAAGAACATACACACTCCAAATGTACAGCAGGTGTCCGGGTTGGGATTGAACCCACGATCTCCTGGATACCAAGCGAGGTCATAAACATCTCGCCTCGTCTTTACGAGTGAGAATAACATGTCGACTTGATCACCCACGACATATCATTGTCCAGAAAATTCGCTTTTGTGCAGAGTGCTTTGATGGAGTGAGTGAGTCATTGCATTCATTGTTACATCCCACCTCATATGAAACTGGATAAGAAACACCGGATTGCAAGGTGCTCCGGTGAGTTCAGGTGAGGTCAAGTTGATTTTTTTTCAACCCAGTTGAGAGCTCAAAGAGCCTCATTTTACGAGTGTGACCCTGATCACCGAAATGACAGAAGCAAAACAAAGCAACTCTCCAGCTGTTATGGGTTAAAATAAAAACAATGTAAATACAAATTCATTCTCAATCGACCAATGGATAAAGGCGTACCACTCACGACTGATGTCAGCCATGGACAGGAACCAAGCAGCTTTAGAATTGTATAGCCATATACGCGGGTCATCAAATCGTTCCGGATTCCTCTCAATTCTCACTGCGCTCTCTCCCGTGCCCGCCTGACCCCCCCCCCCCCACACCACCCCATCCCATCCCACGCGCCTCTCTACCACCGCCAGCACAAGGGCGACGTGTGGCCTCCCGACGGCGACTCCCGCAGCCGCACCTCCTCCACGACCCAGAAGCTTGGCAGCCAGGTTCTCATCCCCCTGCGGGGCAGCGATTTGCACCGGCTGACGCTCACCAACAGCATGGCCTTCAAGGAGCCTGTACGGCGATTGCCCACACGATTGATCGCACGCTCGCACGCACCAAACGCGCACACACCACGCACACGACTGCACGTATGCACGCACGCGACGAACGTGTGTGCACACGTCACAAAGACAAAGATTCCCCCCCCCACACCCCCCGTATGGGCTTGACAGACTCTCGGGGCAAGTGCTGTTAGCGAGGACCTATGAAGACCGCCTGCATGGCACACGAGGGGGTGGGTGGCCAGCACTACGCCCGGCCGCGTTTGTCTTCCCAGTGGCTATGTTTACACCCCGCCCAAGTTACTAATCTGAGTCAATCTAGGGGAGGCCCAGGACCGGTTCAGTTGACCGTGAGCGGGAATCGGTAGGGGTTTATAGCACGGTGCGCTAACCGCTACACCGCCGCTCGTCAGACACATGTGTACGTGCATGACTGCACGTACAAATGCACCGAACGCACACGTATGCACGGAGACGGACGGACGACTTTTGACTCACCTGCGTACTGGGTCTGCGTACTGTCTCTGCGTGCTGTGCGTACTATGCGTGCTGTGCCTGCGTGCTGTGCCTGCGTGCTGTGCGCCGCTGCTGCATTATTCGCGGACATTCAGCAGCGTAGGTGGCACCCCAGGGAGGCTGTCGCTCACCTTCCCAGCTCGACTCGCGTTGAAATACAAATCGTTGTCACATGCCGCACGCAACCTAATCATCACTTGACCCTTCCTATTTTGGAGTCGTTGACGCACGTACGCATGCGCACCCGCACGAGCTCCGGCTAAATCCAAATCGACGACCTCCACTTCGCGAAATCAATCGCCCGGCTCCTTCCGTGGTACTCGAGATGTAAACCGGTGTGCTCGGGAACACGTGTGTATGGGATGGAGTTTCAGAAACGTTGGCTTTGGCGAGGTGGTGAGGAAAAATACCACGACGGAGTTCACAGTGGCAGTCCCCCCGATATCCCCAACTCTCCCTCCAGCCTCCAGTCGGTCATCATCCTTGCTCCGTTTGAATTCTCGAGGGTCTCCTCGTCATTTATCGTACTTTCCTTCCAAAATGTTTCGCTTCTTCACAAGTCCTGTCAGCGTTTTGTCTCTCGGTATGTTTTTGTTGAACTTTTTTATATCTTCAAGCGTTCTCATCAGCAAAGAAAACGGCCCGGCACAGTTAAAGTAAATAAAAATTACTATTTTATTTGACCAGGTAAAAAGGCCCACTGAGCTACGAAGCTCTTTCTCATAATCAACCTGGCAATCACAAACGATAGCTCAACGAAGTGGCTTATCACGTGGAAATGTATAGCAGCCAAATACTCTAAACGCCAATGTTGATTCTAAATGTGGAGGGGACAAGCTGGAGTCCCCGGAGAAAAATCCACGCGACCCACAGGTGAAAACATGCAAACTCCAAATATACAGGTGTCGGGATCGAACCCACGACTTCCTGCGTACCAGGCGAGGGAGAGAACATCTTGCCACCGCGGCTCAGTGGTTACGAGCATCATATTCTTTGGGTCTTTTGGTAAAGTCACGTAGATGGGTTCAAAGAAAATAACAAAAAAAACTATGACGTTTCGATCGCAACGCAAGCGATCGAAACATCGTTTTTTGGATATTTTTTGTTATTTTCTTTGAACCTATCTACGTGACTTTACCGAGAGACCCAAGGAATATGAATTCCTGCAGTCACGAAAGCTTTAAGTCAAGATTTACGATTATCATTTCAGAGCCTGCTCTGAGAAGCACAGCACAGCTCTGAGCTCGGTGACCCACACAGGTAAATGTAACCTTTGACCCGAAGTGATTCCGTCTGCCCCGGCACCAGCCCCTCCCTGCCCGAGGTTTATTTACAAATTGCTGCTTTTCCATGGACCCTTAAACAGTCTCGTGGTTCTGCGGGCTGGGCCAACTTCCCTCCGTTTGCGCCTGCGGGTGGAGGGAAAGCGACCGTGACCTTTCAAAAATGTTCACAGATTGACGTGCATGTGGGCTGGGTTACTGTACACCCCATTGCAATGTCATTATTTTTATATTATTGGTTCTTTCGGTAAAGTCACGTAGAAGGGAAATAATAAAATAATATGAATATTAAACAATAACAATTCTGACGACGTTCCGACTGCAACACAAGCAATCATCATCAGGTGTGAAATCCACATGATGATGATTGCTTGTGTTGCAGTCGAAACGTCAGGTGTGAAATCCACAGATGATGGTTGCTTGTGTTGCAGTCGAAACGTCATGAGAATTGTTAATGTTTTATATTTATATTAATTTATTATTTCCCTTCTACGTGACTTTACCGAAAGAACCAAGAATATGAATCCCTGCAGTCACGAAAGCTTTAAATCAAAAGTCATTATTTTTGTTTTCATTATTCACAATATTTATATATAGATATGTGTGTGTATATAAAAACGTGGATCTGAAGTGAACCTAAGAGAAACGCGTGGCCCGGTTAAAGCTCGCTTGGTGGACAAATCTGCCACAGCAACCCGGACTGGGCCCACCGTCCCGGTCCACGGACCGAGACAGCCGACTCTTTAGTGGGCGTTGGGAACGCAGCAAATGTCAGGGCTCTCGGACAGCGGCCTCCATCGGGGAGTTGTAGGTTGCATGACATAAAAATGGTTACTGATTTAAAAAAAAAAATTTGACTCGTTGCATGGAGCTGCGTCGTCACTGCGCTGTTCTTGTGCCGTAGCGCTGCGCTTCTCCTCCGCTTCTCCACGCTTCTCTTCGCTTGTGGCCTGCGTCCACGTTCGTGCATTTCTCTGCCTCCACTTAATTTGCTGTGCGCGTGGTCCTGCCCCCCTTACACTCGCCGTAGTTTAAAACGAGCACTCCACATGCCTGACAATAACCGCCGTGTACGGCCCTTGCCACCGCGTGTGCTGTCGTTAAACCTCCTGCTGGCTCTGACTGCGTAAATGTGCAATGTTGATTTCGGAGTATTCCCGCAGCAAGGGCACACGGAGTGGGCCCTTGCACTTTTGCCGACCCGGTGTTTGCAAGGCAAATTGCGTGGAAGTGAAACTGCGTGCTTGGCAGTGCATGAGCCCGCAAGCTTGTACTTACTGCTTCAGCCATCCCTAACAGAGAGACGTTCCCTAATAACAAAGAAATTACATAACCCAAATCTTAACATTGCTTCTAGATTTGAAGCGTTCATGACTGCAAGGATTCATACTCTTAGTTTTTTCGGTAAAGTCACGTAGGCAAAAAATGAAATTACAGCAAATCTAGATTTGCTGTATCAGGTGGGACCGTCACAATCTAGCTGTGACGGTCCCACCTGATGACGGAGACTTGTGTTGCCTCCGAAACGTCGTGATTTTTATTATTTTATTTCTATTATTACTTTTATTAATTTTAATTTCATTTGTTGCCTACGTGACTTTACCGAAAAAACTAAGAGTACTTAACATTGCTGCTGTTTTTTGCATTTGTCTCACGGTTGTTTGTCCTCAGCTGTGTCCGCTCGTCTTGCAAGGGAGACAAGAGAAGGTGGCTCAGAGGGGCCCAGGCCACTGCGGAGGTCCTTGGTTCGAATCCGGGGTTCAGACACCCGTGATTTGGACCGGGTTTTTAAGTGTAGCAGTGAGTTGATAGTCCTCAGCTCGGTCGCCAATGATTGCAACATTTTTTTTCACCGTAATTTAACGACATTCAGGCTCTGACAAATCTGAAAAAATATTAGACGGTTATGCAGTGGACATTTCTCTGCAACAGAGCGTGTGGGAGAGTGTGGTGCCCCCTGGTCTGCAGAGAAAGGGGTTCACTTTAAAGGATCTCAGAATTAGTTATGTGAAATCTCCTTCTTACAGACCATTATCTGTTGAAGGAGATATCACAACGCTCTGCGAGCGATGCAAATTGTCACCTCATCTCATGGCCGATGGCATCGATGGCACAATTGAAACGAGATTGTGGGGGGGGGGGGGGGGGAATACAAAATCTCCCTGTAATAATAACAGATAAATGGAAATATAATTTTTCAACTCAAACTTTTAATGTTTTTTTTTGTTTTTCTCAGGAGGACCCAACTGCGGACGAGAGGAGGCCCGAGCTGGACGACCCCGCCCTGGCCGCACCGTGGCCTCAAGAGAACGGCAAGGCCGCCGCGCTCCCCGAGCCCCGCGCGGCCCTCACGCCTCCCTCCCGTCAGGACCAGGTGGCCGCCAGCGCAACCCACGCTCCGCTGCTGCCGCCATCCTGCCGTCAAGGCCAGGTGCAGGTGGCGGCCTCCCCGGCCCCGTCCCCGCCAACGCCGCCGGGCCTGCGCCCGCAGCACAAGGTGCTCGTGCCGAGCCTGGAGCAGCCGCAGCAGCTCAAGTGTTCGGCGTCGAGCGAGCCGCGCCAGGCGGGCCGGGCCTCGCCGGTGACCCCGGAGCCGGCTCAGCAGGCGCCCCCCACGCCGAAACCGCGGCAGCAGCTCGCGAGGAAGTCGCCGCAGCAGGGCCCGCACGCGACGCCCGTCGCCCCCGCGCCATCCGCGCAGCCGGCGGGCGCGGGGCCGGGACAAAGGCCGGCGGTCGCGGCCCAGACGCCCTCCGTCGAGCCGTTCAGCCCCGTGTGGCCTCAGGCCGCGGGACCGAGGGTGGAGAGACATGTTTCCGTGAAGCTCGATGGTCAGTTTGCGATCGACCCGGTCACCGCCCAGAAGAAGAACTTGCACTTTAACGTGATGCACGAGCTGAGCTCGTTCCTCAAGCAGGCCGTGGACCTGGAGACCGTGGAGAGCAGCGAGGCGTGACGGCGCCGTCCGCGCCCAAGCGGCGGGTCCGTACTTCGGCTCCTCTCCCTTGTTGTGTTTTTTTTTCAACGATCCGGCTTCGTCCTCTTCACCTCGCAGCACCGCCCTCGGCACTGCGCGGCTCCTGAGACGTCGCGAGGCAACGACGCCTCGTGGTGGCTTCCCCGCGCCGCACTCGGCGGCCGTCGTCTGGTCGTCCAAGCGACGCCATTGCAGGACGCATTCGAACGTCGACGCCCAGGACAATGAAAGTGTGGCCCCACGGCCTTTTTCTTGCGGGAGCAGTCAGCGGCGTTGTTCTCCCGTCGGATGCGTTGCGAGGTATTTTCTTTCAATGCTGCGGGTGTGCATCTCAAGACACTGTTGTGAGCCGGAACGAAAAGCACGCGTCGCTTCTGTGCAGCAGAACGGCAGCAAGCGATGCATTTTTGTACGAGAAAAAAATAACATGCAGTGCTGTCACAATAGCGGTGTCTGTTGCAGATGCACCTCCAGCGGTGGAGGGTTCAAGCAGTCCCCGGTTAATGCTGCAGTGCTGTGAAGTTTCCTCCGCATTGCGTGGCGTTCGATATCGTGCCTTGACTCTCCGCGGTTAGTTAACGTGACCATACTTCGCCGTGCCGGTCAGCGTGGATTTTGTAAAGGTGGCCTTCCCGTTGGGGCACACGGAGAAACGTCGCCCATTCGCCTGTTTTAGGTGCACACAAAAAAAGACAAAGAATCCCCCCTCCCCCGCACACAGCCACGTGGCATAATTATAGAGTGCTGTTAGCGGGCACCTGCTAAGGGCCGGCACGTCACACGAGGCATTGAGCGTGGCCAGTGTCACGCTCGGCCCACCGTAATCCGCCCCGCGCTGACGTTCGCGCGCTCCATCACCGTCCACCGATGTTACCCGTGGCCAGTCAATTGAGGTTGTCGGGTGCGCGCAAACACCGCAGTGCCCCTCCCCACCACTGCGCCACCACTCCACTCGTCAATTTATTAAGAGAAATAACACCGACGCCGCTGCTGCTGCATGGAACTTGCCCATCTCTCCCTGGCGATGAAGGTCGTCGCCCAAACAGGTGGCACTTTTGAAGAAAAAAAAAGTGTCTGGAATTTAGTTCGTAATTCTCGTTGTTTTGGTCGCACAGGGTTACACCATTCTGCGCGGAGCGTTCGAGTGCTCGTTACCCTCTCGTTAGGGTGCTTTGGTCCCTACGCTGCAGGGTTGGTGCAGTGTTGACACAGCAAGGGGGGAACCTGGGTTCAATTCCTGACTCCAGGTGCCTTTCTCTGTGGAGTTTGGATGTTCTCTCCCCCCCCCCCCCTGTTTTGCGTGGGATTGCTCCAGATTCTCGAGTTTCCTCCCAGAGCTAAAACATTCATTGGTGTTGGCCAAACAGCCCAATGTAGCAGGACACTCCTAACAAAGACTCTTAGGACTCTGTGTGTCTTTTCCTGAGTGGATGGATAATTGGGTTCTTTTGTTAATGGCCAAAGATCCCAATGTAGCAGGAACTTACGGGAAAAAAATAGTATTTTGACACTCGGTGAGACTTGCCTGGATATATTAGAAGTACATTTTATACGAATCAGGGGCCCTCGCTATGGCCACGTGGCTTTTCATTTATCACGGAGCAAAACAATCAAGGCCAGTTTGGCCCCAAATAATGACCGCTGGCAAACGCTTATCGGTAACAGACAATAACACGGCGAACAGTAAAACACGGCGAAACAGGAGACGAGCGGTACAATATGGTGTGCCGGGCAGCGTAGGCAATGGAGGGCAAAGTTACAATGATCGTGCTGCCACGTGCCGTCTGCCGTGGCGGTGCCATCCTGAACATTGGGGCCGAGAGTGGCAGCAGAGGCCACTGTCCAGCGAGGACTCCTCCACCAAACCGAACGCCCACTCGCCGACGCAACGGTGAGTAGGCAAAACGTGTTCCATTACAATTTGTTTTGCCAATAAGCTGAGATGGGTTCAAGTCGTCTGGCACTTGGTTGTGGCCATGAACTTACGTCGGATGAAAAATCTGCACGTATGCAAGTATGCTGATTGTAGCATAGTCTATTGCTGTGGAGTGAGGGTTTTATGTAAAAAATGTAAAACTTGTTAATACTGTCGTTGTTTCCCCGACGTGTTTAATACTGTACTAAATATGCTCGCTTTTTTACCGTTTTTTTAAGAGGCTTTTGCACCATTTTGTAATGCTTAAAAGATCATTTCTTTCGTGATCGCCGTGACGTTTTTCTTCTCTGTGTAATGCCCCCTTCCTCCCATTTTCTTTTCTACGAAAGTCAATAAAACGACACAAAAAAATCGAGCCAGCGGTCCAAGCGCCTTTTATTTATCGTCATCGCTATGCGTCGTCTCTTCAAAGCCACGGGGGAACAAAATACAAATCTTTGAGAACGGATTCCTTGAAATGATTTGGAATAAACACAAAACAATAAACACAAAACAAGAAACACAAAACAAAAAGATGAAAGGGCACGACGCTCGTTCGCCAGCTCGTCGGCCGACGTGGCGGCCGACGTGGCGGTCGACGTGGCGGTCGACGGCGCGTCTCTGGTCAAATCGCCGGGGGCGGCTTTCACGCTCTCATCTCGCGATGTCCTTCAGCTCCGGGAGGTTTCCCACCTTCAAGTCGAGCAGCATCTGGCCGAGAGCTTTGCCCTGCAAAGGAACGGGACCGCACGTGTCGCTCGCCTATGGCTTTTCCGGGTTATACCACGCGCCGTTGGGCGCAATGTCCGACGTTCCGCTCCGCGCGCCAGGAGGAGAGAATCTCAACACGCGGTTGCGACGCCGCCGCCCACCAAACAATCTCCGGAGAGCTACACTGCCCGTCGATTGGCCGGAAGATGAACCAATCGCTACGTGCCTCGTGGACATTTCTAATTTAATTTCTCTAGAACTGCTTTTTTGTGTTTAGTTTAGCACAGTTGGCTACGCGGAGTGCGAAAGGAGTTCAACATCCATACGTTCTGTGCGTTGCACGTGCGGCCAATGACCAAATCGCCTGGAAGTGAGGTGACCTGGGTTCACCCCCGGGGTGTGTGTCTATGTGTACGCGACTTTGTGAACCATTGTGGGGTTTAACACGTAGGCTTTCGCGACCAATATCATCCATAAGAGGTAAATATATAAATGTGTCGTTAAACCCACCACCACCCGACACAGCCAACTAGTAAGGGTTGTCACGTAAACGAAACGTGGACAATTCGTCACTAGTACAGCACACCGGTGTGTCGGAGAGCCAAGCCACAACATTTACAATCCATGCTGCGCTACGAATACATCGACCCCAGTTCCGATTCCCGCTCAGGACCAATAAATGGTGAACTGGTTATGGGCCTCCCCTAGATCAACTCGGCCTTAAAGTAGACATCACCACTAAGCAGACAAAATGCGGTCAGGCGTGGTGCTGGAAATCTCCCCCCATGTGCCGTACTGGCCTTCGTTAAAGGTGCTCGCTCACAGAACCTGCCCCAACAGTCTCTTGAGGCTATACACGGGGGGGGGATCTTTGTGTTTGTATGCAGAAGAGCGCCCGGATCCACGTTCCCACCTGGGGGTCGCTGCGGAGTGAAGTGATTCCTCCGCCGCCCAGCGCCTCTCGCAGGACAAAGTTCAGAGCGTGGATTCCTGGCAGCTCAAACCTGCCCGGGGGACAGAGGGAGAAAGAGACAATGAGGAGGATGAAGGGCAGTGGGTGGAGGAATCGGGATGATGATGATGATGATGGCAGTTGAGGGCAGAATGAAGAACGGTAAAATATCAGTGATCACACTTTGTTTCGTGATGCGTAGACCAAGCACAATTGTGGTTTATATACAAAAATATATATACATTGCTTTTTTTAAACACGCTTTAATGAAATGTACCGTACTAGTAATGGCAGAACTCCACGACTCCAGGAAGTGGCCCCAAGGCTTGCCACAACGTAAAGGACCGTGGTGATTTACAGCCAACGTGAGTTGAGCGTGGACAATTAGACCCAAGCCGAAACATAACATATAAATATTCATGTTTAAAAATACTTTTTTTTAAATATATATAGAATATAGTATTGTCATCAGTATGACATAAGTATACAAAGTTTGCAGTCGATACCACATTGGGAAGTGGGTTAAATTTTTGTTACAAGATTTGAGGATACGACAACGACGACAACAACAGACAGAGTGGGTTAAATAAAAGCGTGTAAAAATACATACATAAAATTACGGACTTTTTGTCAAGACATAGAACAATACGTTAGGAAGTCTCACAGAGCTGTGCGGCGCTACGGGTCAGAGGACGGCCACGGAAGAGATATTTCACCGAAAAATCCTTCAGGTGCCATTTGTATCCTTTACACAGCGACGGCTGCACTCACGCACACACCCCCTGCTCGCAAGGTGGTCGCATTCAGTCAAACCGATACAGTCGATTCTGGAACTTGGCCAAATCAAGCGCATAACCAAACTTTAAAATATATTTTTACGTTGCGGCTATTGGGTGACCGGACTGAGAGCCATCGACTCTCGCGAGCGCATGTTTAATCACGGACGGCCGAAGCCTGGATCCGAACCCAAGATTCTCAGCGGAGCCGGCTCGGAGCTCTCACATTTGAGCCACCCAGGGGACGCGACCAACTTCCCCTCTGTCCGACCTCCGGTGCCAGCAAAGCAATCCGGCGACCTACGAAAATATGTTGGCACAGTTTGCATGTGCGTAGAACTTCTTTCGCACCGTACGTAGCCAACCGTGCTAATTGGAGGTGTCCGTGGGTTAGGTTTCTCCATCAAAAGCAAAATGTTTTTCTAAAAAGGTAAATCTGATGTTGGCCTCAGAGAAAAAAAGATTAATGTGAGCAAACTTGCATCTATTCCGCTCTGACCACCCCCCCCCCCACCATCATATCACAACCGTCTCCAAGGGCGGCCCCGGGTTGAGAGAGCATAGTCCCCTTAGCGACAAAGAGCCACATGTCACAAGGTAAGTTAAACGCACAGCCCAGTTGAAGGTTGCGTGGCGGATTAAGCTGCCGCCAAAACCTGCGCCCAATACCGCAAGTTGTCATAACAAGCAAACGCGACCGTGTCGGTCGGACAGCTTTAGCTTTGTGTCTATAGGAGTGGAGGTATGCGTCGTCACGTGCTCAATTTCTGCTCGCAGACTTCCCTAAAAAGGCTTCTGCAATTTTTTGCTAAAAATGTACTTTGCGAATTGTGTCGCACAGGCACCAGTATTTCGCCGTGGTTTTCATTTCCCCCGGCATAGAGAACCTCGCTTAAACCGGCGAGAAATTCACCACAGTCGCTCTCATAGCCACAAGGAAGCCGGGTCAGGGCACCAAGCCATCCCTGGGCCACAGCACTGAGTGGGTGGGCGGTGAGTGGACGTTGAGTGGGCGGGCGGTGAGTGGGTGGGCGGGCGGTGAGTGGGTGGGTGGGCGGTGAGTGGGTGGGTGGCGAGTGGGTGAGTGGGTGGGTGGGCGGTGAGTGGGTGCGTGGGTGGGTGTGCGGTTTAGTGGGTGGGTGGGTGTTTGGGCGGTGTGTGGGTGGGTGGGCGGTGAATGGGTGGGCGGTGAGTGGGTGGGTGGGCGGTGAGTGGGTGGGTGAGTGGGTGGGTGAGTGCGTGGGTGAGTGTGTAGGTGGATGAGTGGGTGGGTGAGTTGGTGGGTGGGCGGTGAGTGGGTGGGTGGGTAGATGGGTGAGTGGGTGGGTGAATGGGTGTGGTTGGTGAATGGGTGTGGTTGGTGAGTGGGTGGGTGGGCGGTGAGTGGGTGGGTGGGTGAGTGGGTGGGTGAGTGGATGGGTGGGTGGATGGGTGGGTGGATGAGTGGGCGGTGGGTGGGTGAGTGGGTGAGTGGGCGAGTGGGCGGTGGGTGGGTGGGTGGATGGGCGGTGGGTGGGCGGTGGGTGGGTGGGCGGTGGTGGGCAGGTGAGTGGGCGGGTGAGTGGGCGGGTGAGTGGATGGGTGAGTGGATGAGTGGGCGAATGGGCGGTGGGTGGGTGGGTTAGTGGGTGGGTGAGTGGGTGGGTGAGTGGGTGAGTGGGTGGGTGGGCGTTGGGTGGGTGGGTGGGCGTTGGGTGGGTGGGTGGGTGGGCGATGAGTGGGTGGGTGGGTGGGCGGTGAGTGGGTGGGTGGGTGGGCGGTGAGTGGGTGGGTGGGTGGGCGGTGGGTGAGTGGGCGGTGGGTGGGCAGTAGGTGGGTGGGCGGTGAGTGGGTGGGTGGGTGGGTGAGTGGGTGGGTGGGTGGTGAGTGAGTGGGTGGGTGGTGAGTGGGTGGGTGGGTGGGTGGGCGGTGAGTGGGTGGGTGGGTGGGCGGTCGCTAGTGGTGGATGGGTGGGTGGGTGGATGGACGGTGGGTGGATGGTCTCGCCTGCTCACGGCTGGGCCCGACGCTCCGTCGCCGAGGTGCTGGAAGTATTTTTGCACGACGCTCGCCGTGAGTCGCGCCTTGAGGTAGGGGTAGAGTGCTGGGTGCCGCGCGATCACCCCTACAGGCACGACGACCAGGTTACGTGATGACACGTCGATTCACTTTTTAAACGCACGCGACGCGTGCATTGAATTGTACGCGCGAGCAGTGTTGACGATTTTGGCAAATAACGTGAAGGTTCTTTTAACGCGGAGGTATTGCGACAAATATATTGATTAAAAAAAATGTTTTCGGGTTACATAGTGCTGGATTGCACGCCACGTCCATCATAGCCACCAGTGCCCGGCTAAACCCTCAGGGGCGTCATGAAGACTGGACGCAAAACGCCCAAGTTACAGACCCGTGTCGTCGCATCGCTGTTTATCGGACATTCCCCCGTGTGTCCGGGCAGTGGGAGTGACGCGTGCGCACCGATGTTAACCGTGTCGGCCTTGTCGCCGCTCCTCGTCAACGCCAGCTCCTCCAGTCTGTAACTGTGCGAGCCCCCGGGCAGCTGTGCCTCGCCTGCTCGCGGTTTCACAAACGGACAGAAGCGTGGCTGGGTAAGCAGCTGCGTAGGTAGAAATGAAGTGAGCGGATGGGCGGTTGGGTGGGTGGGTCAGTAGGTAGAGGTGGTGGTCGGATAGAGCGATTCACGGATTAGTCAGCGGATAAGCGGGTGGACGGGCTGTGGTTTGAATGGGCGGGTGCTTAAACCGATGGGTGGGAAGATGCTTGGGTAGATTGGTAAGCAGGTAATTAGGTAAGTAGATGATTTGGTGGGCGGGTGGGTGAGTGAGTGGTTGTGTGCAGGTCGCAGTTACTGACCGGACGACGACGACGACGAGGAGGCGGCGCCCTCTTGCGCCGTCTCGCCCGGCACGGCCGAGCCGCCGGGCTCCGCCGCGTCTCCCGTGACCGTCTCCACGTGAACGCCGTTCAGGCTGAGGTCCACCTGCTCAGAGAGACGCGAGCGACATCCGCGGTGCGCCGAGCCCAAGTCAACGCGCAGCGGCTCACCCCCCCCACGAAATATACATTCGCCTACAGTAACAGTCATTCCCCCCATACCTATTGGTGTCCTAGAAGGGTTAGAGTTTTGGGTTAGTGTTTGGGGTTTTCTGTTCATGATTAGGGTGTATTGGGTAGGGGTGTCCAGTATGGTTTGATAAGTGGGTTAGGATTTCGGTGTTTGGGTTTTGGATTGGGGGTTAGAGCTGGAGGCGGGAGATTTGTGTTATTGCTTAGGATTATGCATTTGGTTATTGGGTAGTAGTTAGGGTCATTAGTCATCGATTTGTGCAGGGGTTCGGGGTAGTGCTTGAGTTAGGAGTTGGGGCGAGGGGTTTTGGTTATAGCTTCAGGTTCAATGTTAGAGGTATGGGTAGGGGTTCAGGATAGGACAATGCTTAGGCATTAGGGCCACATTGGTTTGGACCTCTGAGTAACCGAAAAGTAAAATGAGCAACTGTGAAAAATAAAGGTTTCCGTTGACAATTCACGGAAAAACTTAAATACAAATAAAATAAAAATACGTTGTCACGTAAATATACGGGGGTACAAATATCCGTACGCAACACCGCTATTCCTGAACAACGGTGACGAGTAAGCATAAACATTCATTTCTAAGGAAACAAACATTTGGGAGCAAGAACAATATTTCCCGACACTCGCCTTAATAGGCGCTCGCAAAACAGCACCAGCCCCAACAACAGGATCCGTCACCGACGACGGAGCCGGTGTGGGCTGCGCGATGGGGGAGTTTTTTTTTCTCTATTCATAGCCTCACCTTGGTCTGGTTCTTCGGATACAGAAAGGAGAAAAGTTTCAGCACTGGGGATCTGCAAATTGTAATAAAGAAACAACCAATTTAGGTCTGTGGCAATAGAGCCTCCTCCAGTGTCGCCAGCAAGGCTGGCACGGAAATAAAATACCCACACGTTGCACTCGATTCATCATAGATGATTTTTTCTACCTACGTGATTTTACCGAAAGAACCAAAAAGTGTGGACTCCTGCAGTCACGAAAGCTTCAAATCCAGATAGGCTATCATTGTTGGACCAATGATAGGTAACATTTGCCACACGTCACTGTGCGTTAATGCAGGGCTCCAATAGCGTCCCTGGGTAGGTATGTAGGCAGGGAGATAGGTGGAAAGGTAAAATGTAAAATGCCCTATTCTTGGGTTTTTTCGGTAAAGTCACGTAGGTAAAAAAAAATTTAAATTAATAAAAGTAAAATAAAAATAAAATAAAAAAATTTAAATCACGACGTTTCGGAGGCAACACAAGCTTCCGTTTTCAGGTGGAACCGCCACAGCACGCTTGCTGTATCAAGTAAATGAGATTTTTTTTTTTACCTACGTGACTTTACCGAAAAAACCCAAGAATATGAATCCTTGCAGTCACGAAAGCTTCAAATCTAGAATGTAAAATGCCCTGTGACGTCAATGTGATAGGTGCCAGTGTGCTCTTGCTAGCCTACTGAGACACCACAAATATGATTGTAAATACTTTCGCGTATCGATGCCCACAGCTGGATGGAGGCCTTACCATGCCGTGTTAGTCGCGAAGGGGTTGTTTGACCATACTTCACCATGCCAGTCTGTAAGGGGTTGGGGAAAGTGTGGGGGAGCCCAGGCCCGGCTCAGACATCAATCGCAACGGACGTGAGAGCTGCGGCCGGGAGTGCAACTCAGGTGACCGGGGCTCGTATTGCAGTGCGCTAACCGCTGCACCTTCACTCCACCCACCATCAGATACACGCACACACACTGATCACTTACATTTTGGGGCGTCCGCCGACAATGCCCGTCAGTCCTGGAGCTAAAAACAAAGACAAAAACAAAAATCCCCCGTATAGCTTTAAGTGCTGTTAGCGAGCACCTATGAAGGCCGGCACCGCACACGAGGGGGTGGGTGGCCAGCATCACGCCTTTGTCTCCCCAGTGGCGATGTTTACACGCTGCACCAGGCACTAATTTGATGCTGAGTCGACCTAGGGGTGGCCCAGGACCGGTTCAAATATTCGTCACGGATGTTGGTCGTGAGCGGGATTCGAACTCGGGCCGCCAGGTTCGTAGCGCAGCGCGCTGACCACTACACCAAGCTCACACGGGCAACGATGACGTTGATATCAGAGACCAGACAAAAGTTCCATATTGACTAACTAGTGGTATGAGTACTCATTTACAGAACAGGGGGGGGGGGGGGCAATGTGGTTGCGGTTCGTGAGGGTGAAAGAGCTCCTTTTTATTCATGATATATGCAACTGAATCTCGTGCTAAAGAATGCACCAGGTTCGCAATACACTCCGAACCTGGCGACCAGAGTTTGATACCCCGGTCAGGTCTAACATCGGTGGCGAGTAACAGCCGAGCCGGTCACCAGCCACCTCCTTCGCCAACCCGCGCTGACCAGCGTGGCGAAGTATGGCCAAACGACCCCCATGGCTGACATCATCATTTGGCATCGGGCGACGCATCAAGATAATGACACAAATGTTGTTATGATATCACTACGTCATGTTATTATTATTATTATTCATTATTCGTGACCTTAAGCTGCTATGTTCACCACAATGGTTTTAGAAAAATAAAAAAAATCGCGAATCACAACCACTGAATCGCAAGTCAGTGCAAAGTGGTGGGGCCAGTAGTGCGCAGTGCGGCACAATCCCTTGTTGTACTCTACTTCAACGCTACCGATGTCTCAAGCTCCACGTCGCCACCAACCCGCACTGAGCGAATCGTGGAGAAAGTACGGTCAAGTCACCGCCACGACTCGCGCGGGCGCGGTCGGCAGGCCTTCATCCAGCGGCGGATTGGCGAATGGCCTGTGGGGCCTAGGCCCGTGATAATTAGGCCGCAGCCACCAGGCCGCGTGAGGCCGTCAGGCCGTGTGGGGCCGTCAGGCTGTGTGGGGCCGCCAGGCTGTGTGGGGCCGCCAGGCCGTGTGGGGCCGTCAGGCCGCGTGGGGCCGCCAGGCCGTGTGGGGCCGTTAGGCCGTGGGGCCGTCAGGCCGCGGCGTCGTACCCATGCTGGTGCCCGCCGAAGCGATCTCCATGCGGAAGAGCTCCAGCGCCCTCTTGTGGCTGTGGCCCACGGACATCCACAGCGCCACGTCCCTGGGGCCCTGGCGTGACCATTCGGCCGTTCGAGGGCGGGGGGAGAGGAGGGGTGGGGGTGGCGGTGACCGTTGCATCGAGTCGTCGGATTAAAATCGATTCTTGCATTCACGATACCAGGTCATCAAACGGCGCGCGCGTGGTAACCAACAGTTGTCAAGGTGCGCGTGTCTCCGCCGTGGGTCACAACAACGTCACGGGAGTACGCGTACTTGTATGTCGAGGTACGTTGGACCTTTGCCGCACCGTACGTAGCCAACGTGCTAATCGGAGGTACATGTGATCGATCATTTTTATTTTTTGCTTACACACGTGCGACGCCTTTCTGGCACCAATCTACCACTCAAAGCACCGTCGCATTCATATTCAAACACAAAAATAGAAAATTCCATACGAGAACAAATCTCAACTATCCATCTGAAAGTAGCCCCCCTCCACAACAATCTCGACGGAATATACACCCACAAAACTGGCAAAATCGCAAGAAACAATTATAAGGTTTTTAAATGTACGCTATGACAAACCGTTGAAATGATGATACTGCAATCTGTACTTGTAGCAATTTTCATCATATAATCACTGTTACGTCACATGATCGTGAGAGATGGCGAAGGATTGTGGGAGGCTTTCATTCAGCAGTGGATTAAACATGACTGACAATGATGGCTGCATTTCACCATCTAAAATAGTTATATTAACAATGACACCAGTTTGAAACCGAATTTGTTGCCTAAAAATCTCTTTTAAAAAGCATCTTCATGCTATATCTGCAGTACTCCTTGTTAGTTGTTGTTGTTGTTATCCGTAGGGCACTGCGACTTCTCACCCCATCGGACCAGCTGCGTGCGTGAGGCCCGTACGTGTCCTCGGCTCCCAGCACCTGCACGTGAACCTTCGAGAAGTCACTGAGCCCCAAATGCTTGAAGATCCGCCGAGCCCTTCATTCGGGATTGAACGTCCATGAAAGAGAAGACCAAAAAAATGTTTTTGCCACAACGGGCTAGGCCCCCGTGCAGCCAAACGTCACCATTTTTAAATCCTTTATATTAAGTTCACTTGCTTGCTTGCGCGCTTACGACCGTGCACATCTTTCGGTCGTTTTTTAACCCACTTCCCGTGATCCAATCGAGCTGACATTTTGCACACAGACTCGTTGTGCGTGACAATGTATTTTAGTGAAAAAAAATTCCTAAATTTTACACTTTTTAGGAAAAAATAAATTATATTTAATTACCAATTGTTTAATGCTGCCAGACAATCATCTGACCCATAGGTGGCAGCCATCTCAAGCCAGAGGACGAGAGGACTCTAGCCGCCACGCATATAAAGGATTTATAGTGAAAAACTTTGTTTTTACGGGTTAATTTTTTCCAGCCAAGCTCAGAAGGTGGCTCAAGATAGCAAACCTCCCTGCGTATATCTATGGGACCTTTTTGCCGGACTCCAAGACGATGAAAAATAAGAACATGTTTAACTTGCGTTATCTTTGTACTGTTTGCCTTTTGGCCTTCTCTGGTCTACAACTGGTGAGACAAGCCCACAAAAGGAGGCTGTCTCTGGTGTAGGCCAATCCGTTTCAAAGACAATGCCATATATTATCATAACAGGTTTGTTTGCATGTTCACCACAAGTACGTTAATGCAGACTTAATGCCCTGCAAAAGGTTTCTATTTGGTGTTTGAACATCCTAACACCTCCTGTTTTATTGCCAGAAATGGTAAAACAAATTCTTATTTTTCACCGCCTGTGTATGTTTTCGTGATCGTGCTGTGTAGCTCCCTCCCACGGCGTTGTTGTTCATATATATGTTGAACTTCTTTCGCACCGCACATAGCCAACCATGCTTATCGGAGTTGCCGGGAGGAAGGACAACAATGTCCGACGCTTCGTTCCACGTGCTGGCACCTTCTGCAAGTTTTAATTTCCTCCAGAAAGCTGCGGAAGCTCCCAGCACGCGGAAGCGAAACGTCGACATCGCACCGAACGATACGCGGCAACAACCTGAATAAACGCATCGGAGAGCGAAGCTAAATCTGCACCGGAGATACCGAGCCAGCGGCGCTGAGACCCCGAGTTCGAATCCGGGTTTTAACCGCGTGCGATTCAATCGGGTTCTCAAAGCTGGCGACGGTCTGGGCCCTCATAAACAAACGACTGCACAAAATAAAGAACACATCGTGTCAAACTTGGCCTCCACTCAATCGCAAAAAATCTCCAGCTCCGAGGTCCTAGCGAAGAGTCAGCTTGACCGACGCGTGAAGAACGCCTCCGTAGCGGAGCATGTGAACGGAGGCAGGGAGCCAACAGCACGGATGGCTGGGGGGGACAAGGAAGGTCCAGAGCAGCGGAAGAGAATGAGCGACCTCCCACTGAGCGTCATGGGGGGGGTGGGGGGTTGGTGGTAGAAGGGGGGGGGTTAACTAAAATGCTCGGCTCACCGACGCGGAAATCCGCGCCCACCTTTTGAGGATGGCGTCTGCCGTCCTCCGGGCCTTCTCGGCCGCCCGGGGGCCTCCAATGGGGCACACGGCCGTGGCGCGGAACCCATCGAGGAACGTCGCGCTCACCTGCGCCGGCAGAGGCACGCACGCGGACGAAAGACTCTGCCCCTCGTAGCCAAAAAACAGACCGGTCGGACAAGTGCTGTGAGCGCCACACCACCTCTGCACAGCGAGGTGGTGGTGGTGTGACTAGCACCGCGCCACGCCTGCATCTGTCCCCCCGTGAGAGCTGACGTTTACACACCTCGCCAGGTACTCGCTTGAGGCCGAGTTGACCTAGGGGAAGCCCAGGAGCGGTTCATTCGTAACTGATGTTAACAGCGGTCGGGAATAGATGCCAGGTCGCCAGGTGTGTAGCGCGGTGCGATAACCACTACGCCACCACTGGGGCAAGTGCTGTTCGCGAGAACCTACGAAGGCCTGCACGGCACACGAGGGGGTGGGGGTAGCCAGCACCTCGCCCGGCCACCTTTGTCTCCCCAGCGGAGGCCCAGGGGCAGTTCAGATAATCGTCGCCGATGTCGACTACATGCGCGCGCACACACACACACGTATAAACGCGCATAAACACGTTTCGCTATCTTCTCCGCAAACTTCACTTGCAGCTCAAAACCCCAACAGTTAATTGCATTTATAAACACCTTAATATTTTTTTTTTTCAACTTGATATTTTGGTCGATGGCCTTACTTCCGGGCGTTTACGCCCGCGTGAACTGGGCCACAGCGTTCTGCGCCGCGAGTCTCTTGGGACAATGATCCGAATCTCCGGCGTTACTTTAACCCGGCCGCGTGTCGCTCGTCGCCGTCTCACGCCCGACCTTGTAGGACGGTGACGGCGGTGACCCCTTGGCTCCCCGCACCAGCACCGCGCCGCCTTCCACACCTGAGCGGACAGGAGGGGCACTCCCGGCAGTCAACAAACAACGCTCCCTCTTGGCAAACAACGCTCCCTCCCAGCAAACAACGCTCACGGCAAAAATGGCAAGCAGCCATTACGGTGGAGAAGCAGCTGGGTGGGGGGGGGAGGGAAGACGGCAGGCAAGATGGCAGGGCCCGCAGGCCAGACACGGGCCGCTGCTTTGTTTCAGTTCACACGGGCCCGCGGCCACCTCGAAACAACCCGCAAACGATTTTCATCCGGCACCGCGATGGTACTGGAGAAGGGGGGGGTGGTGAATATATGAGCCTGGCATCCGTCACCGTTGATAACGTTGGCACGCAGAGTCGCTCCTGCCTCTCTGTGTAAGGGCCCTCTTGCACAGAGAGGCAGAATTGTCCGAGCCGTGCGCGTGCGTTGACGTGGCACTCGGTGAGGAAGAGGGGAAAGAGATTGAAGAGGAGCAGGAAAAAATTTACCTGTAAAAACAAAGTTTTTCACTATAAATCCTTTATATGCGTGGCGGCTAGAGTCCTCTCGTCCTCTGGTTTGAGATGGCTGCCACCTATGGGTCAGATGATTGCCTGTCACCATTAAGCAATTGGTAATTAAATATAAAAAAAAAATTCCTAAAAAGTGTAAAAATTAGGAAAAAAAATTTCACGAAAATTAATTCTCACGCACAACGAGTCTGTGTGCAAAATCTCAGCTCGATTGGATCACGGGAGGTGGGTTAAAAAACGACCGAAAGATTTGCACGGTCGTAAGCGCGCAAGCAAGCATGCAAGTGAACTTAATATAAAAGATTTAAAAAGACGGAGGAGTCGATGGAGAGCGACGACGACTCACCGGGCAGCTCGGCCAGCGTGACCTCGGAGAAGTCGCACGTGACATCGGGCAGCAGATATCTCCGCGGGTCGCCCACCTCGTACACCAGCTGCTCCGACACCGTGCCGGTCGACACCAGGCCGCCCGTGCCGGGGGGCTTGCTCACCGTGAAGCTTCCGTTGGCCGAGCACTCCACCACCGGGTAGCCGATGTTGTCCCTGCGGAGGAACCGTGCCACGCAGGGGCACACGCGGACTTGGGGGGGTGGGGGGAGGGTACCGGTGGGCGTGCGGAGTAGGGGGGTGGATGGGACGTTCGCGGACGGGCAGGGTAAACGACCGGCAAGTTCGGAAAACAACGCTGCGAACGACGTCGTCGTCGTCGATGTAATTCGGCAGGAATTAGGAAGAGCACGCAGCTGTGGCTGGGGGCCACGTGTTTCGGATGGAGAGGGACAGGTGACTAGAGATTGGTGACTAAGGGGAAGAGAAGACCTAAAGCCCGATGGTGATCAAAGTTATTTACTCATTTGGAACACTGCGCAGTTTTTTGTGGATTCAGAAGAGCTGGGCAACCACAAAAACATGTGGGAAGGCAGCCAGAACTGACGCCAACAATTGCCCAAGCTCTGCGATCCTGTATTTTGCATGTTTGGCCAACTACATTGATGTGGGAGGAAAACCGGAGCGCCCCGAGAAAACCCGCGTGTACGAGGGGACTACACTGCATACAGACGGAACGGATGGAGTCCACATTCCGCCTTCTGCTTGGCAAGGAGAGATTCCCAACATTTGTGTGATCCACCAACCCTCGCCTCCACGGCGCTGGATCCCGCCCGCAGGACGTATAGATGTCTGTACGCAAGTTGAACTTCTTTCACGCCGTACGTAGCCAACCGTGCCAGGGGAAGGACAAAAAACTAAGCACAAAAAGCAGTTCTAAAGAAATTAGTTTTCAATCTAGATTTTTTTTAAAGGGATATATCGACTGTGCAGCACCAGGGAAGACCTAAAGCCACATGGCGGGATGAGATTGGGTCTCGACTTTGCTACCACTACGGGGATCCAGAAGCAGGGAAGGAAGCGATGGTGAGGTGTGGTGACCTCTTGACCTTGACCGTGTCTTACCAGTCTGGGATGGTGTGCCAGTCGGTGTATATTCCACCCGTGCACTGAGAACCACATTCAATCAGATGCCCTGCCAGGCTGCGACAGTCAAAAGCACAAACACGTGGGGGAAAATATGCAATGTACATGCTAAGTTTTGCCACGGTTACACACCAACAGATTTAATTTACAGGTGATTGTTTTTCAACATTCTGTAAGTATGTGACGGAGCGATTAAATCGGATCATGCGTGAGACGTCGAGTGGATTGTTACATCGCTGGGACGTGAGAGATGGTGGCAGCTTGTGGAGGCCTTCATCCAGAAGTGGACTGATGGTGGATGACGATGTATAAATGGTGCAGAATATTGCACTGCATAAGAACCGTGAGAGATGACGATGGCTTGGCGATGCCTTCATCCAGCGGTGAATTGATCACACCTAGTGATGATGATGATGATAATAATGACAGTGATGTCGATTTGGCTCCAAATCCTTACCTGCCTGCCGCAAGGAGGTCATAGTCTTGTGGTTTCCAACCAAACTGCAATACCAACAGCAGATTCTCAGGCATGGTGAAACATTTAACAATGCTGTAAAGTACAGACCAGCCAAATAACCCCCCCCCCCCCCGCACCCTGACCTTCACCAACCTTGTTCAGATAGCGGGCCCCGTGTGCTTTATTCCAGTAACCCTACAATTGCCACGCAGCTGAGCGTCTCTGACTGTGCGGACCTCACTAACCGTCGCCTGTTTCAAGCTCTGCCCTTTACAGGCCCCAGTTTCCCACGTCGGGAAATCTTGTGCCGGTGCTTCGACTAAACTTGCAATGCCCCATCCCACCAGGGCCGGATTATCCCAGTAGCAAAAGAAGCTACTACATATGTAGTAGCTACAGGCCCCACACTTTCAAGCGCCCTACGCTAAATGCTTTCAAGCTATCAATTATGGTTCAGTGACTCTGCACTTGCTCTATTACTATAGTACTATAACGCCTTCAACTTTTATGAACAACTGGGTGTTTAAGGTTAGCAATTTGTCGTATTATCTGGCTGTATAGCAAATGAAAAAAATAAATTAATTTACTATGCAAGTAAAAAAATCGTGTTTTAATATTTATGTTTTTTTTCATTTAGGGCCCCACTAGCTTAATCCAGCACGTCTCAACCGTAAACCGCACACGACGGCTGCCTGCCCCCGCAGTGACCGTCTCGGTAAACTCCCGTGACGTAATTCGCAAGAGAGTCGGCAAAGTTACGGTCCATCTTAACCACATTCGAACAAAAAATCACCCACAAACTACTCAACAGGAATCTAACGCAAGCAATCGTTGCCCCACCTACTGCAAAAACAAACAAAACAATTGGCACGACACTCCTGAAAAAGCGTCGTGAGACTCGGTGAGGTTTCCTTTGGTGAGCAAGCGAAACAATAATAATAATACAAATAATAATAGACAATGGACGATGTTTATGGCCGTGATCGTGATGGTAAATCACATCACATCATCATGTGTTAACGCATCATCGGCTAATTCTAGGCATCTAACGATGCATCCACCGATTGATTGAAATCGATCTGCAAGCTCATCACATATGCAGTGAATTGCGAGTATCATACCAATAATGCGTTATTTATAATTCATACAAATTATTTATATTATAACTCGTACAAATGTGGCCACGTTGCTTCAATCACCTGTCGGATTCCCCACAGCCAGCGGGGGCGTGAACAAGCGATCACGGGGCTGCACCGTTACCTGTGCGCTAATTGTCTGAGAACTCGCCATTTGGGCTGAAGGGGGCAAGCACATAAATCTACGGGAACGAGACAGGTAAAGTAAAAAATATATATAATTGAGAAACGATACAAACCAGCTAGCAAACTGGTGGCAAAAAATTATAAATACACGTCGAACGTTTTCTCGAATCACGTCCCCAGAATTGTTGACAAGCGATCAAAACGCCGGTGGAGGGCAGCTGCATGGCCACGTAGCTAAACGCCATCGGGAGCCGTGTGTGGGTGGGCGAGTCCGTCTGACGGTTTAGAGGGCGCCTGTTTCGCCGCAGGTTTTTGCCGGCCGGTGCGGTGATGGGCTGGGGGGGACCGGCACGAGTTGTCGGCGAAGGGGGGGGGGGGGGCGGGGGACCGCTAGGTGGTGTGCGAGCCGCGTCGACGTACTTTGTGAATGAGAGGACCCAGCACCAGGGCGCTGTCCACGCACCTGCCAGTGATGACCACGTCCGCCCCGAGGTCCAGCGCCCGGCTGATTGGCTGCGCACTGGCAAATTGAAACGCAGCACCTCACCGCCGCGGTACCTCCGTTCGGAAATTTCGCAACTTACATTGAGTGCGTCAATCGCGTTCGTGTACTTTATTTGATCGCGCGGTTATGTTTTGGAAGGCACCAGTGATGGAAAAGTGCTAGTGATTGTCGAATTAATTTGAATGCTTGGCAAAACTCCGGTCATCCTCGCAGCAGTGGCTTTTGGCTAAGCCATCGAACAAAGATGGTCACCGCATCGCGCGCTTTCAGATGCGCTTCTGCGGCCGTCTGGAACGCTCTTCCTTCCGACATTCGGAAGCCACTGGAGCGATGCACTTTTAAATCATCTGTGTTGAAAACTCAGTTTGTTGTCCTTCCCCCGCACCTCCGATTAGCACAGTTGGCTATGTATGGTGCAAAAGAAGTTCAACATACACACATACAATAAAGAGGCGATGGCAAATACCCCAGGTACGCGTTCATGCTGTAGACGGACTGTGGGAAGGGTGCTCCAGTGTCCAGGTCTCGCACTCCGGACTCTGCGATCGCTGCCTTCTGTACAATTAAAGGGAAAAAACGCAACGTATCAATCGTATTGTTATCATGGCGCTCGATTACCCGGGAGAGCCTCGCTGAGACTCACAACTCTTTATCAGCAGCGTCCTGCTGTCTTTTTCGCAGGACAGGGGTGCCGATTGCTGTGTATAATTCCGATTGAGTACATTTTGCACGTCATTTTTTTCTTCTTCTAATTCGGACCACGACACCGGCGCACATCGGTCGACTCTTTGCGAATGACGTCACGGGATCCTTGATGCAAACTTTGAAGTGGACGGCATGTATTTTGTTGGTTTATACGCCCGCAGTATTGAACTTTAAACTAGTTCAACAATTTTTATTTTACCAGGTAAGGCCCAATGAGCTACGTAGCTCTTTTTGTAGAAGCGACCTGGCCACAAATGATAGCTCAATGAAGTGGCTTATCGCATGGAAATGTATAGCAGCCAAATACTCCAAACGCACGTTGATTCTAAATGTGGAGAGAAATACCGCAACATCCGGAGAAAAATCCACGCGACCACGGGAAGAACACGCAAACTCCAAATATAGAGGCGTCAGGGTCGGGATCGAACCCACGACCACCTGTATACCAGGCGAGGTAGTTAAAATCTCGCCACTGTGGCGCCCCCTTAATCAGGTTGGCCGCTGGATTCAAACCGTGCAGCTCTGCAAGAAGTGCTAAGTGCGCTACCGCTGGGCCATGTCATAATAACAAAAAGACATTACAGTAAAACCTTGGATTGCGAGTAACTTGGTCTGCGAGTGTTTTGCAAGACGAGCAAATTTTTTTAATAAATATTAATTTGATAAACGAGCAAGGTCTTGCAATACGAGTAGCACGTGTATACGCTTTGTCTGCCGAGTGTCACGTGATCACAACTGATGTACGAGTGCTTTGGATTACAAACACGTTTCCGGAACGAATCATGCTCGCAATCCAAGGTTTTACTGTACTTGATTTCGAACAGATGAAAGCTATGATATTCGGTCATTGATTCAGCATACAAGGATTCGCCCACTTGGGCCACAATGGGATTCATGAGTTGACTTTTGTCCCTTTGCATGTGCATTTATGCGTTTGTGAGTGTGTACAAGTGTGCACGAGTGCATGTTGCATGCGGGTGCATGCTATTTGATGTCCTGAATGACCGTGGGTACATGTGTGTGCGTGTTTTCACGTGAAATTGGGGAGCGGTAGCGTACTGGTTAGCGCACTGCGCTACGAACCCAGTGACCCGAGTTTGAATCCCGCTCACGGCCAACACCAGTAACAATTATCTTAACCGGTCCTAGACCTCCCCTAGGTCGACTCAGCCTCAAATGAGTGTCTGGTACGGTGTGCAAACATCGCCACTGGGGGAGACAAAGGCGGCCAGGGGTGGTTCTGGCGACCCACCCCCTCGTGTGCCGTGCCGGCCTTCCTAGTTGCCCCAACAGTCTAAGGCTACACGGGGGATCTTTGTCTTGGCGTGCGCGCGTGCGTCTCACGTGCTCCATGAGGTCGTCGCCCGTCACGACGGCCACGCTGAGCTGCACCCCGGCCTTGGCGGCGGCCTCTCGCAGCGCCAGTGCGCACGCCTCCGGGTTCATGCCGCCCGCGTTGCTCACCACGCGCACGCCTGCGGCATCGGCAAGGGCACGGCGGACACACGCGGCACGCTCGGCACACATCCCCGACGGAAGCTCGCACGGCCGAGACGCCGCACGACCGCCAGCAGCCCAGCTACTGTTGTGGCCTTCCGTCAGATGCATCGTCATTGTCACTGTCGTCATCATGTACGTTATGTGTACGTTGAACTTATTTCGCACACCGTGCGTGAGCCGGTCCGTGCTAATCGGAGGTGCGGGGAAGGACAACAATCATCATCATCATCGTCTCTTTTATTTCCCCCCCGATTTGATCCGATTGCGAGATACAACAGGGTCATGTCGTGAGACCAAGCAAGCGTTTGTGTTAGAGAATGGCATACAGAAGCGGATGTCGGAGAACTACCTCGGAAATCCCTTCAAGTGACCGCCTGCCCCATGGCCCCATGCAACCGAGAGGAATGTTTGTCACATGACGGTCAAATCAATGTCATCTGGAAATTCGCCAAATGAAATGCAGAACCAAAGTCAATGTTATGAAGCTTTTTTTTTTCGTGCAGTCACTTGGTGACCATGCTGAGACCAACTCACTACGCTTGACAACCTGGTTTAATCATTGGCAGATGAAATTGGATGTGAACCCAGGATCCCTTGAGCTCAGCACTCTGACCTCTCTCTAGATCAGCAGTCCCCAACCTTTTTGGCACCAGGGACCGGCTTCGTGGAAGACAATTTTTTCACGGACCGGGGGGGGGGGTGTTCATCATTGGGTCTTTCCCGCTTTTCAAAGAAGTTCTCCAGCGACGTTTGTTTAATACCCATTTTGGCTAGGGGTTAGAGCTCGTGGGCTTACCAACACTGTGACTGAGACAAATGCGCAGTGCGGGAAAGAGGCGCGGATGGAAGTGGTAAATAATAAAATAATGGGTGGGCCACGCTCACCTCCTGCTACTGTGCGGCCCAGTTCCTAACAGGCCACGGACCGGTACCGGTCCGTGGCCCGGGGGTTGGGGACCCCTGCTCTAGGCCACCTCTATATCATCATCGCCATCATAATAACCATCATCACCACCACGATCATCACGCCTGCATTAAGCAATCTTACGATCATAATCACCATCATCACCACCACGATCATCACGCCTGCAATAAGCAATCTTACAAAGTGCTGAACGCCCCATGAGCTAGAACCGTGACGGGCAACCCACACGCGTTAGTGGGCCACACGAGAAGCCCTCCTTCACCCCACTGGGCCGCAGGCTTGACGTCGTGCTCGTGCACTAACCGTAGCCCCACGCGTCACCCGAGGCGCACGTAGACCAGGCCACCACCACGGGACGCATGCTGCCCACTGGTCCCCAGGTTGCCCAGCGCTGAGCTAGAAGCTTCGGCTCCCGAAGAACCTTCGGGTGCGTGGAGGCCAACGTCGGAAATCGTGGCGAACAACACGCGGCGCGACCTTAACCTTCTCCCGTTCTGAGACGTCGGCAAGCTGGAGGGTGGGATGTCCTGTTCACCGCTGAATCTTGGAACGACACGAGCGCATTCTATGATAGCTGGCGCCAAACTGCGCCACACGCCCTCCCGCATGGTCTTGTGGGAGCCTCGGCACCGATAAAGTTACACGTACGTCATCAGAACGGGAAAGGGTTAGCTCTCGCTGGAGAGCTGCAATCCAAGGTCCTCACCTCTCTTGTGGATGTCTTTGATGAACGGAGCCATTGCAGCGTACACAAAGTCAGGCGTGTACCCCATGTTCTGGTGCAGCACACACACACGCAGGTGACACGTGACTGGTATTAATATTACAAAGATAAAGATCCCCCATATAGCCTTTAACATACTGTTAGGGCAAGTGCTGGTAGCAAGTAACACTTAGTAAGTCGGACGTGGCACACGAGGGGGTATGGCCAGCACCACGCCCGGCCGCCTTTGTCTCCCCCGTGCTGATGTTTACACACCGCACCAGGTACTCATCATTTGAGGCTGAGTCGACTGACAGGATGCCCAGGACTGGTTCAGATAATCGTCACTGATGTGTTGACCGTGAGCAGTAATCGAACTCGGGTCGCTGGATTCGTATAAATAATACACACACAGGAGGACAGGTAGCGAGTGGTAATATTACACCCGTATACACACACGTGGGGGTAGCTGAGATGATGCGCAGACAGGCACACAAAGTTGCAGAGCACGCCAATTGTGCTTCAGGGGTGACCCTTTGGATTCATGTTCAATGTCTGGGACATGGTATGGTGATACTGTGATGGCAGAGGTGCACAAGCACAAATAACGAACACAACTCAACACACCTCAACACACTCATCCATAACGGGCCATTATGAGTTTTTTTTCCTTTTGGGGTATTGTTTAGAAACGTGATGCATACCACCAAACCCTTGCTTTGGTGAAATCCTACACCGTGAATTATATTCATCTATAACCCGCAAATTTCCCAAACCCCGTAACAATTATATTAAAGTGTTTTTTTTTATTACCATCATGTCATGAGATGAAGCAGTCTCCATTCGGATCTCTGCAGCTCAATTCCATAGATATGGCTCCTCATCCGCATGAAGGGCACGCACTTGCAAAGCCCTGCCAATGTCAACCGAACCGACGTTTACATTCTCTGGAGCTGGATTCGAGAACCCAAGGATTCTCAGAAGGTGACGTCTCAGGTGCCCCATCCCCTGAGCTACCACCAGGCAGGCTACCTCGCGATTACTTATTTATTTTATAAAATTCACTTTCGCTTTTTTTCTCCCCCCCCCAACGTTTGGGTGAGCTCACCGGCGCCTTACTCTTCGCGTTGGCCAGGAGGGACATGGTGATCTCCGAGAGGTAGTCAAACACCAGGAAGTCCAGCCGGCCACCGTGCACCAGTTGCGGTACTGGGGGGGGGGGGAAACACAAAACAAAGGTCCCCCGTGTAGCTGTAACAGACTGCAGGGACAAGTGCTGTTAGCGAGCACCTACGAAGGCCGGCACGGCACACGAGGGGGTGGGTGGCCAGCACCACGTTCGGCCGCCTTTGACTCCCTGAGTGGTGATGTTTACGACACACCGCACCAGGTACTCATTTGAGGCTAAGTCGACCTAGGGGAGGCCCAGGACCGGTTTCAGATAATCGTCTCTGGTATTGGCCGTGAGCGAGAATCGAACTCGGGTCACTGGGTCTGTAGCGCAGCGTAGCGATAACTGCTACCAACAATCACCATTAAGTGGGGGTGACGTCATCACGGCGCTTGTGCCAGGCTATGTGCATATGAAGGCCACGTGAAGTGTCGAACTCCCGCTGGCAGGAGGTCACGGGGCAGAGCCAGGTGCCATGGGTTGAATCACTGAGATGACTGGCCGATGCACCACCTGTGCCCCCGACTGTGTCAACTTGCTGTGGTTTAGCCACCCTGCGTTCTGCTCGTTGTTGTGAGCATCGCTCCTCTGCCCTCTATTGTTGTTGGAGGGGGGTTGCCTCCAACTGCCGAGTAGTGTCCTTCACGAGCCTCCTTAACCACTACAACAACAACAACAACCGCTATTCGTCACTAAGTGGTGGTGACGTCACCACGACGCTTGTGCCAGGCCAAGTGCACCTTAAGGCCACGTGAAGTGTCGAACGCCCGCTGGCAGGTGGTCACGGGGCAGACCCAGTTGCCACGGGTCGACTGACCGAGATGACCGAGATGACTGGCTGATGCACCACCTGTGCCCCCTACTATACCAACTTGCTGTGCTTTAGCCACCCGGCGCTCCGCTCGTTGTTGTGAGCTACCCTACCACACACACACACATGAAAACGCATGGCAGAGATATTTAAAGATATCAAATATCTGGGAGGCTCAACCGGGAGCTTTCAGCCCCGCCCACTCTAACAAAGCAACGCCCACTAACTCACTAGCCCTGCGCAGTGAGTGGTCGCATTGGTTTGACCTTGAGCCGGCCTACTGCTTAGAACTACCGGCTGACTCTGCCAGGTTTTAAATTGAGGTTAATTTTGTTTAAAGAGGTGGGGAGCTCAAGAGACCACGTGAGTCCCATTTGCAAGCGTGACCTTGGTCAACGAAACAATAAAGTACAATACTGTACATCCAAAACAGGCAATCGAAATGAAAGCAAAAACTATCACAAAAAAAATATTGCACGCACGTAAATCAATGTTAAATCACTAACTGGTCAAAATGCAATGGCAGTTAAGTTAGCGAAACGTTGGAATCGAATGCAATTGTAAGTGACAGTGCCGCGCGCGACTAAGATAGCCCTGACTTTTACAAACCTCTTAATAGATATCGCTAGCTAGCACAACAGCGCGTGCGTTGACGTGTTTACCAATCATCAGGTGCGTGAAAGCTCGTTGCTTAAACGTGACAAAGAGCTGCAGCTAGCGTGGCTTAAAACATTTTTTTTTACTTTCGACAAGTCTGGATTGTGTCCAGGGACTGAAACTGGGTTGGAGTGAACTGGGTGAGAGGTGAAGAACTTTGAATCAGGGTCCACAACATTACATCTGTGGCTACACTATACCGCGGGCAGTATAATTATAACTACAGCATATCTATTATGCCCTGTGTTTCTCTAGGAAAGCCACACCGAGTCGTCAATACTCGCTTATTTGTAAAAAAAAAAAATCATCGCGACTTAAAACTTTCGTGATTGCAGGAATTCATTGTGAGTTTTTTTTATATTTTGAATATTTTTTTTTATATTTTCATTTTTATTATTTTATTTTCTAATCATCGCATTGCTAATTGCTACACGGTTGGTGATTGCAGAAACCTCTGGCGGCTGCATCGAGGGGGGGGGTTACCACTTTAACAACCGCCGTTTGCCACCAAGTCAACCACGGCGCTTGTGCCAGGCTAGGTGCACTTTGAGGCCACGTGAAGTGTCGAAGGCCCGCTGCCATGAGGCCACGGGACAGACCCAGGTGCCCATGGGCTGACGGGCTGAGATGATTGGCTGAGTGCACCAACTGTGACAACACTCTTGAGTTTTAGCCGCTGGTTGTTGTTGTTGTGAGCGTCACTCCTCTGCCCTCCGTTGTTGCTGGAGGGCGACTGCCTCCGACTCTCCCCTTTGAACCCACAACCGCACACCCACACACGAATCGAAACTCGATCGATCCCACCACCACCACACCACGTTGCACGATCAGCATCGGAAGCAGCAGCAGAATCAGCAGAGGCAGTAGAAGCAGCAGAAGCAGCAGAAACAGAAGCAGTAGAAGCATCCGAAGCAGAAGTAGTAGAAGTAGCAGCAGAAGCAGCAGCAGAAGCAGCAGAAGTAGCAGCAGCAGCAGAAGCAGCAGTAGAAGTAGCAGCAGAAGCAGCAGTAGCAGAAGCTGCAGTAGAAGTAGCAGCAGCAGAAGCAGCAGTAGAAGTAGCAGCAGAAACAGCAAAAGCAGCAGCAGCAGAAGCAGCAGTAGAAGCAGCAGAAACAGTAGAAGTAGCAGCAGAAGCAGCAGAAGCAGTAGCAGCAGCAGTAGTAGCAGCAGAAGCAGCAGTAGAAGCAGCAGCAGAAGTAGCAGCAGAAGCAGCAGCAGCAGAATCAGCAGAAGCAGTAGATGTAGAAGTAGCAGCAGTAGAATCAGCAGCAGCAGTAGAAGCAGTAGCAGAAGCAGCAGTAGAAGTAGCAGCAGTAGAAGCAGCAGTAGCAGCAGCAGTAGCAGCAGCAGCATCAGCACGGCACGGCAAGGTACCTGCGGTGGCCGTGTCTCCCCAGAACGCGGACGCGCAACCGACGCGCAGCGCTGCGTCGTCGCTGCCCCACCGAGCCCGCGGCCACGGGGCCACTGGGGGGGCCCTCGTGCACCACCGAGACCAGCACAAAGCTCTCGCTCTCCGAGGGGCCATAGCGCACAGCATGACCGCCTCTGTTGTTGTTGTTGTAGCTGCTGCTTGCTTGCTGGTGGTGGTGGTGGCCACAAAACAACTTTGGACCCCTCCTCCTTCCTCTCTCCCACGTCCTTCCGACCTTCCGGCCTCCCTCCTCCTGGTGCTGACTGCCCCCTAGACCCGGCGAGGCAATGGGGATAGCGCCCTCTACCGGAGCGAGCAATGAGGCCTGGCGCAGCGGCTTGAGTTGGCAGGTTGTCATCGCTTTTGGCCGGTGGTGGTGGTGGTGTTCATAATTGATTGAGTTAATACTGGTAGGAACCTCCTGGTTACACCAGCCCCACAGCGGATTACTGTGTCCGTCGTGCAGGGAGGGGAGGGAGTGGCTGGGTGGGGAGGGAGGGGAGGGTGGGGGAGGGAGGGGAGGGTGGGGAGGGGCTGGGTGGGGAGGGGCTGGGTGGGGAGGGTGGGGCTGGGTGGGGAGGGGTGGGAGGGGTGGGGCTGGGTGGGGAGGGGCTGGTCACCCCGTGGTGCCCTTATAAAACTCAACGTTTAACCTACTCACGCCGGCTTGTGCCCGCCCTCACAGTCGGGCATATTTGCGGAATACACCACGCCGCCGTTGACCCTGCAGGCCATTGACCGAGCAACCCAACGTTCCCACCAGCTCCCTCCGCAGGAATGTGTTAAGGAGCAGATCGCGTTGAGTACAATGTGCGTGTTTCTGAAACCCTCCCCCAGCCGACGCAGCCAATTAATAGGGTTTTCAAGTGGACCAACGTGTCCCAATGTCCATAATGTCGGTGTTTATGGGTTAGATAGCGTAAATATGTGTGTGTCGTTAAACTCGCCACCAGACATTTATACTTACGCGATCTCACACGAAAAAACCTCTATGGATAATATTGGTTGGTTACGTGTTAAAGTGTACCAATGTTTTACTGCTTTAGTACCACTCAACTAAAAAAAAAATATTTTCAGAAGCGACCTGGCCAGGGATGAAAGTTCAACAAAGTGGCTTATCACGTGGACATTTATAGCAGCCAAATACCCCAAACGCGTGTTCTACGTTGAATCTGTTACGACGTCGTGCAGGTAGTTGCATTCAGCATCGTCAGGCGGTTACAGAAAGGTGAAAATGCCCTCCAGTCTTGGGCCTCAATCCGCACTGTTTGCTTATGAGATCCGACCCAAAAATCAGCTATGAATCCATAATATCGGTCACGACAGCCTTCGTGTAACCTTTAGTGCTGTGTTGTTTGAAGCTCATGGTTTTCTGGACTGCACTATTATTCCGCTGTGATGTGCTTTGCTCAACGTATGCAACATTGATTAGTGTAATTGCTGCAAATCAAGTTACGTTTTTATTTACCGTTTGATCACTCCAGAGACCCAGGCTAGTGACCTGGGTTACTAGTTTGACTCGATTGTCAAAAGCAAAACAAATGAAATCCAGTCTGACAATGATGCAAAATAAAAATCAGGGCAAAATCAAGCGCTTGGTGGCCGTGGAAAATAGAATGCAGTGGCGTTAGATATCGAGTGTGCAGGCAGTACAACTGCAACGGGGCCCAGAATGAACGCATTTTGGAGTTATTTCTGCCCATTTGTTTTACTTTTACGAATTTTGTTATTTTATCAGAATTCGAATTTCACCGCAGAAGCCACACTCGTCACTGCTGTCAGACGCAAAGCTACAGTCGAAGAGAGAGAGAAACACGCTGACACTTTGTGTGACAATGCACATTTAAGTTACAATAATTCTAAAAAGTGGCCACTAAAATAGACTCAACGCGCACATTTGAGGAATTTTAACCTCAACTCAGCGTGCCGTGGCAATTTGTGAGACCTAACGCACGCTCGCTCTGCTCTTCGCATGGATGATCGTGCTCAGCTGTCCCGGAAAATATTTCTACCCCGCACCCAGCTTAATGCCCGCTATGAGCCGTGGCGACACATCACGTGCCCCCTACTCCAGTCTCCCCAGCGGCCCGACAAAAACTTGGCGAGACATTTGAGCCCTGACCGTGCTGCCAGACAAGAGCGGGTTCCAAGCGGCGGGGATTTTTTTGCCATCTCGGCCAAATCTGCAAGGACTCTGCTGGCGAGCAGAGTGGGGAACAACGCGGACGTCCAGAATGATAACCACCTCCTCACTTGGAGACCCAAACATCATCGCAACCTCCTGGCTTTCACATTCCTCCTCCTCCTCGACGACGCCGGCGGTGGTGTAACCATCAACCGCACCAAGACATCGGCAGCAGGCCGATTGGCACGTCTCCGATGTGAACGGAAAGTTAAAGACACAAGCCACGGCACTGGAGTGCGATTGTGGCCATTCAACTAAGCAAAACGATGGGCCGTGTAGTCAACCGCTGCAGTATGAGCCCCTTCGGTGGGACAATTACACGAACTATCTCCTGAAGCCCTCTCGTGCCTAGCAGACCTTGACAATTGTAAATGTAGGTCCTGAAGGTATTGCTGAAAGACGCGCCTCCGATGAGCAAGGTTGGCTCCGTGCGGTGCGAAAGAAGTCCAGCATACAGTGCTGTGCACGCATACGCGAGAATAGAAATAGCTCCTGAGGTTACATCGTGTGCCATCACTCTCAGCCTTGGCTGGGACTGCGGAATATAATCGGTGTCCGCTGCCGTGTGTTTCCTGTCCCGGTTGAGAAGTCACGACCTCCCAAGGTCTCCCAAGGTCGTGGGGTCTCCTCAATCGGTACTGTGCCCCACGTGAAATTGGCAGCATCGTCTAAACTCGTTCACGCGGGAAGTTCACCAAACGGACGGAGCCAAAACCCGCGTGCGAGACACGTCACTGGACGTGGCCTGGGAGTGCCACGTCACTCAACTGTTTCACCCAACCGTGGGCCGGTGGTCATCGGAACGCAACTTAGAGGCCGTCCATAAATGACGTCATGTAATTTTGGACGATTTTTGATCCCCCCCCGCCTCAAATATGACGTCACAAAGCTCTGCCCCACCCCCCCTCTCAAAAAAATAAAACATGCTTCAAATCGCTTTAAACTATTGTCATTGTAGTGCGTATTTAATGTGGCGCTGCACTCTGACGTTGGAGGAGAAAACATTTATTAAAAAGTCTATTTAATTCAGTAGAACGTGCTGTCTATATTTATTTAAAATTGCGCATTTTGACGTGACGTGTGACGTTACATTTCTCAAACCCCCCCTCCCCTCGTCACACATCGTCACAAATGACCCCCCCCCCCTCCAGGTGCGTGACGTCATTTATGGACGGCCCCTTAACAGGTAGTTGGCAGTGTAGTCGCACGTTGTGTATTCGCTACCAGCGGCTTCGTCTCAATGGGGAGCGGTGGTGTAGTGGTTAGCGCGCTGTGCTACGAACCCGGCCACCCGAGTTCTAATCTTCTTTCGCACCGCACGTAGCCAACCCTGCGTCGTGGGGGCTCCCATCAGTGGTGGTTCGCCCGGGCCCCGCACATCCCCCTCCCCCCACTCTGGACGGCACTGCCGGCAGGTATCGCTAGCGAGCCCGCCCGCTTGAGGCTGTGCTTGAGCGTTGTGTTTGTCGCGGGACAGATGAAGACATGCAGCTGCAAGGGAAACAACAACAACAACATACGAAGAAGACGACAGGGCGATCCATCGGCGTCAATGCCTGCGAATGTGTCTACGCTGTGACTCGCGGCCTCCGTGCGACAAGTTTGATAGGCAGCAAGAAAATCTAAATCGTCTTTTTCATGCAGCGCATGTAACACCTGAGGCAGTATCACTTACATAACAACCTACTGGAGGTTGTTAGGCACTTTTCATTGCCCCCCCCCACCATGGCCAGTCTCACTCCCCTCCACCACGCACTCTCCTGCCTCTCCCCTCTCATCTCACTCTACTCCCCTCCACGCACTCTCCTGCCTCTCCCCTCTCATCTCAATCTACTCCCCTCCACGCACTCTCCTACCTCTCCCCTCTCATCTCACTCTACTCCCCTCCACGCACTCCCCTGCCTCTCCCCTCTCATCTCAATCTACTCCCCTCCACGCACTCTCCTACCTCTCATCTCACTCTACTCCCCTCCACGCACTCTCCTGCCTCTCCTCTCTCATCTCACTCTACTCCCCTCCTCCACGCACTCTCCTGCCTCTCCCCTCTCATCTCACTCTACTCCCCTCCACACACTCTCCCACCACTCCCCTCTCGTTTCACTCTACTCCCCTCCACGCACTCTCCTGCCTCTCCCCTCTCATCTCACTCTACTCCCCTCCACGCACTCTCCTGCCTCTCCCCTCTCATCTCAATCTACTCCCCTCCACGCACTCTCCTACCTCTCCCCTCTCATCTCACTCTACTCCCCTCCACGCACTCCCCTGCCTCTCCCCTCTCATCTCAATCTACTCCCCTCCACGCACTCTCCTACCTCTCATCTCACTCTACTCCCCTCCACGCACTCTCCTGCCTCTCCTCTCTCATCTCACTCTACTCCCCTCCTCCACGCACTCTCCTGCCTCTCCCCTCTCATCTCACTCTACTCCCCTCCACACACTCTCCCACCACTCCCCTCTCGTTTCACTCTACTCCCCTCCACGCACTCTCCTGCCTCTCCCCTCTCATCTCACTCTTCTCCCCTCCACGCACTCTGCCGCCTATCCCCTCTCATCTCACTCTACTCCCCTCCACGCACTCTCCTACCTCTACCCTCTCATCTCACTCAACTCCACTCCACGCACTCTCCTACCTCTCCCCTCTCATCTCACTCTACTCCCCTCCACGCACTCTCCTGCCTCTCCTCTCTCATCTCACTCTACTCCCCTCCTCCACGCACTCTCCTGCCTCTCCCCTCTCATCTCACTCTACTCCCCTCCACACACTCTCCCACCACTCCCCTCTCGTTTCACTCTACTCCCCTCCACGCACTCTCCTGCCTCTCCCATCTCATCTCACTCTACTCCCCTCCACGCACTCTCCCACCTCTCCCCTCTCATCTCACTCTTCTCCCCTCCACGCACTCTGCCGCCTATCCCCTCTCATCTCACTCTACTCCCCTCCACGCACTCTCCTACCTCTCCCCTCTCATCTCACTCTACTCCCCTCCACGCACTCTCCTACCTCTCATCTCACTCCACTCCCCTCCACGCACTCTCCTGCCTCTCCCCTCTCATCTCACTCTACTCCCCTCCACGCACTCTCCTGCCTCTCCCCTCTCATCTCACTCTACTCCCCTCCACGCACTCTCCTGCCTCTCCCCTCTCATCTCACTCTACTCCCCTCCACGCAATCTCCTGCCTCTCCCCTCTCATCTCACTCTACACCCCTCCACGCACTCTCCTGCCTCTCATCTCACTGTACTCCCCTCCACCACGCACTCTCCTACCTCCCTCTCGTCTCACTCGACTGCTCTCCACACGCTCTCCGCTCCAGTAGCCAATGCTTTCTTGTTCCAAGCACCCAGTCGACCTTCGCTCGGTGAAAGGTCGCTCTCATTCTCCAGCTCGTGTGTAGCAGCTAACTGGATTGTGACAACACGAGGCCGTCACAGATGGCGAGACAGCTTGGAGAGGGGCCGTCATCCAGCAGATAGATCGTGGCTGATGATGGTTCACGTGACCCCCTGTAGGGCCCACTACACTTAACCACGACGGTAACATAACACATTCCTGCGGAGGGAGCTGGTAGGAACGTTGGGTTGCTCGGTCAATGGCCAGGGTCAACGGCGGCGTGGTGTATTCCGCAAATATGCCCGACTGTGAGGGCGGGCACAAGCCGGCGTGAGTAGGTTAAACGTTGAGTTTTATAAGGGCACCACGGGGTGACCAGCCCCTCCCCACCCAGCCCCACCCCTCCCACCCCCCACCCAGCCCCACCGTCCCCACCCAGCCCCTCCCCACCCAGCCCCTTCCCACCCTCCCCACCCAGCCCCTCCCCACCCTACCCTCTCCACCCAGCCCCACCCCTCCCATTTTTGGATTCACGACGGACGGACGGACACAATAATCCCCTGTGGGCTGGTGTAACCAGGAGATTCCAGTAAAATGGTTCACCGATTCAATTCGTTGATGCCAAATTGTGACAATTTATCAAATCCCAAAAGGGTTTGAATTCTTAAGGCACCGACTGCTATCCACTTTCCAAGAAAATAACTTTACATCTGTGGCAGTCACTGCACATAAAACCTCACAAGCAACTCCCGTCAATAGTGCTGCGGAGTGTGAGAATGTCAAATATTTGTACAGGCTCAGCTTGCGCAGCGAGTTAGAGAGAGCAAACTTTGCGTTTCGTTCGGCCAAAGTCTAAAGCGGCCCGGCGCATGTTGTAAAACTTCACAGTCTGTTGAAATGCATTCTTTTTGAGCAGTTAACGCGACTGTGCGGCGGCACAGATCTTATTGCACAAGACCTTATTTCGGTGACGGCGTGGCGTCAGATGAAAGTGAGCCGTGGGTGGGGGAGTTAGGAATTCCCCGTGAACAAGTCACGACGCCTGTGCACACAGGGCGTGAGTCTCCGTGGGATTACGTGGCCGTTTGGAGTCCCCGTGTCAATTCAACTTTCTCTGTGCGAGTGACTGGCTTCATTTCACCAACAACAGTCAGGCAGCGGTCACTGGTAAAGTAAGTAAGTAAAAACTTAGTTTGATAAAAGCGCCATTCACACAAGGCCTTCACACAATCGATCCCATTGGTGGCCCTGAGAATTGGCGGCCCTGGGAATTGGTGGTTCTGGGAATTGGTGACCCTGGAAATTGGTGGCCCTGTGAATGGGTGGCCCTCAGAATTGGTGGCCCTGGAAATTGGTGGCCCTGAGAATTGGTGGCCTTGAGAATTGGTGGCCCTGGGAATTGGTGGTCCTGGGAATTGGTGGCCCTGGGAATTGGTGGCCTTGAGAATTGGTGGCCCTGGGAATTGGTGGTCCTGGGAATTGGTGGCCCTGGGAATTGGTGGCCTTGAGAATTGGTGGCCGTGAGAATTGGTGGCCCTGAGAATTGGTGGCCCTGGGAATTGGTGGCCTTGAGAATTGGTGGCCCTGGGAATTGGTGGCCCTGAGAATTGGTGGCCCTGAGAATTGGTGGCCTTGAGAATTGGTGGCCTTGAGAATTGGTGGCCCTGGGAATTCGTGGCCCTGAGAATTGGTGGCCCTGAGAATTGGTGGCCCTGGGAATTGGTGGCCTTGAGAATTGGTGGCCCTGGGAATTGGTGGCCCTGAGAATTGGTGGCCCTGAGAATTGGTGGCCTTGAGAATTGGTGGCCCTGGGAATTCGTGGCCCTGAGAATTGGTGGCCCTGAGAATTGGTGGCCTTGGGAATTGGTGGCCCTGGGAATTGGTGGCCCTGAGAATTGGTGGCCCTGCGAATTGGTGGCCCTGAGAATTGGTGGCCTTGAGAATTGGTGGCCCTGAGAATTGGTGGCCCTGAGAATTAGTGGCCCTGAGAATTGGTGGCCTTGAGAATTGGTGGCCCTGAGAATTGGTGGCCCTGCGAATTGGTGGCCCTGAGAATTGGTGGCCCTGCGAATTGGTGGCCCTGCGAATTGGTGGCCTTGAGAATTGGTGGCCCTGAGAATTGGTGGCCCTGGGAATTGGTGGCCTTGAGAATTGGTGGTACTGAGAATTGGTGGCCCTGGAAATTTGTGCCCCTGGGAATTTGTGGCCCTGGGTATTTATATTTAAAAGGGGCCCAGTTTTAATTGGCTCGATGAGAGAAGACGTATGTCGACAAGCTACAGATGAGAGAGATAATAGTAATAATATGCTTCACACGTTAATCAGCTTGTTATGCTGTTTAGGATTGAGAAATGTAAGCACGTGTTTGATGCGCTCCGATTTTTTCAATAAATTGGGACCCCTTTGAGACACTTATATGTACAGCACATAGCGACTCGTGTTAATCAGAGGTGCGGATCAAGAACAACAAACTCAACATACAAACACAGTTCTAAAGAAATGAGTTTTCAATCTAGATATAAAAGTACATGGCTCCCAGTGGCTTCCGAATATCGAAAGGAAGAACATTACAGACGGCCGCAGAAGCGCGTTTAGAAGCGCGCAATGTGGTAGCCGTCTTTATTCGATGACCAGCCAAAAGCCGCTGCTGCTACGAGGATGACCGCAGTTCCCAAAGCTTTGGCTTGGCTTTCCAATGCCTCGCGTCAGTGGTGGCGGTGGTAACGCAACACGTCTCGCGTCTCTGTTCGCTTTGGTAGCGTTTTGTAAGAGTTGCAGAGGGGCGCGCGAATAATGTTGTCACGATGAAGCATGGTGTGTGGCGTACTTGAGAATCAAAATATGTACAGCAGTGGATGTTGCTGCAATGCACTCTGCGGCCTGTAGCAACCAATAGCAACCTGTTATGCATGGTGGGTGCCCATCCCAGGATTATCAAAGTTCGACCATGCTTTGATGCAAAGATCTGGCGAGATGGGGGTTATTTGATTTGGGAAATTTGGTCAAAAATCATTTGGTCGTAGGCGAAGCAGAGCACACTGCCCCACACACTCGCCAAGTATCCTATTTAATCTTTTATATATTTTTTTACAAGATTCAGAAATTTTCGATTTAAACCCTGACTGCTGCTTTATTTATTTTTTTCACAGAGCAGAATGCAATTTCGTAAGCATTGTATTTCTGAATGGACTTAGAAATGCAATAAAAAAAAATAGAATCATTTACAGCCCATGTCAATCCACTAATGGATGAAGGCCCTCCCCTGTACCGTGTCGGTCACGGGGGCTGTTTGACTGCGCTGCACGCCGGTCAATGTGCGTTGGCGAAGATAAAACAAATATTAACATACGTACAAAATGGGTTTATTTTCAAAGTTAAATAATAATACTTACCCTGTTTTCTGCAATTTAATTAAACAAATGAGAAACTTTACAACACAGCGCACAACTTGTACTCTGCATTATCATCGTTATATTCATTACAATGTATTTGTTTCATTCGTTATTAAACTCATGAACGTGCACACAATCGACCTTAACAGGGACATTGAAGAGGCACATGAGAATCAATTAACGAGAGAGAGCGAGACATGTCCAGATTCTGACGCAACGCGAACACCGACACAGCTGGGAGTGAGGCAGTGAGAGAGGAGGGAGGGAATTCCAGACAACCGGAGTTGCCCGTTCTGGTTCAAGTGACGGGTTTGATTGGGAGGTCACTTGAACAATGATGATACTGTGGAAGGTGGATATACGTATACACCTTGGGGGCGAGGCCACGTACGCTTATATGTGTGCTTGTTATTAGAAGTAGCCCATTACCTTCCCCCATCTTGATGTAAATCAGTTCGTGTGCAGGTGCTGGGTGGATTGGTTCATCACGGGAACGTGGAAGACGGCGATGGTCTTCATCCAGAGGCGGATTGACCACAGCTGATGTTCGTCTGTACGTTGAACTTCTTTCGCACCGTACGTAGCCAGCCGTGTTAATCGGAGGTGCGGGGGAAGAACAAGTTTAGAACACAACACGCAGTTCGAAAGAAATGAGTTTTCAATCTGGATGATTTCAAAGCGCACAGCTCCAGTAGCTTCCTAACATCGGAAAGGAAGAGCGTTCCAGACGGCCGCAGAAGCGCAAACTGATTATGACGATGATGACGTGTAAATTTCACCACTTGGGCTCAGTTCTTACCCCTTGGTGTGACCGGGGAGGAACAGGGGGGATGAGGCCAGACTCTGGACAGCACAGATCGCGTTATGTCAGGCACCCCACCTCTCCCCCCATAGATAACGATCGTACGAAGTGCCAAACATCCAATCGTTCTTTTTATTTCTACAGCATACTTATAAAGTACACCGACAACTATACGGTATAGTGAACATTGTGCAAGCATACCTGTGCACGTGTTTTAATTTTGAGATTTGGCTCAGAGACGTGGTACAAATGCACATTTGCAAGTGCGGTAACGCGGCGTTGCGCGAATGGTCCTCAACGTTTATTTCAAAGTCCCGGTCCAAATAAACCTTTTATCCAGCGAACATCCCTGAGAGAAGCAAAGCGACTTCCAGGACACAGCATGTGGTTCTTCATAAAACCATAAGGAGACCCTAAATGCATTTAATTGTTTAAACAAAGTATGACAAGCTTGCGACAAAGATGACGTAGAAAATTTGGTTTATTCCCGTATATATTTGTTTGAAATAATGGTGAATCACACTTCTCACAGAGGCAATTTGTAAAATGTTCACACACACACGCCTGTATATTTTGGACAAAAAAAAATACGAAATAAATAAGGCAAGTTACAGGTAACGCAAATTCCTTTGAAATTCCACGTTATTGCTTTGCGTTGCATAGAGATTACGCGTTATGATGCTCGCACACAGAGACCATTCGCACCACTCCCGACACACTCGCACACGAATCCCGAACACCTCACATCAAATCGTCCGGCCCTCGGCCGCCAAATTTCACGAAGTATCGCCGTACCGACAAACCGTCCCAAATAAACGATTAAGTATTCCCAAAATGCATAGACGAAACTATTCATACGCATGTGATCATTAATTACGCTTAACATTCATCCGAAAAAATGTCTGTGCTTTTGTACATTGCTCAAGAGTTGTAAGGATCGTGGTTGCTTGCGCTCTTAAGACAAACACTGATAGCTGCCACCTGCTGCTTACAGCAAAGTCCACGCTGGATGCAGATCGTTTACATTTCGTTCTTTTTGATTTCAGCCTGTTCCCCACACGCTCCCCCAAGTTCCGTCCTGGATCCACGGAGGAGATGGATGTCTCCTCCCCACTTGTTGTTCCTCCGTGTGCTCTTCCTAGCCTCTCCCAATTCCTCCTCGCCTCTCCTCAATCTTGCCAACTCCTTCCCACTCCTCCGTTCCTACCAGCTTTCCCCCGCTCCTTCCCTGCTCCCCCCCCCCCGTTCCTCCCTGCTTCCTCCCCGCTTCTCGCTTCCCCCTGCTCCTTCCTGCTTCCTGCCAGCTCCACTGCCCCCCCCCCCCACCGCTCCCTCCCCGCTCTTCGCTTCTCCCCAGCTTTCCCCCGCTTCTCGCTTCCCCCTGCTCCTTCCTGCTTCCTGCCAGCTCCACCCCCCACCCCCACTGCTCCCATCCCCGCTCCCCCCCTCCACCCCCCCGCTCGTCCCGGGCTCCTCCGGCGTCCGTGCGGCGACGGCGGCGAGAGGCGACGGCCGCGGCGTCACCGCGGCCGTGGCTCACACGAGCGAGACTCCGCTGCCGTCGCGACGACGCCGCCGCCGCTGCAGCTCGGCCTCCCCGAGCGGCCGCACGGCCCCCGCGAACTCCAGCAGGTTGGCGACGACGCCGCGGTCGAAGGGGTTGAAGAAGCGGCCGTGCTCATCCTTCATGTAGTCGTAGCGCATGCCGTTGATCCGCTCGTTGGTCGTCGAGTTCGTGCCCGCCATGTACAGCTGTGGTGGGGGGGGGGGGGGCGTTTGGGAGAGGGAAAATAGATATGAGAGGCAGCGTGTCGGGCAACCTCCCTTTTTCATCGCACAACGTGAAATAGAAACGAGCAGTGGATTGACAAAGTGTCGTCAACGACTATCATTACGAACGACTGTGCGCCGTCGAGGCCGACGCGGCGCCGCATGGCTTACGCAGGCGATGGTCATCCCGCCGGAGATGGTGCCGAAGACGCAGAGGAAGAGGAGACCGGCGAAGAGGAGGAGGTCGCGGCCATACCAGGACAGCACCGACCACGCCATGTGCACGCCCAGCCAGCAGTTGAGCGACATGCTCGCCAGGAAGCCCAGGAAGTGAAACCTGTGGGGGCACGCGCCGTGAGGATCATCCTTCCCGTTTTCGGTCCTTCTCACTCCTTGCTCCCTGCCACTGGAATCGACTTCCCCTGCCCGGCATGGCAGGTGACTGAGTTGCACAATTCTTTGAGAGAACGATTGCGTTGCGCAACTCATCATGGACCTGGCTAAAGTTAAAATCTGTAAATCGCAAGCAAAGCCAACCATGAGCAGAAGAAGTGCAGGCCGCTGGCCAAGCTCATGTGGAAGTGGGCACTCCACAAATACGGTTCCCAGAGGCAGACTTGGCAGCAGCGAGCACTGCTGACCCTACCGTGCTGACGAATGACGACACTGGTCCACAGTTATCTATCGCTGCCGCCTGTCGGTCATCCACATTTGCTCAAATGTATTTGGTCGGTGACCTAAGACAAGAGGACCACAATGCACTTCTTCAGGAAACGCTGACGGTCTTTGCTGGCTTAAGGCGGGGGGGCACCCTGGTTCGTACTGCCACCCCCCCACCTCCCCCGTCTCAGTCCCTTTGCCGGGTCGCGCCGCACCACAACGCACCACGTCGCACCGAGTCGCACCGAGTCACACCAGCCCTCACCTGTTGCGGAAGCCGACCGTGTTGTACACGTAGGGGCAGTAGTGGTCGAAGTGATCCACGCAGCGGTTGGCCACGCGGCAGTGCTTGGAGCGCAGCGGGCGCACCAGGCGGCACGTGTGGCACAGCCGGCTGAGCGCCGACGCCGCGTGCTCGCAGTCCGCGTACCGCGCCATCTGCGCAGGCGTTGCGCGCGCACGAGCGGTTGGCGATTTTGTCGGTCGACGGAAATATTGCCGAGATGAAGCGGTTTTTCGTTGACTTTTTTCTCTTTCTCATTTTAACTGTTTTTGTCGCACCGACAGTAGTCGGCCGCGCGTGACGATGGCTACGGCTGCTCGCCAGGGGGCCGGCCAAAGCATTGGCCGACTGACGCCAGCTAAAACCAACGAGCCTGACCGAGGACGCAGAGCAAGACGGCCGTTATGTACGCGTTTAATGTTCGAGGCAGCGGGGCTGAGCAAGACCGAACATGGCATTTACATATATATAGGTATAACTATGTGTGTATATGAATGTAAATGTGTTTACTTAGTTACAGACAAAGACAGTGTAAAGCAACAGCAAAGCATGAAAATGGCAACGTTTGACTTCAGCTTTAGCCTGGTATCAGCGTTGTCATGCATTTCACCCGAGTTTAGTAGTCGAGACATTATCATCATCATCACGGATCCTCATCCGAGAAAATAGTTGAATGATCTTTCACCTGCAGTCGGAAGACGTTGGGATGGCGACGCATTGCGGAGGCCTTAATCCAACAGTGGATTGACCACAATTGATGTTGATGGTTATTTAGACGAGTGTCACTTTCAAGGGCACATTTCCATCTTGGCAGAGACCACCCTGGAATCTCACTCCCAGTTCTTTTTTTTTGCTGAAAGGGGAAACCACGGCTGCCCATAGAGCTTGGGTGAAGTCGATCGGGACAGAATGGATTTAAATATTCTGGTGATGCAGGACATTACACGGCCGGATTAAAATAGAAACGGCTCGAAAGTCACCAGAATCACACGTGCGAGTAAGTCACACATTGTTGATTCATTTGATACATTTATAAATATGATTAAGTCACTTGAATACTGTATGCGGGGGCAGAAATCACCCCAGATGATGCAGTATGCAAAATTCGGAATGCACTGATAATAATGCTCATAATTTATCTCTATACAGCGCATTTCATCGAAAGATCGAAAAGTGCTGTCTGTACATGTCAAAATTCCAACCAGGGCACCTACTGTACAATACATCTATTGTACAGTAGATATCTAAATGTATAAATAAATAAAAAATGTCGACAGCTGCCATTCACCACAGCGCTTGTACCAGGCAAGGTGCGTTTTGAGGCAAAGTGAAACACACACGCACACGCAATGCTATAGATAGCAGTGTATGTCACCCGTATTCGATACCCTACAGACCACATTCAATGCACCCTACAACTGTGCTACTAACTGCCCACCGATACGCAAATCGTGTCGTTAAGGTGACTGCACAAAGTGAAATTTGATGGCCGGCAGTGTCGGTCAATCTCCCTGACCTTGGCGTTTATCTGCTGAGCAGTGTCTCGGCTGGTAGGGGAATGAAGTCAGGGCTGGGAGGGGGAGCGGGTGCAGGGGAGAGCTCAGGGAGCGAGAGGGCGTTTGGAGGCTGCACCGAGGGTAGTGGGCACTGCTCGAGGGAGGGGTCTTGCGGAGGGTTGTTGAGGTCGTCCTTAAGGCGGCGGCTACATGAAACGCCGCCACCGCCGCCACCGCCGCCGCCGCCGCAGCCACAGCCGCCTCAGTGGCCACGCCATTAATCACCCCTGCTTCTCGCGTAGATGCGCACGCCGTGGTGGTAAAAAAAAAACACACGCAAAATAATTTAAAACGAGGAAGAAAAATCATGCGCACGCATGGATTCCATAAACGATTTCTGGCACGCGTTTGTCCTTTCGGTGCTCAATTTGCGCGTCTTTAAATTTCGGGCTACACTTTGATCAATTCGACCGGGGTTTTTTCTTTCTTTTCGGGAAAGTGCCAAAGCGCAGTGGCACGAATTAATAGGAACATTGCGTTCGTTTTGGTTCGTCTCTACCAGACATATCGCGCCCCCTTCCATTTAGACAGACGGACGGGCGGGCGGAGAAGCAGACAGACAGAGCCAACGCGTTAACGGCTTTCAACCTTAGTTGAGAGCTGTTAAAAAAATGGACGGGGCACTTAGTCGGAGCGGAAGATCAGAAGGGCGGCGATATCGCCGAACCGCTTGGGATGACGATTCAACGAGAGCCGATTCTGCAGCGGCGCCTCTGAGACTTGCAGGGCTCTCATCTTCAGCACCACACCTCCCCCACCCCCCATTCCGTGCAGGTCGTGGGGGGGTTGCTTTACCGTACTTCACCACGCTGGTCAGAGTTCGTGAAGGCGGTGAGAATAACAATCGATTTTGCTGCATTGTCTTTTGCTGCCCTCAGCGTAGCCCCACAGCAACCTATATCACAGAGGTGTTTTTTTTATTACGCATAGCCTCCATCCATCCTGCAGTTTTATTGGGTACAACACGGCGAGTGGGTACACCCACCCCTTCCAATATATCTGGCAAGCATGGAAGAGAAGGTCATAATATCCCCTTTCGATGGAAGCCCTACCGTCAGCCGTGGCATGAAAAAACAATTGCAGGGATGCACCTTTACCGATTTTAAAAACACATAAACGGAAGCAAAAGCTCGGTAAAAGAAAATAATTCCAGGAAATGAATATCGTACTAGTTTTACTTTGGACCACGTGACTTCACCGGAGACCCAACGATGGAAATGCCGACGGCACAATCTCCCGGCGGCCAACCGCTCGCGCACTCTCCCACGCTCGCCAGAGGAGGAGGAGCGAGGGGGGGGGGGCAGGGATCCCCCACCGTTGGGTCTCGCCCCCCCCTCTTGGGGGGACGCTTCCACCAGCGGTGGCATGAGCGGGACATTGCAGGGCTGTACCCTGCACCTCGAGCGTGTCCACGGTCTGAGCGCCGTGGGCCTCCCCAACCCGGCCGCGTGACACGACAACAACAACGACGACGACGACGACAACAACTGCCGTTCGCCACCGAGTGGCGGCGACGTCACCACGGCGCTTGTGCCAGGCTACGGCGCACGCACCTGCTTGATGGCGTGGTCGTAGTCGGGGTTGTTCTGCGGGAGGAACCCGGGGTCAGAGAGTGACGCACGCAGGAAGGCGTACCACATGACCAGGTTCCCCGCTACGAACGTCACGTTCACGGCCTTCATCTCCAGCAGCGTCAGGGGCAGCACCTGGACCGGACCGCGAGCGACAGGGGCAAAGGTGGCGACGAGCCAGGTCGGAGGTCGCACGATGGTCCAGCGGGAAGGGGTAGGCGCTGCGGTAGCACTCGTGCCGCGCAACAAGATGGGTCTAGGTTCGAATGCCGACCCGGGTGCCCTTGTGCGTGGAGGATGTATGTTCTCCCCCTCTACTGTGTAGGTTTTCCTATGGATTCTCCTGATTGCCCTCCCATAGCTAAAAGCACACACAAACACAGATAATGTAAAGAGTCACACGGATCAAGGAGTCAAAACGCAACTGCAGAGCGAGGTTACCAGAGAAGCGACAGCTTGGTGGCGTGTGCGCGCCGTGCACTCACGTGGAGGACGTACGTGGGGTAACCCCACAGCAGCAGCGTGCAGTAGAAGAACATCACGGGGGCCTTCGACTTCCCGGGAGGCCCCAGCACCAGGCTCCTGCATGTGGAATGGGGAGGAAGTGGGGGGGGGGTGGAGGTCGAAGCCACGCAACAATGAACAACAATACGATCTTCGAATCGAGTTCCGGCAATGACCAAATAGTCCGACTCAAAAAGCCCAATTACGAATGGTAATTTCTGGGTCGCGAAAACCTCCGCGAAGAAAGAACCAATGGAATTGGCTCTGACGTCTTGCTCACAGCACGTGCGCGTGACACATCTCACGTACAGCGCGTGCGTGCGTGCGACATGCGTGTTCGAGCCCTGTCGCGGAACGCGTGGCGGAAATCTCCCGGCATCCACGGCCGTTACCTCGATGCTGCCGCCCTCATCTGCCTCCACACGCACTCATACAGATTCTGTTCGCTACCTACAAGGCCTTCAAACTTTCGTGACTGCAGGAATTTATACTCTTGGTTCTTTCGGTAAAGTCACGTAAATAGAAAACAAAAAATAAAAAATATATAATTTTTCATCAAAATAATACAAATAAAATAAAATAATAAATTGAAAATAATAAAAGCAAAAAACTCACAATAAAAATAATAAATAGAAAAAAAATGAAAATAATAAAAACAAAGAATCCACAATGTAGCTGCTACATTTGGAGGCTTGCCCCCTCTTGTCTCTCCGCCTGATGAAGACCGCTTGTGTTGCGATCGAAACGTCGTGGGTTTTTTGCTTTCATTATTGAAAAAAAATTTTTTAGACTTTACCGAAAGAACCAGGGATATGAATACCTAGAAGGCCCTTTCAAGGGTTTTGGGAGTTTGGCTTTACTGGAACGGACGACACGATACGCTGCAAGTTGCACCTTGGTATCGGCGAGCGCCGACCTCTTGGTGGGTCCTAGAAGTCGTTTGAAATCATGAGGGGTGGGGGGGGGGGATGGAGGGAGCTTAGTGGCCATGCCCCCTGCTTCTGAAACCAACTCCTAATCATGAATATTGCAGGTACAATCAAATCTTTGACGTCATATTTAAATGAACATTCATTTGTGATCTCTCGAGCTCGATTGATCGATTGCCCAATAGTTGACCTCTTGACCCAGGATGGCGATTTCCGTTGCGGCACCTGAGGTCGCAGCACTGGAGCAGGCTGCGCGAGCGTGCGGTCGCCTTGGCGAGGTAGGCCACGATGTCCCCGTACTTGCGGCCCTGGGCCAGCGCAAGTGGCGTGTTCCCATTCGCGTCCATGACGTTCAGCTCCACCTCATCCTACGCAGGCGCGCACGCACGCGGAGATCATCAGCTGCGACGTGGCTGGGAGATGGCAGTGCAACAAGGAGGGTTTCATGAATCCGTCTGTGCGGCAGACGTTTCCGAGTATCACCTCCCCCACGCCCGCCCCTGGTGCGAGCGTTGGGGCGCGTCTCTCGGCACCTCCGGTTGCCTTCCCGCACGAAGTCACGCGAGCTCAGTAAAATTACAGCATCGGCCAAATATCCCGATGTAGCGGGACCTCCCCGACAACAAGCCTCGAGACTCGCCGAGGCTTTCCTGGATTCGCCGATACCGCTCCCTGCTCTGGTCGCGGTCGCTCACCGCCCCCACACCCCATTGCCCCCCACGCCGTACGTTTCCCCCCCCCCCCACGGTACATACCTGCTCGCAGAGCAGCTTGACGGTGAGCAGGTCCCCGCTGAGCACGGCGAGGTGAAGCGGGGTCTGTGCGGCACGCAGGGGAACAGAACAGACACTCACGCGGTCACGTCCGGCGCACGCAGCCTAAAAAAAACGCTCGTTTCGTTTCACTTTTCTAGAGAGCCAGGATGGGTGTTGTTTCGCAAGGGCGTACGCGGGTGTAAATTTGCACGAATTGTAAACGAATGGATTGTTACGGACGCGATTTTGTCACTCAGACCGTGAGCGCACTAACGAAATGTCGTCGCTAAATCGGTGCATCCTTATTTACGGAACAAAATGTATTTTTGTTGTTGTTATTATGAGTTTCAGGTTTGTTCTGTTTCGCCAAGTGTGAACTCAAGAAACCCAGGATGAGTCTCGCTTGCAAGAGAACGACCCGCGTCCACCACAATGACAAAAGCGAAAACAAATTAAAAAAATAAAGCACGGCGATGAAGCGGAATAGAAATCGGCGCAGAAACTGCATCACCCGCCGTATCGAAAAAATTGCAAGAACATACGTCAATGTTCAATAATAAAAGAGAGTCAAGCCAAAATGCCCTCCTGGAGGGGCTGTGGCCCTTCTGCCAGCAGTGGTGCACCAAACGCCAACGTCCTGACTCGCTCTGACTGGACATCTCATCGGATTCCTCCAGTCTAAATAAAGGTTCTGATTGTGACTGAAAGCGGACCAGGTCTGCCGGGGGTCCTGCCAACACGGAGGCCCAACAGAAAGCTCCGTTATGTTCGGAGCGCCTCCCTCGAGGTCGCCTCTATTGTCACGGCGACGACACGACACGCGCCGCCGCCGCCATCGCCGCCGCCGCGCCAGCTTTTAAATCCTAAACGATTGAGCGCTTCGTGTTTGCTCCCGCGCGTGTCCGCACACGTAGTGGACACGGGCAGTCCGGCGAAGCCACCGCCTCTTTGTCCAACGTCCGATCTCTGCTGTGACCGGTCACTACGATCCTCCCACGGTCGTCCTTTTTTTCTTTATTCAGAAAATCATTTTTGGTGACGCTGCTGCGTCGGCGGCGGTGCACCAAGCGACCGGACACACCGACCGCGTCATCTCGCCCACGCTGCGTTCCGCCACCGCGCCCGCACCGCCGATTTGCACGGCTGGCTACTACGTACGGTGTGAAAGAAGTTCAACAAATATATCGACACACCGCAGATCACAACGCTTCTCTTCCCTCGTACTGCTCCACCTTTGAATTCCCTCCTTCCGATAGTCTCGTTCCCCCCCGCCCCCCACCCCGAGTTCTTGTAATAACCTTGACAAATCAAGGAACATTAGTTCGTTAACAATTACAACTTGAACGATGCCGATTTGGAGCCGGGGGCCTTCGCTCTGCAATAGTGATTAAAAACGTGGACCCACACGGCACGGGGGAGGCCGCTATATCACCATCAGCCATGGTCAATCCGCTGCTGGATGAAGGCCTTCCCACTCCACCTCTCACGATCCTGCCATGTAATATTCCGCCCATCACCGGCACACAGACTATTTTAAACAAAATTATGTTATACGTATAACTTAATAAAAATCAATTGTAACAACTTTAATTTCTGTATTGCTTTTAAACTTTACAATCGCTTCCCGAACCGAGCAATTCCTCCCCTTTCCTTCCGGTGACTCAACATGCTGCAAGGGAAGGACCGTCTCAGAGTGTAGGAACCCTCACGGAGTGTGGGCGCAGGACTCGATAGGAACACGTAGGCCGGGCTCGTACAAATATTTAACTTGCGTCTGTTTGTGTTCGTAGAGCTGGGCATTCAACATTTTTTCATGGATTTGTCGCTGAGGAAGCATTGCTGACATTCCTTGGCAATGTAAACACAAATGCTGCCTCACAAACCAAAAGAAGTGACTTGCTGAGATGTGCCCATAGAGAGTTATCCTCATGCAGTTCATCTCATAAAAAAAAATTTTGTGATCATTAAAAAAAAAATGGGATAGTTGACCATACTTCACCACGCCGGTCAGTGCGCGTTTGGTGAAGAGCAGCAAGTCACCTCGCTCCCGCACGAGCCATTTTCATCGCTCCGTCTCCACGGCGGACGCGCGCTCTCTGCCGTGTTCCCTCCCCCTTGGCTGCCGTTCCATCGTTAGTCTCGTCCATAGGCCATCGTCCTCCCTCCACTAGCCATGGCGTGTCCAGCCTGAGCCCGCTTTACAACTTGGTCATAACTCAACACCACCCGTATCCGCCCATTCAGTGCTCGCCGAGCTGGATTGGCTTCCAGATGCCGAGCGAACACATTGTAAGGTCGCACTCATGGCACACACACACAAAGTTCTTGCCACAACTGAACCACGATACCTTGCCGATCTCGTCAAGTTGCATAAGCCACCATCACGCGAACTCCGCTCATCCTCACAGCGGCGGCTTTTGACCGGCCATCGACCACTGACGGTGGTCACCGCATCGCACGGCACTTTCAGATGCGCTTCTACGGCCGTCTGGAACGCTCTTCCTTCCAATATTAGGAAGCCCCTGGAACTGTGCACTTTCCTAATCATTTAGATTGAAAACGCATTTTTATAGAACTGCATCTTTTGTCAGTTTGTTGTCCTTCTTCCGCACCTCCGATTTGCGTGGTTAGCGATGTACGGCGCAAAAGAAGTTCAACACACGCACACGTACAACACGACGTCTCAGATTTGCATCTGCTCCCTGAAACGTGTGCTCCGCCTCTTCCCGTCTCCGAGTGTAACACAATCACATGACTACGCAATTACCGTGCACGTTACCCGGGCGACCAAATCAGACAGGTCATCTAAACATCGCCGTGGCCCGAGTTCTCGCCACATCCTCAATACCTGCCAGGGCAACATACTCCCCCCCCCCCCGCCCCCACACCGCCTGGCCAATCCGTTCCGATTGCACACACAAAGACAAACACAGCGAGCACCCCACGTTGAGAGACAGACCGCCGAGGCAAGTGCTGTTAGCGAGCACCTATTACGACTGGCGCAGTGCCCAAGAAGCTGCTGTGGCCAGAACCTCGTGCACCAGACGAGGAGTATGTTTTTTTTACCAAATATTGATTTTAGGCCGAGTTGACCTACAAGTGGCCCAAACCAAATAAAGTTACAATTGCCACCGGTGGAGTGAATCAGGAGCAGGTATGGAATCCGGGTGCCTAGGATCATAGCGTAATGTGCTCAGACCTACGCCACTGCTCCATACATAAAAGAACGACTCCCCATTCAGCCAGAGAGAGTGAGTTGGGGTTGGTGCTGTCACCAAGCACCTATTGGTGCCCGCATATAGCACACGTGGGAGTCGTGTGGCAAACAGAAAACAAAGCCAGCTTTGTCTTCCCGGGATTGATAATAACACATTGCACCAAACGCTCATTTAAGGCCAAGTCAACCTGCCCAGGGCAGGCTCAGATAGAATTCGCCACGAAAGTTAGGCCATGACTGGGGTATCGAATCTAGGTCGCCGGGTTTGCAGCGCAGCGTTTGGAGACACCACTAAACCACCGCCCTCAATACAAACACACACACGCACACGTGTGCGCTCACCCACACTCCACAATGCTTGGAACGGCCACACAGTCAACCAACACAAAGGTCATGTCCCCCAGCACTGTGCCGCCGTTAACTGTACGTGTATTTGCAATTCAACTCCCTTGGCGTGCATTTGTGATCACTTTCTACTTTCAGCCTCTTGCAGTTCACAATGCGCGCACAAAATATCCCCCGAATAGCCTTTGCAGGCTGTTGGGGCAAGTGCTGTCAGCGAGCACCTACGAAGTCCGGCAAGGCACACGAGGGGGTGGGTGGCCAGCACCACGCCCGACCGCTTTTGTCTCCCCAGTGGCGATGTTTACACACCGCTACACCAGGTACTCAATTGAGGCCGAGTCGACCTAGGGGAAGCGCAGGACCGGTTCAGATAATCGTCACCGGTGTTGGCCGCGAGCGGGAATCGAACCCGGGTCGCCAGGTTTGTAGCGCAGCACGCCAACCGCTGCACTACCGCTCCCTGCAGCGATCGTACACACGCACACGCGCGCAAGCTACATACAAGTCCACGCACGCACGCACCCACGGGATTTCCCAAGCGCGCGTGAAACGGGGTGGCTGTCGCGGCTCTCCGGCACCCACCTGTTGGAACTTGTCCGTCTGCCGGGGATTGAAGCCCGAGTAGGTGAGCAGGCGGGTGAGCTCGCAGTGCCCTGCCGAAGAGAAGAGCATCACACACGGCGACGCTCGGCCCACGCTGCCGGCCAAACGCCCGTGCAAGTTTCTTTTTTTTTTTGGCGTTTTTGCCACGAACTCTCCCGGCGTCGAGCCGCAAGGGCGCCGGCCCGGTTTTACAATTTCTCGACGCGTGCTCGTCTCGTCATTGTGGGCAGAAGGCCATCGACATTTTTTTAAATCTGAAATTGCGTTGTTTTGGGGAAAGCGATTTTTGCACCTCCGATTGGCACAGGTTGGCTATGTATGGTGAAAAAGAAGTTCAACATACATACATATAATTAATGATTTATAACAAAAAATGACAGTAATGCCCCTTTGCATTCACATGTACAGCCCTTTTTGTTAATTCAATGCTGTATGAAGGCCTTGTTGGTCTTCGGGGTTGACCATACATCACCGCGCTGGTCAGTGCGGGGTGGCGAAGACAAGGTGCAATAGGTACAGTAACAACGATAGATTTTCCTGACCAGGCCTCTGCTGCCCACCGCATGGCCCCGCAGAAGCCTATAACACCTGTTATGCATGGCGACCACCCACACAAAGTCTATCCGGGCTCAACCCAGCTTAGCTTCCCGCGAGCTGACAAGATCTGGGGAGTTCCCGGCAATTTGGTCACAAACATAAGCGTGCTTCGGAAAACATCGCGCACACGGATGGATCATCGCAACTCTTTCCAACAAGACCCCCCCCTCCCCCCCCCCCTTCGCCATCTGACACGGCCAGACAAATTAATCTGGCACCAGTACAGGAGATGAAACAGCGGCACGGTGATCGATCCGTGAACCCCATGTTGAGCGTGAGCGTCTCCCCCCCTTTCACGTTCGGTCGGGATTTGCTCCGGATCTACAGGCGGTCCCCGTCGACAATACAAACAGTAAAAAACATCGCTTGCAGATGTGTTTATGTTTCCTTTTAAAATCGGTCATATTTAACGGTGTTTTTTCGTTCAAGATCCACACAAACACTCGAGAATAACAAAAGCTCCACGCCAAGTCACGTCGGAATCCGGACCGACTCCGTTCAAACGCGTTCAGTGTCGGAAGATGCGTCGTAAATTTAAGTTTCTGCGTCGTAAATTGATCCATGATGACATTATATAATCGTCATGAATGTTGATCATCGTAATTTGGACTTTTGTAAACCAGAGACCGCCTGTATTTTGGTAACAAGCATAATATAAATTAACCCTTTCCCGTTCCGATGACGTGCATGTACGTTATCGGAACGGCAACGAAAGAGAAACAAAAAAATGTAATATCTTTATCGGTACGTCCTCATGTCGGAAGACGTACCGAGGGCTCCCACAAGACCATGCGGGAGGGGCGCGTGCGGCACAGTTTGGCGCCAGCTATCACAGAGCGTCGTCGTGTCGCTACTACGGTTCCCCCGCGATGTGGAAGTATTTGCCCGTCATTTCGGCACTATTTTTGCCGCCGTTCCATTCACGATTATTACATCGGTGCAAACCATTCGCGGACAAAACACGACGGCGACGACGACAACAACCTTTGAACGCCGCCCAGTGCAGCGCATTGTCTCCCTCCGTGTCGCAGGCCTGCAGCGCGGCGCCGCGCCCCAGCAGGTAGCCGGCGAGCGCCGTCTGCCCGAACTGCGCCGCCACCACGAGCGGCGTGCACCCGCGCTGGTCCGGCTCGTCGATCGGCACGCCGGCCACCAGCAGCGCCTCCATGGCCGCCACGTGCCCGTTGGTGGCCGCCCAGTGGATGGGCCGCGAGCCCGGCTCGGCGTCGCTCGGCGCGTTCACCGCGAGGGTCGCGCCCGTGCCGCCGCCGCCGCCGCCGCCGCCGCACTCGGCAAAATACCGCAGCACGGCGACGTGGCCCCCCAGGGCCGCCCAGTGAGCGGCTGTGTGGCCCGCCGCATCGCGCCGAGAGAGGCTCGCGATGCCCTCCGACTCCACGATCTCCTGGCACAGAGGCAGGTTCCTGGTCACGCAGAAACAAAGATCGCACCCACCCCCCCAGGGGGAGAAGCATTTGAGAAACCTGCACCGTTGTTTCATCTGGTGTGCCAAGAGAGATCGATTCAAACTGGCGACCTCTGGATTGCGGGTCCAGTGCGCAAACTACGGCACCATCGATCGCACACTGCACTACATGCGAATTCCGATGCACCGCACCCATCAGCCGTGGGAAAAAAACACTACACCATGGGAACTTTAGGGGGCGGCTTCATGAAGACAGTCGGCCGAGCCAACGGTCCGCAACACACGGCGCAAGAAACTGCGTATCGTGTTCCGAGCGCACGGACGGAGTTCACGTGTGCGCCATGGCTCGATGCGATATCGAGCGGTCCATCGATTCTATGAGCAACTTCCAGTCTGAGAGACCGTTCACTGCCACGGCGATGACCCCTCCCCGACCCAACTTTCTTCTGTGTCACGACCTCCTGCATCGTAACTGCCACTCTGCAATCCACGTGGGATTATTATTAATCATGGTTTGTTTAAATGGCATTGACTGCAAGTACATTAGAGTAAAATTCATATGTATGGATCAATGTTTTGTGGAATATTTTCCCGTGGCCGTCAAACCCCCAGGGAAATATTTTCCAGAGCTCAGCTCTGGACAGCTCCGGGTGAAATTAAGCCGTGGCCATATGCGAATGTACTTTAAATGCATATGCAATTCTCGCATACAGTCCACACAATGCACGATGGTTTATTATTATAAATAAACTCATGTCCTTTAGCCAGCCTGGGGCCCGTTGAGATTATTTCTTCACAAGTGTGACCTGGGTAACCATAGTGACGCCATGACAGTATTCCATTTTTATTATTTTCTTTCCGTCCGATTTAAAACAACTAAATGTGGGGTGGAGCGGTGGCGCAGCGGTTAGCACACTGCGCTATGAACCTGGAAACATGAGTCCATTTCCTGGCCGCGATCAAACATCAGTGATCCGACATCCAAATCGGACCTGGGCCTCACCAGAATCAGTCCAGGGCCACTAACCCTCACTGACCAGCGTGGTAAAGTTTGGTCAATGAACCCTCGTGAGCAATATGGCATGGAGAGGCCTTGACCAATGAATGGATATAAATGTGTAAACAAATGTCTTGATGGCTTCCTGATGTCGACAAATAAGTCAAAGTGTTTCTGCTTCAACAACCATGCAGTCGTGCTCATTTCCTTTGGTGGGCTTAATCTCCGTTTTAGTTTAAAAACTCTTTAAGAATTATTCGCAACCTTGTGTTGTTATTTTCGTTGTCAAAATGTGAGCTTCGAGAGGTTGGCCAGACGCAAACGACCATGGGTGGGCTTTGAGTGGTAGAATAAAAATAGTTTCGTTTTATTTGTATATTTTTTGGCAATTTGTTTGCCTTTCCTCTACTTTGCATCCCTATCGTGTTTTTGTATCGTTTGTTGCTGGAACATTCTGACCCGCACCTACTGGACATCTGTACAAATAAATATTCCAATTCTGAGTCTGACATCAGAGGGCGTCCGGGCATCCCGCCTGTTTTTACAGCGGGCGGGCGGGCGAGAGGGCGCACCGTTGATAAATCACTGCGCAACTCGGCAGCCGGCCACGGGAATCGAGTGTCCGGTCGGCGATCGCGATGCGCTTGCTCGCATCGACGCCACCACGTTCCGTGTGGTGGGGGGGGGGTTGGGAGGTTTGGCTTACGCAGCAACGCCAAGCTCCTCCGCTTGACTTTCAAGAAAAAGCGATGACTCCGGTGCTCGTTCTCTCCCACACAGACCCAGCCGTGTTGAAAGCGGACCAGGCCGGTGTGCGAATCGCTCATCTATTCTATTCGCGCGCCCAACGCCTTTGCTTTTTTTGCGGCGCTTTTCTTTTTTTGCATAAACGTGAGACGCACAAAAAAAAAGCCTTGCGGGGAGGAGACGGTGGGGGGGGGGGGATTAGTATGGGTGCTAGCCTCGGTCCGTGTCCCATCGTGCGACCTGGGTCTGGCTTTACTTGCCTGTGGTACAGGTGGGTCAAGGTGCATTCCTGCCATCACTGCTGGCGGAAGGGACAATCTCAGCACTGGCTCACCAGTATTGATAGCCCAGATGCTCCGCTGCCCAACAGAGAAAACGAGCGTTGGGCGACTTCGACCTAAGACTGACAACTTCACAAAACTGCTGACCACACACCGCCTTGAAAGAGCTGACCACACACCGTCTTGATAACGGAGGCATCAGCAAAAGGTGGTAAAGGCGCAGCCCTGCAATTGCTTGTTCACGTCACTGCTGCTGGAAGGGCCTCCACTGGAGAGCTCTTGATAGCACCTAACCAGACGTCTTACAAGAGGCAGGGGTACCCACACTTTACCCCGCCACACACATAACCATTTTTTTCTGCTTGGGGGGGGGAATCGAACCTAGGCGCAACTTGCTGTGAGGCGCAAGTGCTATCACTGTGCCAGCCTGCCGCCTCATTGCTGGACCACGAGGAGATGGCGATGGATTGGGGGAGGCTTCCATCGTCGTCATCGGCGACGATGACGACGACGACAACGATGGTGACAGCGCGTGGTATTACTGCCGTGTCACTCGTAAATCTGCAGCCACATCCGCCGCCGCCGTCAAATCCCTACTGGCAGACGAGGCAGAGATTTGCGTTAATTGCATGTGTGCCGATTATACAGTGTGCGGCATCACGGAGTCACAATTACAAACATGCCCCATACAGCCTCAGACTGCCGGGGCAAGTCCTGTTAGTCGTGTAGCACCTATGAAGGCCGGCACGGCACACGAGGGGGCGGGTGGCCAGCACCACGCCGGGCCGCATTCGTCTCCCCCCAGTGCTGACGATTTTACACACTGTACCGGGTACTCAATTAAGGCCGAGTCGACCTAGGGGAGGCCCAGGATGTTGGTCGTGAACGGGAAACGAACTTGGATCGCTGGGGTCATAGCGCAGTGCGCCAACCGCTGTGCGATGTACTCAAAGACAAAAGCACAATGTATTTACACACACACGCTATGGTGCGTTTGCGCCAGTAGGCTAGAACTGTCCGAGCCAACTAATTAATCTCAATTCAAAGCGCCCGTTCGCTCCTGGTACAAGGTACAGACAATTGTCAATCCGCTGCTGGATCAGGCCTCCCCAAAGCCGTCGTAGTCTCTCATTTGTCCTGGGATGCAACAATCTGCATAGCTCCCCACGCGAGCCGATTTCATCGCTCCGTCACCGCGGCAGGCGCCCACGTCGCCTCTCAGGCTGTTCCTTTGTTTGGCTGCCGCTCCATCGATAGGGTCAACCACAGTCCATCACGCTTCAAGAGGTGACGTGTCCTGCCCGTGCCCACTTAACTCGTCGCAAGTCGACTTGCGTTTTGTTCCTCCGATCCGCGCGTGCCTCTTCCCGTCTCGCCGTGTAATTCCAAGCGTTTGTCTCTTCGCGTGTTACACAATTACATATAACAAGAATAATAACTACTGGATGATCGTGCCGATTGTTTACCCAGGAAAGGCCGATTGAGTCTCAGGGCTCTTGGTCAGGAGGGTGCTGCTTCATTGGACTGTTTAGCCAATACCATTATATAATAAATATACAAACTAAGTATCCCTTGATTTGAAGCGTTTGTGACTGCAGGAATCCATACTCTTTGGTTCTTTCGGTAAAGTCACGTAGATATAAACTAAAATAAAATAAATCACGACGTTTCGGGCGCAACACAAGCGTCCATCATCAGGTGGGGAAGCATGGCCTGCTGCTGAGGCAGACTGTCGTAAAAGGTTTGAAATGGGTGTAGCTCAAGGGTCATAAAGAAGTGGCCGGGGCTAGTGATGTTAATGTGAGAAATTAGCATGTAACTGTAAGATGATGGACGCTTGTGGTGCGCCCGAAACGTCGCGATTTATTTTATTTTAGTTTATACCTACGTGACTTTACCGAAAGAACCAAAGTGTAAGTATCCCTTGCTGTGCAGCATTTTGGGTAAAATCTAATACATGCAGAAACTCTGTTCCGTCACTCGACATATAAAGAAGCTTTTAATTCTTCAGCCTATTGCCTTATTGGCTTTGCCGACCAATAGTCAACAGCGTCATTAGTGTAAGTGAACAAACTCTGGGCTGGTTTCAACCTTCTGGGTCTCATCAGCAGAGTCAGAGTTCAGTTTGTTTCGCATTGTCCCCATCTGTCAGTACGGCCATCGGCAATCTACGAGCTGTCAGCTTGCCTTAGGCTGTGCCCCCTTTAGGATTGCCACCTGTCCAGCATTTCCCTGGATCGTCCTCTTGTTGAGGCAGCTGTCCTAGGAAATCTATCAGGACGTTAAAAGCCTCGTTTTTTTTACCATTTGCATAATAACACGCGACCCGTGACGATGCATTTACATGTCGTTCTCTGCTCTTCTGGTATTGTGAGATATTCTGCTAGATTGGAAACTCATTTCTTTAGAACTGCTTTTTTGCGTTTAGTTTATCGTCCTTCGCCCGCACCTTCGATTGGCACGGTTGTCTTCGTACGGTGCGAAAGAAGTTCAACATACATACACACGCAAATGTTATTTGTTCGTGCCACAGGAGGTGGCAACCGTAGCCGTATCCCCCCGCCCCCATCACCAGTCTCGGCTCGGTTCATGCGCGAACAAGCAGAGCCGTGCGCGTCCGTCGGAGAAAGAACGGCAACTAGCGTTCAAACACGCGTGGGTGTGCGCCTGCGTGTCCACGGCGATTATCGCGTCGGTGCCATTGTCAGCGCCAACTACCCGGCCACGCGTCACTCGCGATGCTTTCTGCTCGATTTAAGCTCGTGGCAGCAATTGTGAACGTTGGTTTACGGCCGTTCGTCAATCCACTGCTGAACGAAGGCCTCTTCGCGCCCCGGCATTGAACAAAAAAAAAAATCCAGGCGCTTTCCTCGCCCGAGTCATGTTGTTCCAGACATAATCGTGGAATTTCACCGCAGTTTCTGGTGTTTTTGTCGTTCAGTTTTATTGGTACCGATGCTTTGTTTTACCCGTATGGTTTTGTACTCAAATTTGTGAATTGACCCCGGGACACCCTTGCAAAACAAGGCCGTGTTTTAGGTTGATCTTAAATGGTTGTTTTATATCACCTTGTGAAATGCAAGGGTCCTTTACTTTGCATTGTGGTCCTCCTCGCTGCCACTGGGAAGACAAAGGCGTAAAAGGTGTGTAGCATTGGCTCACCTTCCCCTACATCAACAGGCGGCACTCGCCAACACTCACCCAGGCGAGTCAGTGGTGGACATTTGTTCCACTGCCTAGGGCAGGGATGGGGAACGTCCGGCCCGCGGGCCGTATAAGGCCCGCAAAATCATTTGGTCTGGTCCTGCCGGGCTCGAAATTCAATAAATCTAGAAGCAAACCTGGAAAAGCAGTTGCGAGTAGCAACATCATCAATACCAGCCAACATCACACGCCTCGCCAAAGAGAAGCAATTCCAGCCATCACATTAGGAGTGGGTTAATTCAATGTTTGACCAAATATAACAGGCTAATTTTTAAGTTCATAATTTTGTATGGCCCGCGAAAGATGTTGTAAATATCCAAATGGCCCTTGGCAGAAAAAAGGTTCCCCAAAAAAAAAGGCCTAGGGTCTCGCGGTTGGGGCTGTGCACCCCTCCGATGCGTTTTGTGGTTATACTGCGCGTTGTCCCAAGTTTTCGCTACACGTGCCTGGAGCTTCCTCACGATCCGAATCCAGTTCCAGGTTGTTGGGGTTGTTTTTTTCCCCCTTCCAGTTCCTCAACGAGCTCCCAGCACGCGGAGCGAAACGTAGGGACGTGGTGCAAGAGAGCTAGAGAGAGTTTGCCGTTGACGATCTGGGCAACCACGATCAAATATTAACATTGCACAGTTTCGAACCGAGAACGTGTGCCAATAAAATAAAGACCGTTCATGTCAACACAATAAAAGGCTTTATTAATCGTTGCCCTTGGCGGTCGTGTGTGCGCAATAGGCCGAAGGGCAAACAATGAGTGTGCAGGATAAATTACACAACGGATGCGAGTGGTTAGTATTGATTGTGAGGGCACCGACAGCGTGGAGATGCTTGGATTGCCGCGACTTGACCGACACGCACCGTAACAACAACGTAACGTGCAACGCAGCACAATGAAAACGTATTTATAGTCGAGCCTAAACGATGTGACCACTTAAACAAATATAAAAACTAAACTATGTTTTGTATTTTACCAGGTAAGGCTCACTGAGAACTATATAGCTCTTTTTTCAGAAGCGACCTGGACACAAATTATAGCTCAAAGAGGTGGCTTATGTGGAAATTTCGAGTAGCTAAATACTCTCTAAAACGCACGTTTCTTCCTTATCGAGAGACTGTACGGAAACAGCGGCCATGTTTGTTTTATAGGACAGTCCATAGGCAGAGGAGAACAGGAAGACCTTGAACCTGGACTTGCAAACGAGGGGCAGGAAATTGACAGTAGCGGCGCTGGGTTTCAGACTCAAAATGATGAAATAAAGAAGTGAATGAGAGCGGTGTTGAAGTGATTTTCAAAAAAAATTACGTGATTCTGAAAAGTGATGTACCATTGCACCCGAACAGGAAAGTTTTCAACCAGTGCCCATCACAAGCTATGACATGGATCGGAAACGTTTTGACACCGACAAAGAGAATTGAAGGCGAAGCTGAAATGTATGCAGTGAAGCAAGGAAAGATGCATGATGAGAATTACACTGGGAGACAAAAAGAGGAACACATGGATCAGAGAACAGATAAGTGATTAGTGATAATTAAAATTTATAATGCGCAATGCATGAAAAGCAGGAAACGAAAACAGAACCAGGGCAACCGACCAAACTAAAGAGGGAAGGCCAGTATAAGGAGATGGGTTTTCAAAGCACACTTGAATATATCTACCGACTCCGATTGCCCTGATTTCAAGTGGCAAGGCGTTCCATAGTTTGGGTGCCACGCTAACAAAAGCCCCGATCACCAAAAAGAGAGCAACCTTGACCTGGGAGTGCTGATCAATTGGGAAATCAGAAGATCTTAAGGACCTTGATGGAATATAATGTATTAGTTCCTGCAAGTAATGTGGGGCGACCCCTTTTAAAGCCTTATCGGTTAATAGCAGTATCTTAAAATCCACTTGAGTAAAAACATGTATGATACACAGTGGACCCTCAGACATCTCATAACTGCAATCATACGGTCAGGAAACTCAACTGAACTATGGGATGGAGTAGTGGTTTGTCCCCAATGGCGTGAACCCAGTGAGCAGAGTTCAATTTCCAGCCATAGCTGACTTCAGTGGCGAGTGATATCGGAGCCGGTCCTGGACCCCTTCTCCCCTTCCCCCGCCACTATTCACCAATGCACACTGACTAGCATGGTGAAGCATGGTCAAACAACCGCAATGACCAACGTGGCATGGGGAGGGCCTTCGTCAAGCAGTGGATTGACAGAGGGCTGTAGATTAGTGTTTATTTATTTATTGTACTTAAATTCAAACTTGACAGGACTAACATGCGCAATCCACACCACACAGGTCATGAATGCACGATTAATAATTCACGCCCTTTGTCTCAATTGACTCTAACCTGGCTAAGTATGGGTATGACTGAAGTAATGACGAATTAATTTGGTCATGCCGCACGTTTGGGTTTCCGCCTTGCCCCCCGTTGGGGCATGCGCTGCTAGCGAGCACCTATTAGCACACCACCACATGACATGAAATTAGCTCGCGTGCACAAACTGGATGGATGTTACATCGCAGGATCGTGCGATTCGGCTACGGCTTGGGGAAAGGCTTCATCTAGCAGCGGATTAACCATGGCTGATGGCGCTAATGGGTTTTGGTGGGTTACGTTTACATAGACTAGCCCTGTATTGTCAGGCCCAGGCTCGGCTGCAGCGTTCAGCACAGTACGAGTTAAATTCCCGGTCAAGTGTCTGGTGACAGGAGCGCAGGTGTAAGATTACAGCTTTTGAAAAGTGGCCCTCACTTGTACATTCAAAGACCCAGTGGCTGTGACAGACCTGAATTCGAGGCCGTGGGCACAGCTTTTGAGCGTGCAGGCAGTGCAACTGCACCAGGGGCCCCAGCCCAGGCGACGGGGAGGGATGTGAACTGGAGAATTCACTGCTGGATGACCCTTCCAAACGTCAGACTGGCAAGAATGCACCTGCTATCACGTATCCGGACCTTCCTCTCTGATAAAACAATTTGTCAGAGCTGTAGATAAGGAGTCGGAAGCCTTCAAGTACCTTCAAGACTTCTTCCCTGAGCTCTCCGAGGCCAAGGTCAAAGCCGGTGTCTTCGTCGGACTACAGATAAAGAAGATCCTGGAGTGCAACTAATTCCCCAAGAAGCTCACTAGTAAGGAGATAGCGGCTTGGAATAGCTTTGTCGCAGTGGTTCGTGGCTTCCTGGGCAATCACAAGGTCGAAAACTATGTGGAGCTGGTTGAGACTCTGGTGAAGAACTTCGGCACAATGAGCTGTAGGATGTCCCTCAAAGTCCATATCCTTGTTGCTCGTCTTGATCAATTCAAGGAGAACATGAGAGAGTACTCGGAGGAGCAAGGCGAGTGCTTCCACCAGGATATACTGGACTTTGAACGCCGCTACCAAGGACAGTAAAACGAGAACATGATGGGAGACGACATTTGGGGGCCGATTCGTGAAAGTGATTTACAGTATAATCGTAAATCTCGAAAAACTACTCACTTCTAAATCTTTTGTAGTAATTTTTGTATTACTTTAGTATAAATACATGATCATTTTGATTCATATGTTGTTTTTCTCTGACTTTATGTGAACAAAAAGACACAAGGTGCATTTAAAAATATCACTGTCCTGGTCACAAAAGCAAAGTTTGTGGGGAATAACAGCCATTTTCTATACTTTTTAGGCATAAGCAATTACGAAATAACACTTTTACTATCCAAGAACACAAAAAAGTGTTACATCGTATTATACGACGCTCCCGGAAAGTAAGACGCACCCAAAATGTCTTCCTCGTGCCAATGAAGTTTCAACAAATCTGGTCTTCGCAACACACAAGAGTATATATACAAAGATCCCTCTTATAGCTTCAACAGACTGTTGCCGCAAGTGCTGTTAGCGAGCAGCACCTATGAAGACCGGCACGGCACAATAGGGAGTGGATGCCAACCAACACCACGCCCGGCCGCCTTTGTCTCCCCAGTGGCGATCCTTAACGCACCGCACCGGGTACTCATTCGAGTCCAATTTGACCTTAGAAGGAGGGCCCTGAAACGGTTCAGATAACCATCACCGGTGTTGTGCCGTGAGCGGGAATCGAACCCGGGTCGCCGGGTTCGTAGCGCAGCGTGGCGCTAACCACTACACCACCGCTCCCCACCCCAATTACACACACACACACACCGGATTATAAGACGCACTCCCAAAATGTTACCTTCAAATACAGGGGGATCTGGGAGGGCTTGGGGCGGAGGAATAAATGAAAATCGTCTAAAGCGGAGACTACCCCACCCCACCACCCACAAAAAATGCTTTCAAAACGAATCCTTACCCTGCCTTGGCCGCGCTGAAGAGGTTCTTGCGAAAGACGGCGTGTGGATGATGCCCTCCCACACACTCCGAGTCTCCGCAGCCAGGACTCACCACCACCACGCCGTCGCCGGCGTTGGCCGCACCTGGCCGCTCCGTGAGCGGCGGGCGAGGAGACGGACTCATGGTGCTCGGCTCCACACTCCCCGCGTAGCTCAAAGACCCCTTTGGGTAGCTGCTGCCGAAGCTTTGCCGGGCAACTTCTCTCCTGGATTTATAATCCCCGTGACGACTTCCCCCTCCTACCCCTACTACGACTCCCGCACTGGGGTTCTGTCGCTCACCTGTGCTCACACCTGTGCTCACACACGCTCACCTCTGTGCTCACACACGCTCACCTCTGTGCTCACACACGCTCACCTGTGCTCACACACGCTCACCTGTGCTCACACACGCTCACCTGTGCTCACACACGCTCACCTGTGCTCACACACGCTCACCTGTGCTCACACACGCTCACCTGTGCTCACACACGCTCACCTGTGCTCACACACGCTCACCTGTACCCAGACACGCTCACCACATTGTGTGTGCTGCCTACGTATCAAACGCGTATCGTTATCGATCACTTTTTTTACCCAAAGTTGCGCACCAAAGCTGCCCCCCACCCACCCCTCCGAGTGTCACATTCGCGTTAAGGCTCCACGTGTCACACTTGCACAAAATGTGCTCTTGCCCGGGTCCGTGACGCCTACTCGGGGTCGTATCCACCACCAAGCAACCAACACAACCACCAACACCAAACACTTCCCTACTGAGCTCGTGTCTCGTCCCATTTGCCGTTCGAGGTGGGGTCGGGAGGTGGGGTGGGGGGGGTAGTTGTGGAGGAAGTCTCTTTAATTGTTTATTTATTTCTTACGCCACACATTTGGAGTGTTGGGGGTGTGGCGTGCGCTGCCTTCTCCACGTGCAAGCCACGTGGTGGCGCTGTGGAGAACCCAACAACAACAGCCGCTCGTGGTCTGGAACATCGTGATATTTAAATGCACGTCCTCCCACTACCCTTCGACACGCCCGCGTCCAATTGTTTCCGAAATTAATGGACAATTAAATCATCGACTGACTGCGGGGACTGGGGGGAGTAATTCTACCCCCCCCCCTCGCTCCACCAGAAGAGATCACGTGGGGCCATCGCAGCCTCCCCTCCCCCCACACCGCACCCCACGGCGGGTGAGGCCAAACCATTTGTCACCGACTCCGTAGGGGAGGGTGGTGGAGATTGATTTACGTGAATCGCACTTCAGTCATCATCGCGTAACGTGCTCTCAGTAACCTTACGATACCAGTTCAGTAAGCGCTTAGGCGTTGCTTTGAGCTGATGTTTAAACGATAGTGTTGTTTCGTTGACGAAGTAATTAGTTAGAATCTTTCAAATTTCCCCCCCCCCCCTTTGGGTCGTGGCGCAGATGGACTACGCCGCGCATCGCGATTGGACGAGTCGACGACCAACGGCGTTGGGGGGACAATTTGAATCGGCGTGTGGTGATGGGAGATGGTGCTCGCTCTCTCGCTCCACGTGTGTATATGTGTGTATAAACAGGATATAAGGACATTAATCTAGATACTGTCGAGGAATAACACTGCGGTAAATTGGGACGCGATTCTAGATTTAAGGTCGCGGTTGAGTAGGTTGTAGGGTCACAGTGCGGGGATATAGGGGAACCCGTGCTTCGGTTATTAAGGACGATTATATAGGCACGCCCGTGCGGTTAATGAGAATACATCTTGGGAATAGGACCACGAATGAAATGCAAAGTGTGAAGAATCGCGACATGCCGGTCTCTAGGTCACAGAGGAAGAGACTGAATTCCAGTGCGGGTGAGTGTCTTGTGTGTCGGCATCGTCACACGGTCATATTAATGTAGTTATTACACGTTGAAAGGTTTTTTTTAAACAGGACCCGAAACACGTGTAAAAAAAGTTAATGTGCATTTTGACCACAATGTCCTAAAGAAGTGCATTGATTTTGCATCGTGTAGTTCTTTAGTTCAGAAACTTTTGATGGTTTTTGCATAACGAACGTGCAGTATTACTGTTCTCACACTTGAATTTGTCTTGTTACATTTGACTATGTGTGTGTGTTTTGTTTAATGATCTCTCATCTGTCTCTCGGGGCTCAGTTGTGGGCAGCAGAAAGCAATAGCAGCAAAACTCCACTGTTGTACCGTACTTGTGTGCTCCCACGTATAAATGCTCCCACCCCACCTTCACCAAACCTCTACTGGTGAAGTATGTTTAACACGTAGGCTTTCGCGACCAATATCATCCATAATAGAGATTTTCTGGGTTGGATCACGTAAATATATAAATGTGTCGTTAAACCCGCCACCACCCGACACAACCAACTAGTAAGGGTTGTCAGAAGCGCCTCTACATTAAGGAACGAAACAGACTTCTCCACAAATCTGGCTGTCGCCTGATGAAGCTGGTTGTAATTACTGGCGAAACGTCGTACTCTGATTGTAAATGTTGTGGCTTGGCTGTCCAACACACGGTGCTGTACTCGTATACTATACTACACTATACACTACACACCGGTGTGCTGTACTAGTATACTACACTATACACTACACACTAGTGCTGTACTAGTGACGAATTGGCATGTTCTGTTTACGTGACAACCCTTACTAGTTGGCTGTGTTGGGTGGTGGCGGGTTTTAACAACACATTTATATATTTACGCGATCTAACCCAAAAAACCTCTATGGATGGTGAAGTATGGTCAAACCACAGGCATGGAAAGAGGCCTTCGTCCAATTGTGGATTGACAAAGGGCATGTCTGTGCGTGTGGGTAGTAAACGTTATGGCCGCCCAGAAAAATAAGTCAAATTTAAAAATGCTTTTTTTTAAAACACGCTTCGATTAAATGTACCCTACTCGTAATGGCAGAACTCCAGGAAGTGGCCCCGAGGCTTGTCATAACATAAGGAATCGTGGTGATTTACAGCCAACGTCAGTTGAGCATGGACAATTGGACCCAAGCCGAAAGATAACACGTAAAAAAGAATGTTTAAAATTGTTTTGATAGAATATAGTCTTGTCAACAGTATAACATAAGTATACCAAGTTTGCAGTCGATACCACATTGGGAAGTGGGTTAAAACTTGAGAATACGACAACAACAACAGAGTGAGTTAAATAAAAGCGTGTCAATAAAAACATCTCTCCTGGATTCTCGGGACCGGTTCTCACGAGGTGACCTGCCACACTGGCGATTCCCATCCATGAGAGTCTGGGTTCGTGAGAGAATCTGGAGGAATACCCTGGTGTTGGTGGTATTTGCAACGAGGGTGCGGGTATTACTTCAAAGCTCCACACTGATAGATGCAATAATCCATTGCTGTACTGTACTTCTCTTTCCTGACCAACTCGAAGCCTGGTATTTCCAGGGTGTCTCCCATAAAAGTACTAGCCAGCATGAAACCTGCATAACGTCAGAGATTGAGTGAGGTCTGGGTAACGTTGAGGGCGATTTAATTGCATCTTCTCTACAAACAACGTATTCTCCGGATGTACAAGACTCGCTCTTTCCCCACCTGTATTTTAAATCAATGGTTGGGAGTGCGTCTTATAATCCGGTGGGTGTATGAGAATCTGTATACTCTACGTACTTTATGTATATACTGATAACAGGCACAAGTTTAGTGGTGTGTACAGTGCTGTATTATGATTCGGTCATGGCCATAGAGAAACTCCAGAATCGGAAGCTTTATTTAGACTGGAGGATTCCGATGAGCTATGAAGCTCATGTTTTTTTCACAGATGTCCAGTAGGCAAGGTAAAACGACAACAAACAATACAAACCTAATAGTAGCGTACAATAGACAAAAGGCACTTCGCTATAACTAAATAACTAAATAAACGTACCTCGACCAGTAGAGGGCAATACTGCTCCACGGATGGAATTTATCTGCAGTGCTTTGAGCCCCAGACCCGGGGGGCAATTGCAAATTGTTATCGTGTTGTTAATGAATTTGCGATGGCAGTGTAATTGGAATTCAAATTTCGGCTAACAATGCTGTCGTGATTTCAATTATAATTGATCCCAGGTCTGCTGAGCTACAATTGCTTGCCGAGCTGCGATGTTGACGATGGAATACTTTTAATGTGATGCGTGACTGTGGATCAGCTCTTGTGAAATAACGTTTGGAAACCCAGAAGATGTTGTAAAGCGTGACCTAATATTCCGATTTAAACGCAAAAAGGTCGAGATACTGGTCTAGATTTAGCATTCTTACATGCTGCTGGAAAATGTGGACCTCCAAAGCCAATGATAGGCCAATTTGATTGAGACGTACTTCTATTTATACTGAATGCGGAGACTGAAGGGGGTTCCGTTTATCCATGTTTTCACTATTTCCATGTTATATTCTGCGCACAGCCTGATTCACATGAATACTTTTTAGAAATCGGCACACTTTTTTGTTACACACTTTTGCCGACACGAACGACAAAGTAAACGCTTGCTTTGCAAATTTTCCTAACTATAATTTGATGGGAGTTTAACTTGTTTTTTATTTGCAAAACGAAACGGCACGGTTGAGATTGTGCTCAAAGAACGATTAAGTCAGCCAACGACTGTTGGCTACGCTACCGTGAAACTGCTGCGCTTGCAAATCGCGTGCACACACACACGTCACCGGCCTGAGAAATGTGCACCGCACATGAGCTTCAAGCGAGTTTCAACACGTCGCTTGAATGTCCACAGCGCCAGTGCATCGTTGCCTGCCTGGACTTTCGAAGTTACCTACATTAAACATCTCGCAATTCCTTTTCAACGACCGCTAAAAATGTCCGTTGCCATTTCTCCCACGACTCGCGCAGAGCCTCCGGGGTTGGTGATGGAAGTGAAGCCCAAGATGGGGAGAAGGTATGTCGCTGCTGCCGTAGCAGCTCCCAGGCATGGCAACGAGTCAAGCGGCAACGTCAACTCTTGCCTGGTATGAGACAAACACCTTGTTAGGCATGAGTAATGTGGTTTCTTCCCACCACGGTGTGTAGGCGTGGACCGCTCTTATTACATGGTGCAGAGTATCATCATTTGACACTGATTGTGGTTGTGGATGGTCGTCGGCTGGAATTGTGTGATTGAGAAAGGTGTGGACCGATTTGGCAGCAGTTCCATGAAAGAGCCGTTTGGTTAGTCATCATCGTCATCAACTTTTATGTGTAACCAGGTAAGAGTCTGCTAAGACTAACCATCTGTGATAAAGTATCAATAACAACAGTGTACAATTATGACGTAAATAATACAATAACAATAACCAAATGGTAAAAAAATAAACTTTCAGTTGAACTTCATATTTTCTTAAGATGTGTTTCTTTAACGAGATTTTAAACTTTGATTTCGAAAGCACGAACGTGCAAATTTGCAAGGGCAATATTTCACGTAAAAAAATTGGATGGGATGGTTTAAAACGGTGACAATTGCAAAAAAAATCCATGTATGAGGTGCTTAATCGTAGAAAGAACAGTTTCCAAATGTAGTGTTTACTCTACGTAAATGTTTGAGCACGTCTCCATTTGCAAGCAATAAAATCTGGAAACAAACCAGACCGGCACAAGAACGGTAAGATGCGTAGTTGTCATCTCTACATTCGAAATAATGCTGAGTGTAATTCGGAGATGATGTCACCTAAAGTCACTGTTGTATAAGTCAAAGGGAAACCACCCCCAAACCTTCGTTCTGAAATAATTTCTCAAGAACACCGGTACGGCGTGCAACGTTGCGAGTTGCAGAGTGTGGGGCATTGGGATTGGAGGGGAAGGAAGGAACTTGAGCCATGCACCTGCCCTTGGGCCAATGACTTGAGGGAAATATCCACTTGTTAACCTTCTTTATTTACTTTTCGCAGCCCGATAGAGCGCTGAAGGTTCAAAACATCAACACGGACCTCAAGCAGAGGGAGACGGACAAGGAGGTAAGAAATTAACCCGTAAAAACAAAGTTTTTCACTATAAATCCTTTATATGCGTGGCGGCTAGAGTCCTCTCGTTCTCTGGCTTGAGATGGCTGCCACCTATGGGTCAGATGATTACCTGCCACCATTAAGCAATTGGTAATTTAATATAATTTTTTTTTCCCTAAAATGTTGAAATTTTGGAAAAAAAATTTCGCGAAAATAAATTGTCACGCACAACGAGTCTGTGTGCAAAATGTCAGCTCGATTGGATCACGGGAAGTGGGTTAAAAAACGACCGAAAGATTTGCACGGTCGTAAGCGCACAAGCAAGCAAGCAAGTGAACTTAATATAAAGGATTTAAAAAGTCGTGTGCCCGTCCAGTTCGTTTCACCCTTGCCCCCTCGTGCCAATCGACCGAAAAGTGGATGCCCGGTAACCGCCGCCAACGCCTCTCGTGCCGCCACAGACGCGCCTGCTGGTGAAGCAGTGCGCCGAGACAGAGCGCCGTCTGCACGCCGTGGAGGCGGAGCTGCGCAAGGCGGAGGAGAAGCTGCAAACTGGCGCGCGCGAGCGCAATGCCCTGACGACGTGGGCGATTGCCGCGGAGAAGCGATCTGCCGAGCTCCAGAGCATCAACGACATGCTGCGGGCTAAGGTGAGTGGCACTTAACACCCTCGCACTGAAAGGGTCGACCCCAGTGGTTGGCTTGTGTTATCACCTTAATTTGCAAAACTCCAAGGTGGAGTTTTTGTAGCCTCCTCAACCTGGACATTGAGCTATCACCTTAGGTCAGTTATGCTTGCTTGGCATCACTTTCAGTTGTCTTGCAGCATATAAAACCCCTGCATGTTAACAGGTTTTAAAATAACTTGTCCATTTAACATTCAAACACAGAAACATTTCTCTTGAAGTTCTTGGCCGTGACAAACGCAGGTTGCACTTCAGGGAATGTCCTTCGTCGTTGTGACTGATATCTGCTTGGGAAATTTTCTGCCCATGTTGAGATCACCATCATTGTATGTATCTTAAACTTCTTTTCGCATCGTACGTTGCCAACCGTGTTAATCATCATCATCCGCCATTTTAATCATCATTATCCGCCATGGTCAATCCAGCCCTGGATCAATGCCTCCTCTAGCCGCTTACCATTCCTCACGATCCTGCAACGTAACATTTGGATCGTAAGTCAGAATCTTGAATCGTGTCGGCAGTCTTCTTTCATATGGCTGATGTTGATGCAGAGCAGCGACTACAATTTCACATTCGTGTGGTCAAGCTAGATACGTGTCGGCAGCCTCGAAGCTGATCTGGCAACGATTAGGAAAAACCACCCTTCTATTTTAACTTTGACGTGGTGTCTTATTGCATCACCTGTTTCAACGACTGGCATCGTGGCACTGTTGCTGTGCTTTGTGTGTACTTGACTCCACAGTTCTCGAGAGACAAGCTGAAAAGCGAACTTGGCAAACTATGCTTGGAATTGGCGGAGCTGAAACCAAAGCTGGAGAGCGTACAGCAGGTGACTGTCTGCTTCCTGCGTGCTCGCCGCTTATCGGACCTCGCTCATCGCTATTGCACACATGCAAGTGTAGTGTTAGCTTCCAGTAAGGAAAGCCACAAATATATAACATTTATATACTAATCCCGAAATGAGGGTGTTCATATTATTTTCAAAATATGGCTTATTTTATGGAATGAGTAAATGGTGTGATGCCAACCATCGACACTGAATGCACCATCACCACAAGGGTGGACGCGTAATTTTTATCTGAATTACAGTTCTAATTGGTTGACATGCTTTGCCCCAAGTAAAAGCGACTTAATGATTATACTGATGATTACCCGCATCTCTTAAGTGTCTGAAACGTACGTCTGAAATTGTGGAACTGCCCAATCATTAAAAGATTTACCCCCCATCCCTGACGATTCTATAGATTGTTGCGATTAAGGGCAGCGATTCATTCTCAATATGTTATATATCTCTTGCAGTGAACTTTGCGCTTTTCTTCATGATGGCCTTGCATTATAAGAATGGTGCAAAATATCCAAATGTACCACATTATTACAATTTTGATGAAGGTTTGGCGAGCTGAGGAATTTCATAAATTCGTGCATAATTCCACCCCTACCAGTCGGCTGTTTTGTTGTCGCTTGAGTCCATGCTCACGGCCAACACCAGGTGACGATTATCTGAACCGGTCCTGGGCCTCCCCTAGGTTGCTTCAGCCTCAAATGAATATCTGGTGCAGTGTCTAAAACATCGTCACTAGGGAGACAAAGGTGGCCGTGCATGGTGTTGACCACCCACCCCCTCGTGTGCATTACCGGCCTTCATAGGTATTTGCAAACAGCATTTTCCACAACAGTCTGTTAAGGCTATATGGGGGGGGGGGATCTTTGTCTTTTATGTGTCTTTGTCTCTACAGGAGAAGGAGCAGATGAAATGTGAGTTTGAGGAGCAAGTGAGGACCTTGCAACTGAATCAACAGACATCCCAGACAGTCTTAGAACCCCTGAAAGGTAAGGTGTGTGTATTTCCTCCCGCAGGTTGGTATTGTTATGGATTGCTTTTCATATACATTCACATAGTTATAATGATAATAGTCTAATTTTATATACAAGCTCTTTTGTCAATCCACTACTTAATGCTGTGTTGGTTGAGGGTTTGTTTAACTATACTTCATCACCATACTGGGGCATGACCATTTGGGGTATCGCAGCCACCAATGTTATTCGTTGCCGAGAATTTCACTTGGGTCACCAGGTTCAAATGTGTAAATACTATTTAAATTGAAAAGAGTTGGCAATTTATGATAAAACATGGCACTTTTATAAACCCGTAATTTTTCAACTTAATACAAAGCCTGGAAATATTTTTTTATTTATCAAACAGAGGACCCAAAGGACAACTTAAAATCGGATTTGACGGATCGGCCGTTGGAGGGCGGCGATCCCAGCAGCCACGCGCAGCCGCCTCAAATCCCCGCAGCGCAGAGCGGTGAAAACGCCGATCCTGTCCTCGGGTGTCGGTTGGCGCGACGCGACGGAGAAATCTCCACCCTCCGGGTTCAGGTCCAGCGCCTCGAGAAGAAGCTCCCGTCTCTCTCCAAACGCGGGCCGGGGCGCGGCGCTGTCGCTCGCGAAGTTCCCATGGAGTGCGACGGTCCCGGTGTGCTTGCTGGCGAGGATGCGGCGGCGGCGACGACGACGGAGGAGATGGCGATGCTGCCGCTGGAGGGGCCCGCGCTGGAGCAGCAGCTGTCGGGCTTGATAGAGGAACGGGTGACCATTGAGCAGGGCCTGCGAGCGGTGCTCGCCGACGTTGAGCACCTGCAGCGGGGAGATGGGCGGCTGGAGGAGCTCGTGGAACGCATGGACAGGGACGTGCGGGAGAAGGACGAGGAGATTGAGAAGCTGAAGACCGAGCTGAACGGGTGAGACTTGTGTGGGATTCTGTCTTTCACGTCAGGTTAAAGTGTGCTTTGACAACCATGCCGACTTAAAAGTATGCTCGGCTTTTAATTTCCTACGAGATGAGGTGCATTGATTGGGTTACAGGAGTGTACCCCCTGTCACCATACTCCTTATGTATGTATGTATGTTGAACTTATTCCGCACCATACATAGCCTACCGTGCTCATCCGTGGCGATGGTGGGACAACTTGGCTGATCGGCTTAGTTCTATCATAAATTTTGCGGCTGATTACTTGCGCACCTTTTAAAAATTGCAGCCGCCCCAGAGCCAGAAACCCCCTCTAGAAGCCACACCCAGCTGCACGCTGCTGATGGTGCCGATTAAGTTTTCCCAAACCCCTGGCCATTGTCGCCCATCCAACGGTGCACACATGATGTCAGATATTTTTCCCCCCCGCTTCCCAACACAATTTTTTCGTGCCATTCGTCTAGTTGAGCAATTGAAGCGATATTCGGTGGAGTAATCGATTTTACTTAAATATTCTGATAGCCCAGCTCAAGACTTTTATGGGGTCCTTGTCCACAGCGTGAGGGAGTCCGCGGAGGAGCAGAGGCAGTGCCTGCAGGAGCGAGTGGAGGCGCTGGAGCGGGAGGCGGCCCAAGGGCAGAAGAAAGCGCCCCCAAAGACTCCACGCCGGCGCGTGACGCTGCTCGCAGCCGAAGCCGGGAGCGAGCTCGCCAGGTGAGCTGTGCCTGCCGAGCAGGCGTGACCCGTTGGGCAGGGGAACATTTAATAACATGCATCGCGTTATAATAATGTTCAATATAGTTTATGCATGGGCGACAGGCGGAATTACTACATGGCAGGATCGTGAGAGGTGGCGGCGATGGGGTGATAAGGCCTTCATCCTGCAGTGGATTGACCATGGCTGATAGTGATATAGTGGCCTCCCCCGCGCCATGCGGATCCTGCGGGTTTTCTTTCATCAACGTTGCTTTTAGAGCAGGCCAAAAATCCAAAAATGTCCAAGCAGCAAGCAACAAACAGGACTTATTGAAGGTGTAACAGATAAGAGTTAATACATTTCTTGAATTGAGCAAGGGTTGGTAAAGGCAGAGAGTATAGTGCAGCAATATATATATTTTTGCACTACCCTAGAACAACAACAAACCTGTTTTTTTAAGCACGTTGGCGCTCTGTCCGAGCAATTTATATGATCCAACCTGCTTAGCTTTGAGATCTGGCGCATTCCGGGCAATTTGGTCACAGGCTTAACCAACAAGCACGTCATTAACGAGACTCAAAACAATCACTCGGCTTAGACGCGCGACCGAGATCATCCGTTCGGCGAGCAGCAGCTGGTTTGCGACCATTGACAACAGTCCCGTCGCTCGTGGCCCACCACAGAAACGTGGAGAGCATGGAGAGCAAGATGACGCAGATGGTGGCCGAGATGAGCGCCATTCACCAGGCGTACAAAGAGCAAGTCGGGGAACCGCCTCTGCCCGCGGCTGTCGTCACGAGGGCCCAGTCGGCCAAGCCGCAGGGCTCCTCGAGCGCCACCAAAGACGAGCTCCTGCAAAAAAAGCCACTCCTGCGGAGCGCAGAGTGAGTAATCCGTGCGCCTTCGCCGCACTATTGAGCCTGTTCGCCTGCGACCCGCTGCGACCCCTGTAGGTTGGGTAACTGCCTCTGTTGTCAATCCACTGCTTGACCTAAAGCCTCCCCCCCCACCCCGTTCGTTGGGGGAGTTGTTCAACCATATTTCACCGCACTAGTTGGTAAAGCAGATTTTCAGGTGTCGCTCGGTGTTAATGGTAGCCATGTCCGGGAATTGAACTCTGGTTGCCAGGCTCATAGCGAAGTGTGATAATCAATGTGCCACCATTGCATTGCTTCCTTGCACAACGTGTACAAAGGGAAAATTATTGATTCTTACACGCACGATTCAATACCTATGCCATTTAATGTACAATAGATGCATTGTTGAATGCCCATCTTTTTTATATGGTACAATGATGTCGTGAGAGTGAACTAAAACAGTAAAAATTACTTTAAAGTATTTTTTTCTCATAAACGAAGCTGCAAAAACCCATGTCGGAGAGCCCTGAAAAAGCTCAAAAGCTTCCTATTTCGCTGGATTTTCCTTCATCGATTAATGTATTGCATGAGACTGAACAGAAGCGTTGTGTGCCGTGCTTCCGCTTGCCCTGGCAGGGCTGAGAACAAGGTGTCGTCGGAGGCCATGCAGGAAGAAATTCTAAAGTGGAAGAAGATGTACGACAAGAGCGGATCCCGGGTCTTCAAAGTAAATCGATTTGCTTCACAAGCGATCATGTGGCCGGGGATGAAAGAAGCTCTGCGTGGTGGCACAAACTTCTAATAGAGGGCTTTGAACAACAACAGCGAAAACTATAAAATATTTATATTTTACCAGGTAAGGCCCACTGAGCTATATGGCTTTTTTTCAGAAGCAACCTGGCCACAAAAGACAGCTCGATGAAGTGGTGGCTAATTTGAAAATTTATTGGAGCCAAATACTCTAAATATTATTTTTTATTAAACGGAGGACCCAGAGAAAAATCCTCACGACCACGGGGAGAACATGCAAAATCCAAATATACAGGCGTCAGGGTTGGGATTGAACCGTCTACCTCCTGCATACCAGGCGAGGTATTTAACGTCTCACCACTATGCCGCCCCATGAAATTAAGTGCTGTAGAATCGTGAAACTCTCGAACCGCTGGGCGATGAAGTTGCCAGATGGCAGCACAGAATAGATTTGCGAACCTCGTAGTTTTCAGAGGTTTGATTCGTCGCAACTCGTGTGTGGGTTTTCTCAGGGTACTCCTGCCAGCATGCAGATCACTCAGTTCATGGCCAAATAAGAGGAAATATGGCCCAATATTTCAATGCAAAGCCCTCCTGAAAAAAACAGCGTCTTTAGAATTGGTGAGAATTTCCTGTATAAATAAAGTACATTATCAAACATCAGCTCTGCTGTAGATAGGAGCAATGCTGTCATTGTAAATATGAGAGGTGCATCTCCCAACGCTGCACAATCCACAACGTGTGGAAGCACCAATGTAGTAAGGCGTTTCGGGCAATTTAAAGTGTGTTTTTATATTTGGGAGGAAACTGGAGCATCCAGAGAGAAACCCACATGTGCGAGGGGAAAACACTGTATCCCATGCAGATGGATATCAGTCTGCACTTTACTGTACCGCAATTGTCCCTGGTAAGCCAAGGTATGGCAACTCGATGTCCACATGAAGGGAGTTTCACAGTATTTGTGTGATCCATCAACAACCCTCGCCTCCAGTGCTGGCTCACAGGCATTCACCACCGCCAGGCTAGGTTGTGCTGTGGAGTGAAATGGGGGGGGGGGGGTGCTGTAGAGGCGTTTAGCTGCTCACTGCTTTCATAGTCAACCTTGCCGTGGTACTCCCAAGTGCACTGACATTTATATATCTAAATCAGCTCAAGCCTCCTGCAAATCGCATTACTTTTGTGTGGTCACCCCCACTCTGAATCCCTCCCCTCTCCCGGTCCCCTGCGAAAACAGATGCCGCTCCGTGCAGCTCGCTTCTGCTTGCTCCTTCTCTCCCCCTCTTCCCTCGCCTCTCGTCCCCTGACATCTTGGCCTGGTCATGCCTTCTCCCCTTCCTCGGCGTGCCTTCTTTCACCCTGCTGCTCATCTTGAGTTGTGCACTCTCATTCCTGCGGTGTGTCACGTATAAGAGGTTTTCTTGATCAGAAGGCTGCCCCGATTATATTTGAATGCATTTGTACGAGAACTATTCTGCTAAACAGGTGCTCGTGCACAACAATTTACATCGGTGGCAGTTATCTGAATTGATCCTGGGCCACCCCGAAGTCGACTCCACTTTAAATGAATACCTGTTGCCATGTGTAAAAAATAAAAATTTGCACCGTGGTGCTGGCTAAACCACTCTCTCATCAGACTCTTTATTTAGACTAGGAATCCAATGAGCTAATGAAGCTCATTTTCACAGATGTCAAGTAGGTTCACTGATGCCAAACCAGCCTCCATATGTGATCGCGAACGGTATGTGCCCTGCACATGCCATAACAGTCTGTGTAGGCTATATACAAGGAGTATTTGTCTTTTTTGTGAATTCTCGCAGGTCGCCTCTCCACTGCGAGGACGCCTGTCCAGGCTGCGTCTGACAGATCGGCGCCACCGCAGCTTCTTCCCGACCTTCGTCGACGAGAGCTTGAACGCTGCCGGCAAACGCTCCGCAGCTACTCCCGCCATGTATGGCTTCACCGGGGCTAACCAACTCAACAAGCAGAACATGTTTCTGTAAACAAGGATTAAACGGCCAGCTCGGTGCTCTGACCTCTGAGACACGTGGCCACCTTCTTAACTAATTTGTACAAGTCTGTCTTGTATGAACGTCGGAATAGCAAGCTGTTGTTGGAATGCACATATCGCGCAACGTTTCGTGGGATTTTCTTTTACTTGCATTAAACAACAATATTTTTACGTAACTTCAATTGTGTGCTTGTGGGATTTTTTTTCCCCCAGTTTTAATCTGTATATCAACGCTGCGGGGGCCGGGTTGAGTGGTTGGCATGATAGTACTTTCCTCGAAGGGTTTTTAATTATTGAATGCATGCGTTTTAAGTGGTTAGCTGTTCGGTATCCATTTGGATTATCGTTTGCTCAATATGCACCCACAAAATATGTTACAAGTCCACGTCAGATTCTACAATGAATTTTCTGTAATGACTGATTGCATCATTGATAAATAATACTATAATATGTCCTAATCCACTGCTGGATGAAAGCCTCCCCGTGCTGTGTTTATCACATGGGTTGATTGACCAAACGTCACTTATTAGTCCAGTAGTGCGGATTGGTGCAGTGGGGGGAGGGGGGCCCAGGACCTGTTTAGCTATTATTTGCCACTGATGTTGGCCGTCGCCGTGATTTTGTACTCCGATCGCTGGCTTCACAGTGCAGTGCATTTAACCATGGCGCTAACACCTCACAATTTTCTAAACGATAAGGATAAAATATAATGAAACGTTGTGTCTTATGGTAATGTACGTAATTCGTTTTGTTAAACTGGTGTTGGGTTTCATGACGTCGGAATCGGAAGCTGGTGTTGCTGCGTCGTGTGACAATCGGTGGCATTTTAACTCGCCGTAAAGCAATCTGAACGTTGAACAAATGTTTACGCGTGACGTTTTTTACGTATAAATTTCGATTTAAAGCTTTCGTGACTGCAGAGATTAATCTTCTTGGTTCTTTCGGTAAAGTCACGTATTTCCATTCTACGTGACTTTACCGAAAGAACCAAGAAGAGGTTTTTTACGTACTTTGCATCGCCGCAGACACTTAATATAATGGAAAAGTGTGCATGGCTTTGCTTGTGAGTCGATTTCATTCCTTGCGTGTATGCACGGTGGGGTCACGATGACCCCGACGTCTCTTGTGACCCCTGTGGCTGCCGAATATTTTGCCATGGGGCGTTTAGTCCACTATACTGCATAGGCATTTGCAGTTATGCCGCGTGGCCGGCACTTGTATTTTTCGGATTGTAGCACACGTTTGGCATATATTTCCTGAAGCTCCCAGCACGTTGAATGAAATGTGGGGACAGTGCCAAATAACGCGTGGTACAACTTAAAAAAACACATTTTTAAAACGAGACTATACTTAAAAATATATATTTAAACACCGGAGGGATGTTAACACAACTTGCTTGTTTATTGTGTCGAGGTGGGATCTGGGTTTTGCACTAAGTTTTTGTTTCTTATTACACTTCATTGTAATAAATCTAATTAGCACATTTCGTATGCGTGTGTTCCGTCTTATTTGTTCACTTTGACGTGTCATTGAGTGAAGGATCTGTAGTAAAGGGGAGGCGAAAACCACAGCAGCAGAATAGCGATGAACATGAAAGCACCAGGGCAGAAACAAAGGCAGGCTAAGAAAGAGCTGGTTCCAAGTGGTGTGAAGGATTGGGGTGGACGTGGAGATGATGGCCTAGCACAGGAAAGAATGGAGAGACGACATCCGTGGGGAAATTGACAGGAATATGTTGAGTGAATGTGTACGATATTTTCACTCGTTGGGATCGCCTTAGGTGGCATCACTCGTTAAAGTGGCCAGGTGAATTTGAGAACCATTCAATTACCTGCTTCACTCTTTGGCATCTAAATGGCAACTACTAACGTTTTGCTACCTCGGGTGATACCGACGTCTGCTCTGGCCCATTGATTATAATTTCTGAAGCTCACAATGCACGGCATCGAATTGGACTGTTGGCTAAATGTAGTATGCGCAGTCAAGTTGTATCAATCTACCGCTGGATATTTGACCGTGGGTTGGTGAATGCAGAACATTGGATGTTGTTGGACTGCCCTCAAGGCCTTCTACACCTGTCTTGTGCATGATGGTCACCCATCAATCCAAGCACTTTCCAAGTCATTTCCCATTGCCCAGAAGTTCAAATAATCACGCGGAAGCCACAATAATAAATTGTTGAATCGTTTAGTTTAACCATCGCCCCCTACTGAGCAAACTTGGCAGGACCCCCCCTTTAAAAAAAAAAGTCCGAATCGGTGATCCTTCGTTAAAAAAAAATATTGAATAATAAATATTCTTCTTGGTTCTTTCGGTAAAGTCACGTAGAAGGGAAGTAATAAAATAATAATAATAAAACAATTCTCACGACGTTTCGGCCACAACGCAAGCAGCCGTCCTCAGGCGAGCCACCGTCTTTATACAGAGCCTAATCCCATCCCCACTGACTCATGCTCTCACTCACTCGCTTGGCTGTTCACTGATGAGACCCGCCTGCTTAGTCCACACTAAGCCCTGCCACTGTGCTGGTATTCAAGTTAACGTCCTCTGATTTAAAGCTTTCGTGACTGCAGGGATTCATATTCTTGGTTCTTTCGGTAAAGTCACGTAGAAGGGAAATAATATGGAAATAATATTTTATTATTTCCCTTCTAGGTGACTTTACCGAAAGAACCAAGAATATTAACATACTCTGTTAAATATTCTCAGATTAAAATTTTTTCTGAGTCCAGTACAGAGACTCGAGAAACATTCTGCAATTTTTGCACCCTTGACCGTTATTCCTGTGAAACGCTCATTAACTTTATCAATTCAACATCATCCTGCCTTTCTTAAGGAGCCAAATACATGTTTTAAGAATGTTAAAGTATAAAATAACGTGATGCGTTGCAGTACAAGTGAGACAACACAAGCTAATATTTTACCGATTCAACAAATCTCGTAGAAAATCGAATCGTTACACGGATCAACATGAACCTCAGCCATGGCCAATCCACTGCTGGATTAAAGGCCTCCCCCACGCCTTGAGGGGTAACGGTTGTTGTTGTTGTTGTTTTGACCATACTTCACCACGCCGGTCAATGCATAAATAAAGAAACAAAATGATTACAGTCAGGCTGACCAATCGATCCGATCCAACAACCGTCGACGGAATCGATTCCCGTTGAGTTTCGCGCATCAATGGAAGGCAGCGGGCGTCGATTGCTCGCTCAAGCCCCGGCCTCGCGTTCTCCTGCACCTCGTAGCCGCTACATCGCCGCGATTCTCATCTGAACTCTTCGTCAAAGCACCGAGAAGACGGCTCTCTCCGCCTGGACCCCGCAGGGAAACTCGCTCCGAGAGGCCGGCTTCGTCTCCCACCCCGAGACCGGTCCCCGGGTCGTGGGCCGTGTCCACCAGGCGGCCTCCCGGCCGAGGTGCTCCGATTCCGGTAGAGGCGTCCAGGACAGAGCGGGGACTCATCCGCGGCCTACTGTTGAAGCCGCTTCGGTGACTTGGTACGCGGACAATGTTTTGCTTGTTATCATCATCGCCAGCCCTAGATATTGTCTCTCCACTGCTGGATGGATGCCTTCCCACGCAGTGGACATTCCTCACGGTCCAGTGCTGCTATCGTTGCGCATGAACTGAATGTTTTAGACTTGACCGTATTGAGGTTGTTGTTTGTATAGTTTATGTCAAGGACACTTTAACTGTGTTAATCATAATACACTAACTGTACCCGTTCCCACAATCGCCTCATTGTTAAGGTTTTATATTTGCCCTCATGTCATTTCGAGGACGCGTAATCGTATGTTAAATGCGTTTGCTTGTTATCCTCATAGTTTGAATTGTATGCGCGTTGAACTTCTTTCGCACCGTACGTATCCAACTGTGCTAATCGGAAAAAAACGAGGAAAATTGTGATGATTGTGATGGCGATGGTCATTGTTGTCGTTAGTTTAGCTCAAGAACACTATCTCTGTTATTGTGGTCGCTATAATTACGTCAATAACACCGATCAATGTTTATTCTAGTTTTTTGTTATTTAGTTAATCTCAAGGACACTTAGCTACGTTGAAATTAATGTTAGCCTTTACAGTCGAGAATATATTCACCAGTATTGATAATCATAATTCATTGCAAGAACAGTTGTATCATTATTGTTGTTCTTATTGTTAATCGCCAAGACATTTACCAGTACTGTACTGTGTAGTTGATCTCTAGGGGTCTTTGTGTTAATCATTGGTGTTGTTGGCCTTTGGGCTTATCGGAAAAAGACTTAACGATCTGAATCATTGTTATTATTGTTGTTCTAGCTTATCCTAAAGCCGCCATCAATTTACATTTCTCTGTAGAGCAAGTGACGTTGCAATCAGTTTTATTTAATTAAAAACAATGTTGGGAAATCAATATACAGTACTGTAATGGATATGAACGCATACGCCACCAGTATTGTTTCGAATGTATGCGTTGTCACTGCTTTCTGCATAAAACGCTGCTCATGATTGTTTATAAACAGCTGTGGTGTTGTTTCTGTCTATGTGTGTTAACCGCGAACGCATGTGACAATCGACTTAAATGTAACGTCCGAGTTCAAATGTGAACGCGTGTAGAATTCGTGTTACATAACAATTACAGGACACGGCGAAACATTGGGCAAATTCCTGTTCAAAACATCTGGTCTGATGCTTGTTCATCTGATACTATGTGCTCATCCTATTAGGCTAACATGTCTGGTTTAAATGGACACACGTTTCAGCACGTTCATTCGTAATCGTATTTTGGAGGAAAGGGTTTGTGGATTAGGAAGAGATTTGTGAAACTGCCAAATCTGCTGGGTTGCCCTGTGACAAACGGGAAAATACATTGGCCAAAATACCAACACAGGACACATCTCAATAAGAGTTCATCAAAGTCTTTCCTGGATAAGCAACTGATTTATATTCTTTACATTCTGCAGGTGACCTTTGAAAACATGTTGCAAGGAATCTCAAGGAGACAGCTAAAGTTCATCCGTAAAGTGTTCGCTGTTTGTCATCAAACACAGCTAAAAAGAACTTCTTACGGTATGTGGCAATTTTGCCGACATTAACTGTTCAGCTGTCAGCTGTTTTGATCTCGCTTTACCTCGAATGATGTATATGTTTTGTTTTCTCATCAGCTGATAATTGGTGGTATGTAAGCGGTGCACAGTTGCTCTCTCGGCCACTTTTGTTGCTTTGTGTTTCCGTGGTCGTCAGACTTTGTTGGGGTTTGCCTTGGTGGGCAGCGGCCTGCCCTGCAACCGCTGGGGCACTGCCTTGGGTGTGCCCGTTCCGGAACCGTCACTCGGTTCTACAGCAGCGGTAACATCAGTCAAGGCGGTAACACCGACAAGGAAGGAGGAGCCGCCAAGGACACCGCTAAAAATGGTGCGACGACGGAAGCTGGAGCGACCGTCAGGAAAGAAGCCGCCGCGTCACCACCAGACTCGGCAACTCAAGCTGCTACGAACAGGCCGCTGAATGGTAAGGAGCTGGCAGTGCAATTGGAAAGACAGATGATTGATGTTATTTGTTTGGGTAAAGGTTAAGGTGCATCCCTGAAATTATTTGCTCATACCACCGCTAGCAGAAGGGCTTCCACTAGAGAGTGTATAGAAGGATGTGTAGAGAGCCCCCCTAGACAGTATTTTGACCCACTTTTTCATACTGGCCACACTTTACCCCACCACATGTGACCTGCCAATTGGGTAACTGGTTTGAACATTTTTTACTGCTGGATGGACAGAGGTGGGTAATTACAGAAACTAGATTATTGTTTCAACTACCCTACCAGGATATTGAGTTCAGTGTGCTAATCATGACACCATGACAGCATGGGGTATTGAACCCTGGTAAGAGGCCACTTGGGCTGAAAGCCCCAGGTGAGTCCTGAGTGAAACATTAATACATGTACAGCAATTTATTACATCCACTGCCAATTTAAAACCTCCCCATGCCATGTCAGTCATGGAGACTGGTAAATGTGGGTTGGATTAAATGTGAGGGTGCATACGACTGTTTCAGATATCAATTGCCCTTCGTGTTAGCATATGCTGGGAATGGAACCCAGGTCACCAGGTTCATAGTGCAGTCAGATATTCGTTTTTTAAGCTGGTAAAAGCCAATTGAGTTTGCAAGTACTTTTTTCCAATAAGGCTTTGGGTAAAAATAGTTGCGTCATAGAACAAAAACTTAATCAAATGAACTGCAGAGGAAAATGGAAATGAAAATTAAACAAAATGAATAACCTTCAATTAATACTATAAACCAGTAACAAGTTCTAAACATGAACATGACATTAAGGCAAAATGGAATGAGAAAAATGCAATTCAATTCCAGCAATGGAAATATTGTATAATACGATTTACAGGTGCATTACAATAACACAAATGAAATAAAAGTTGAACATAAATAGGGTAGCTATTAAATGTCTTTGATTAGCTAATGTCAGAATGGAGTCTAATTTTCTTTACGAGCCATACAAAATATGTGCAACACTTTGCCTGAAATAATGGACCGTAGTAAGAACTGAAATTGCCTTGTTTTCCAAAGCTGTCCAATATCTAAAAGTCAGAATCTAAATTTGTATTTCGCATTGTCAGTTCATATCATTGTTAATCACAATACACATTTATCTTTTGTTTTGTGTTTCACTGCATTGTGAAAATTATCATCTATTACATTAGCAAAAAACAACATAGCCTAATTGTGTCCTACATGAAATGTTTGTGACAACGTTGCATTGTTTTTCAGCAAACACAGTTCTGGCCTCATTTCCGCCCGAACAGATACAGATTCGAGGTATGTCTGTTTTTAAAACTTTCAGTTACACATTTCACGAATCTCTTTTGGTTTCAGTGTAATCTTAAAATGTAGGTTTTTTTTATCGTAGCCAATACAATGATCCATATGTATTTTTGTGTGTGGCCAAGTGGTAGTTTTAGGCCAACATTTTTTTCATGAACCATTCAACATCCGACAAAGATTGTCACGTTTACAAAGATATTTTGTCTACTTGCCAATGTCTTGATCAAATTCTGGACCAATGCAGCTTCTTACCGGTGGTTTAAGACTTTTCACGACTAAATTTAACAGCTTGTAGCGTTTCCTTCAAACTGCTTTGCACTTCGTCTGATTAAATTAGCTCGCAAGTCGAGTGAGGCTGCTTCAGCTGATTCTGTGAGTGAAGTCATGTACGCCTTTAAAGCTTACGTTGTGTTTGCCCTGTTGCTTTTTACACTGTGTTCCATGGTTTACCGTATGCACCTTCCTCAGTGAAACCTGTGCTCAAAAAGCGGGAGTATGGAACCCGCTACACCCAAAACAACTTCATCACGGCCGTGCGGGCCATGAACGAATTCTGTCTGAATAGCAGGTACTGAAACCTGCTCGTTTAGAATCAAAGAGCAAGAGTGTTGCCTCCGAAACGTCGTGATTTTTGTTTTTTATTTTATTTTATTTTCATTAATTTTGACCTACGTGACTTTACCGAAAAAACCTAAGAAGATGATTCCTTGCAGTCACGAAAGCTTCAAATCTAGAGCAACTGATTGTTGAACAATTAAGGCTTACTCGTAAAAAAAAACGAAAAACTTGTTGTGCAGCTGCGCTGGTCAGCTGATGAGTGAAATAGTTTGTGGCAGAATTCTGTCTGAATAGCAGGTACTGAAACATGCTCGTTTAGCATCAAAGATAAGCTGATTGTTGCATGCATGAGGCTTACTCTTTAAAAAATGCTTTGCAGCTGTGCTGGTAAGCTGATGAGTAAAATAACAACTTCAGTAGGTGGTGTCAATGTCAAAATGCCACGAAAAGCACTTTTTTTCTTTATGGCAGTATAATACTACACAGCACTAAAACAAACATTACACAACAAATGTGTGCATTCACTCTGGACTATGACATAATTTTTCACCTTTGGCATTCATGTAAAAAAATTATAATACAGAATAGAAAATTGACAAATTGTTTACGCTCCTACTTTTGTGAGATTATTTTCAAAATGGGTAAAAATTATTTCATAATGACTTAAAGAATACCTTTTGTATATTCAAGATTGTAATAATTCATTTGTGTCCATTCCAGCTCTTTAATCGCAATGATGTCGCATCACATGTAATTATGTAACTCCTTGACTGATATACCACTTATCATCGTATTTTAAAACATCAATTTAAACAACAATTAATTTTCTGTAATTGTGTTCCGTAAATATTGTGATGTGCAACATCGACAAATCTCACCGTATCTCATCAGATATTGGAAGCTAAGCAGGCCTGAACCTGGATTGTGCCTAGATGGGCAATCGGGGCAATGCAGCAACATCTATTGATGTACTGTACGTTTATGCTTCCACATCTGTGCTCCCCGCACTGACCAGCATGATGAAGTATGGTCATATACTCCCTACAACCGGCACAGGCATGGGCAGGCCCTTTATTATACATATATGGCACTTTCCAGGGCTTAATTTCTCACTGAATATGTTCTGTGTCGCTGGTAAACCGAAGCAGGGACATGACTGGTAGCCAGAGGAATAGCCACTGGAATACTATATGTAGTGTGCTGAGTATGTAAATATATTTTGTTGGGTCGCAAACCCCGCTGACATTAAACCCTGCGACTCACAACATGTTTGTTTGATGGGTACTACTCTATGAACTTATGACAATTACAAAAACAATAGTGTAAGAGCTGCTACTTTATAAATATACGGTAATTAAAATACTGTGGGAGTTGGTGGTGAACTGGCATTGTCGTCTGCAGTGACCTGGAAAAACTGCGGAGGATTCGCAGGAGAAGTCCTCATGATGACTCGGAAGCCTTCACCGTGTTCCTGCGTTTGGACATAGAAGCAAAGTAAGCACTTCTCATGAAGCTGGCTGGGTGGCTCAGGTGTCTTGAGCAGTGAGCTGACACTGCTGATATTGTTCGTTCAAAACTGGGCAGCCACCCTTGATTAAGCTGGGCTAATCAAGGGTGGCTATTGGTGGCTTGGTGAATGTTTAACAATGTGGGGCGCGGTAATGCAACAGTTCGCGTGCTGCACAATGAATCCGGCCGCCAGAGTTCGATTCCCACGGCCAACAATGGTGACGATTATCTGAACCGATCCTGGGCCTCCCCGAGGTCGACAGCCTCAAATGAGTACCTTGTGCGGTGTGTAGACATCGCCACTAGGGAGACAAAAGCGACCGGGTGTGGAGCTGGCCACCCACCCCCTCGAGTTCCGTGCTGGCCTTCATAGGTGCTCGCGAACAGCACTTGCCCTAAAAATCTGTTGATGCTACACGGGGGTAGCCGTTGTTCGTCTTTGTTTAACGGTGGTGTGTGTGTGTGGCAGGGCGCTGGATGTGTGGGGCAGCTTGGACGCTCTGGCACGGGAGAGGCGGCGTCGAATGGTGATCGAGGAAGAATACAAAGAAAGTGTGTGGCCAGTCACCCACCACCCATCCCTTGACTCATCCTTTATTCACGACCGCAACTTTAAATATTAAATCGAATAAACGCCTGCTGTATTTACAGATGTTTTCAGGACCCACAAGCTACTGAAGGAATATAAGGAATTTTTTGGCGAAACAAAGGTAAATGTTTTTTCTCGGAACTCCGTTGTCCGTCGTAATGAATAGCATGTTCGCGCATGTATTATTTATTGCACCGCGGTCTGACCACTACCATTTATTATTGAAGTCGATATTACACCAGCTTTGTATTGGATAAAGTCGTTTTTCAGCCTTTCGTCAATAAAAAGAAAGACATCTTAAATCAAATGTTTATGGAACCATAAAAAAATAACTTTAAAAGACCTGCATATGAAGTATCAACCTCTCATCTATCCAAATTGTGAAAAATGGGAGCGCAAAATTACGATATGGCATTGCATTAAATAAGTTTTCTCTACATCTTTGACCACTCGCAAAACATCCGAGCGTTAGTATCCCAAACTTGAGCCAAATCTAACAGTTTTGACTCTTCATTGCATGCTACCGGTAATTTAATTTCTGGCTTTACATTTGTAAGGTTAAGTAATGAGGCCAGGGCTAGGGTTGAACCTTGATTTTTTTTATCTATATAAATGTAAACATTTAAGCAGGCCTAATTGTTGTTTGGGAAAATCTAATTTGTTGAGTTGTAATTGAATTGTAGATGTTTATTTTTGATTGAATGTCAATTACGCTCTTATAAGCATGCTACTAGGCTGCAGTACCTTCGCCTTGTCAGTGCTTATGTTCTGGGCCAAAGAATCCCACCCGCTCAAAGTGTTAGTTACACAAAGTCACCCTGTACACTGTTAATGCTTCCCATTAAGGTTGAAAGCATTAATGCATTACATCTGTCCATTTATTAGAGGTGATATGTGTATAACAACTCGTAAACATAATATTTAACATGAGTATAAAGTTGCATTGATATTATCTATGTATGTTGGACTTCTTTCGCACCGTACGTAGCCAACCGTGATAATCGGAGGTGCGGGGGAAGGACAAAACACAAAAAAACCAGTTTTTAAGAACTTAGTTTTCAATCTTGATGTAAAAGTGCATAGCTCCAGTGGCTTCCAAATATCGGAAGGAAGAGCGTTCCAGATGGCCGCAGAAGCGCATTCGAAAGCGTGCGATGCAGTGACCTTAATAGCGATTCACCTTCGAAAAATCGGCCGAATTGTTCAAAGGGATGGTCGCACGCTCTCCTGGCAGATGCGCTGTCCAAACCCTTATTGTCTATTCACGTCCTATGGACATACAGCTTCCTGTGTGCGCCTGGCGCAAGCGCTCGGGTTATTGTCGATCAGCCGTCTGCAATCAGCTAGAAAATCCTTGCTCGTGATTCCGCCGACCAGAACCGTAATGGCCGGTAGAGCATTTCGAGTTTCCTCTCCATCGGTCTGGAACGCTCTGGCAGATGACATTCCATCCCATCCTATTTCATCAAATATTTTAAATCATTGTTTTTAGCGCAGCCTCTGGAACTTTGAGCAAAAGTCACCGGCGCCTCTCGACTCGAGCATTGCCACAGGCCTCAGCCTTGTGACATTGCCTATGAAATATGGCGCTGGACAAATAAATGTGATTATTATCGTCGTGATTTAAATACTTGCATGGACAAACGTGTGTTGCAAAGTGTTGCAGAATCCGTACTTGATTATTTTTCCAGTTTTTTTTACAAATCGCTATAATTGCTTCTACGACTTTGTGTTGGCAGCCCAAAGCAAGCACGACGGGCGCCTTCATGAAAGGGCCTGGGAAGGTGGTCATGGTAGCCATCTGCATGTAAGGTCACATGATGTTACGGAACAACACGAGGTGCACCCAGACGTATTCACCAAGTTCATTTGTGGTCACTTTTTGATATATCTATTCTACTATGCAGGTCGTCCTCGTTTTAACGCGTAGTTTCTGAAATGTGCCACGTTAAGCGATGAACGCGTGAAGCGACAATTGCCCCATAAATAATGTGATGATAAAGATTGGCGAGATACGATGGACGCACGCACGCAGTGAGATGGCGGGACAAATAGCTGAGGGTGCGTCGCCATGTTACTGTATCATTCTGTCTACTGTATACTACCGCTTACCTGCGCAGCTCAAGAAAGTAATTTGTCTTCAACCACTCGGAGACCGTGTTATAACAGTGCGCGTTCCGCGTTGTGTCGGGCGCGTTGTGCGAAAAGTGTTCCCAAATGGAGGAACCTCGTTATCGCGAAAACGCGTTTTGTGAACACGCGATAAGCGAGGAGTTGCTGTGCTCTAAAATGTTTGCATTGAATGCACACCCTGCTCTTATTGATACCAAAGTGTAGCAAGTGCAGGGAAAACAACGGAATTGGACCCTAGTTTGCTGTAACTACCACACTGTATGAACCGCTGCTCCCTGGAATGCACTCGTACGTACAAGAAACAAAGGTAAAAAAAACCCGTGTAGCATACACAAACTTTTGAGGCAAATATTGTTAGCGAGCACCTATGAAGGCCAGCACGGAAAAGATGAGGGGGATTGGTGGCCAGCACCACACCCGGCCACCTTTATCTCCCGAGTGGAAATGTTTACACATTGTTCCAGCTACTCATGAGGCCGAGTCGACCTGGGGGAAGCCCAGGACCGTTTCAGACATCACTCGTGTTGACTATGAGGAGAAATCGTACTTGGTTCATAGTGTAGTTCACGAACCACTGCGCCAGACGTGTCCATACACACTCGCTCGCTGGTAAATCTCTGCACTTCCAGAAATGGGCTGAACTTCGTTTTCAAGCTGCTGGCCTGGCTGCACACGGGCTCAAGCAGCATGTTTTCCGAAGCCATCCACTCGCTTTCCGACACGGCCAACCAGGTGAGCCCCTAATCAGGTGAGACGCTCTTCCCGGCCCAGCTTAGTTGGGTACCATCTGCTTCTGTCTGTCGAACGAGCTAATGACGAGACAGTAAAAACCGGAGCCTCCAGGCATGTGCCACGGCCGTATGTTACGCAACACCCCTGCTCAACTGGATGAAATGTCACAACAGTTCAATCAGAGGTCGAATATTTTTTGTCCCGTTTGAACTGTCTCTATTATTGTGTCCCTTGTTCTGTCTTGCTCCTGCCAGTTAGCCTCAAGAGTTTTGATTGAATAAAATGTGCATATAACTTGTGTAAGGTGTAAATAAATGTTTCCTAAAACGAATTATTAATAATAATGGGTTTTAATTGCAGAATTGTTGCATGCCTAAGTGAGAAGTTATCGCATCATTATATGAGTAGTTATGGGAGACTAGCATGCCGAGGAATGATCATTTAATAACAACCATTAAAATTATCTTTCATCTCTTCATTCAATAATTTCACTTGGTAGCATATAAAATTGACTCGAATGAATATTTTTTTTATCCATGAAAGCTCCGAGTCTTGACACCATGTGCTTGATGTAGATTAGTTAAATTTCTTTGCAGCACTGACGTGCTAATGTTGTACGTGCGTTGTGATTTTCAGGCCATTCTCGCGCTGGGAATCTATCACTCGGTCAAAAATCCTGATCCGAATCATCCGTGAGTAGACCGATGTGCACTCTGTCCCTTCCCGATCAGTCTCTTCCAGTCTAACCACAGGTTTTCACTCGCTTTATGCAGGAGATGCTTTAAAAAAAAGGGGACAAACAAAGCGAAATCGCGTAGCATCGTAGGCCACAGTCACCCAACCCACAATGCACCGCCTGCCGAGTAGTACATACAGTACACAAACAATGTTGTCCCAAGTCTGACCGCATAGCCGCATGAGTGAATTCAATCCGCATGAAGCAGATTTTGGGGAGAAATAGGTTCGCCGCATAAACGCGAAATCGCACAAGCCGAACCCGCATAAATTACACGTACAATTTTTTTACCACCACATACTTTAAATTAATACTGACTGCTATATCTGACTACACACAGCTTAATAAGCGTGTGAATTGTGTTGCGATCAGAAGTTAGTTATAATTTACTTGCTTTGTATAGCATTTCTGGCTTATTCCTAATTCCAGCAAGACTATTCGTAACTTATATAAATCGGTGGGCCTTGCCTAAAAAGTTTACTTTAGTTTAAAGATAATTAACAAATTATATACAATTGATCACAATACACCGTTTCTTACGACGAGCAAGTTAATTGGCACGCCAACAGTGTTCCGTTTGGACGGTTTTTTTTGCTTTATTTATCCTTATACATACAGCCTCCTGGCTTGCAACAAATTCTGGCTTACTCGAGTCCAGCTTCGAGAGGTTTTTTTTTTCTTCTGTATTCGCCTAGTAATACCGTCCGCCGCTTTTCCCGCAGGTACGGCTTTAGCAACATGCGCTACATCGCGTCGCTCATCAGCGGCGTGGGCATCTTCATGATGGGCGCCGGGCTGTCCTGGTACCACGGGGTCATGGGGCTGCTTCACCCACACGCCATCCAATCGCTGCTGTGGGTCAGTACTGCCTCTCTTTCTATATCTCTCTCTCTCTCTCGATGGACTTAGAGGAAGGGCAAGCTGCAAATGCAGATTAAACTTCCGGGCTCAAGAAGTGGCCGGATGGCTCAGATGGGAGCACTAAGCTGCTGTCTTGAGATTTTGTGTGGATATACAGTCTGTCCTCACAATACCAAGCTTAATGCAGGGGTGGAGTGCCAAGGTACATCCATTTTCTTGACAAAACCCCATTATGGTCATGAAGATTAAATTAGTCCGTTTATAATTGGTAATGTTATTTGTATTGCTTTTGTTATATATGCATGTTTCCAAATGTAAAAGTTAGCAAAGAACAGCACTGAAAACCACCGATCATGATCATCATGTGCAACTTCTGGAAGGCTTAGCCCAATGCTTAAGTAGATACTCGACAGTAGAGGACTTAACTGAGACTGCCTGGTGCATGACGTTTCGGCGTCGTCTGGAGGCACAGCTAACAACAAGTCACAATTGCCTTGTGCAATGTTTTAAATGTTTTAGTTTCAGGAGTGTTATTTTCTCTTTTTTCAATCGTCCACCTTAAAAGGCCATTAAATGTGGGATGCATTATATGTGGCCACATTCTTTAAAGGACACGCTGCATCGAATAGGCTCGATGTTTACGGTCCATTGTAGTTTCAAACGGATGATTATGGTGGGGAATTTCAGAAAAACGTTGACGATGATCCCCTTACTGCAGTTGAAACTTCTCGCCTCTTAATTGAAAGACTTGTGTGCCTCAACAAATTGCCAATGAGTCTTCTATGAAAATGCCATGGATCTGCATGGTGAACAGTGTTGTGATCGTTATTAATGTAGGTGACATTCAACACGTGAATGCACCATTGGCAACAGCAGAGTACCGGTGATTTCTAAAAAGAATGAATACAGTTTACAGTTGTCCTATTATCCTTATACCACCTACATTTTGAAAGGTCCACAATCTTCGCGCCTTTGAGATTGGTAGCTGTCACAAGGCTGTGTGCAAAATATTCACAAGAATGTACGTGCATTTTCATCATCATCAGTCGCTCTCAATCCACTAATAAATAAAAGCCTCCCCATGCAGTCACCGTCTCTCATGGTCCGGTCCTACCCCTGTGGGTCTCACTACTGCACGTGAACTGATCTCATTTTATCCGTGTCAGCGGTGGCAATCCTCTTACATGACCGCATTTACAACGTAGGCTCTGTTTAACACGTAGGCTTTCGCGACCAATATTATTCATAATCAACGTTTTTGGGTTAGATCGCGTTACTTATAAATGTGTCGTAACCCTCCACCACCCGACACGGCCAATCAGCACAAAAGTGTCACGTTGACAACAGACAAATAGTTCACTACTTTAGCCCACCGGTGTGTTGAAGCGTGAAACCACAACATTTACAATTTTTGAGTCGTACGACGTTTCGCTGGTAATTGCATCCAGCATCATCGGGCAATTCGCCAGAATGGTGAGGCTCTGCTCTTGCTCCCGGTCTTTTTTGCTGATTGGCCGTGTCGGGTGGTGGAGGTGTTACGACACATTTATAAGTAACGCGATCTAACCCAAAAACGTTGAATATGAACGTAAGCTCTGTTGAATTGGTTTCTATCACAAGAATGTGCATACAAATATGGTAGTGATATCTAATTCTTGGTTACATTGTTGAACATTTTCATTTTGTAATGTCGGAAATTCCAGGCTTTCTGCATTCTCGGAGGCTCGCTCATTTCTGAAGGAGGTAATTTCCCCTTTATTGTTCCAGCGCGTCACATTTCTTTATTTGCATGTATATACAGAATATGCGTTTCATTTGAGTAACCGATACAGTCGACTTATTTGCAAGTGGGCTTAGTGCACTTTTCGTGGGCTTCACACTCTCAGGAAGGCGAATACCTTGGTTCACCATATGGGCATAATATTTTTAATGTTTAGCATTAGACTTAAAGCAATTTAAAACTTTAGGCTGTGACAAATTAGCCTCATGACTAAACTTTCAGACCCTTAATTCTAAGCATTGTTTTTTTATTTATAGTTATAACTATGCACCCAAATGTATTTGTGCCAAATGTCACCTTACTAGCTCTCTAGAATATCATTACAATTTACACCAGTGACTTTTTTGCAGTGTTCTATATTACTTTAGATATATTAGTTGTTACTTAGCGCATCTCTGCATTTGCTTTCACAGCCACCCTTCTCGTCGCCATCAATGAAATCAAGAAAGGCGCCCGAGCAAAAGGAATGACCTTCTTCGATTACGGTACATTCTTTGAGCCGTGTATTACGTTATTGTCAAGAAATACGAGCAATTGCATATACATATATGTACATATACTTTTAATGCACTCGCATCTGAAGACGCTTTCCAGAAAGGACAACCACGCAAGAATGTGAGTGGTGGGGGTTTGGGGTAGGGCTCCAGGATAGGCAAACACAGGAGAGAGGAGAGAGCAACACCACGTTACAACACGGGATGAGGCAACCGGGGGGTTCACCACAAACGAGGACAAACCCGAGGGAGACAAGGGGGGGGGGCAGCCAGGGCAGCACCAACAAGCCACAGGATGTCCACGGAGGTGGGGGCCGGAGCCCTTCATCACAGTAATTTCTCTTAGTCCATCGTGAGTTGGGGGCTGGTAGGGGGGGGGGGGTTGTTTCTGTGTGTGTTCGGACGCTCGGTTGGTTTCGGAACTCGGTGCCAGACTGCGGGCTCTGGCTTTTGCCTCTTGTGCCCGGTGGTGCCACCACGCAGTTCTCCGGAGTCGGGACCCCAGCACCAACGTGGTGCTGCTGGAGGACTCGGCCGCCGTGCTCGGGGTGGTGATTGCCGCCGGATGCATGGGCATCACGTCGCTGACCGGTGAGCCCAACTATGTGAGAAAGTATTATGACCCCCGTCACATTCAGTGGCGAGATGTTAACTACCCCGCCTGGTATGCTGGAGGTCGTGGGTTCGATCCTGACCCTTACGCTTGTATATTTGGAGCTGCATGTTCTCGCTGTGGTCGTGTGGAATTTTCTCTGGCTCCTCCGGTTTTTCCCACCACATTTAGAATCAACGTGCTTTTACAGTATTTGGCTGCTATAAGTGTTCACGTGATACGCCACTTTGTTGGAGCTATTATTTGTGGCCAGGTCGCTTCTGAAAAAGAGCTACATAGCTCATTGAGCTTTATCTGTAAAAATAAAAATTTTTAGTTTAATTCTGACCCCAGGATACTATATATGACGTGAACTCTACACACCCCATAAAGTTATGATTGATTGATTGACCCCCCGCCCCCCCTCCAGCAGCATTTTTGGTTAGCCTATTATACGTGCACCCCAATATAGATAACAGCCAATTTGAACAAGGGTGCAAGATATCTCCGACAGATTCCCCTGACTTTATCCCTAACCTTATATAGTATTCTGGCCCTGCAGGGGTAGAGGAGTTACAGTCCAGCATAATATAATGTTTACCCCGAGGTTCAAATAATTACAAGTAATCTGACCCTGGGTTGAGAGTGGATTGTGGGTAAGTGTGTAATAATTAATCGGTTCGTTGATCGATATTGATTGTTACATTTAACACGTGTAATGTTTCAACGAATGCATATCATATGCAAATGTTATATTTAAGCTCATCGAGTGAGGGGCCTGTACAAAAAAGAATAAACAATCAGTTTGTGAATTGTGATGCAGAGTTGAGACAATTCATTGCATCCCCAGGATGGGCAGAGGGTTTGGATTAATGTTTACAGGCCTAATTAGGGCTACGCGCTATGCATAACAGATATTAAAGGGCAGGCCCTTCCCATAAATTTGGCTAATCACGTTAGAGGTTTGTGGATGGCCACCATCCATCATTACGTTCTCTACATGAATGCATACACTTAACCTTTAGGGCTTCCCCCTTTGTCAGGCAAGCACTATTAAAAATAATCTGTACATACAGATATACACACACTCGCACACAAATACGAAGATCCCCTTCATAGCCTTTAACTGACTATTAGGGCAAGTGCTTTTAGTGAGCATTTACGAAGACCAGGACTGCACACAAGGAGGTGCTGTGGTCATAACCACTCCCAGCCGCTTTTTTTTCTCCCCAGTGCTCATATGAATACACTGCACCAGGTACACGTTTAAGGATCAGTTGACCTTGGGAGATGTCTTGCACACTTCAGGTATCATGTGCCGGTATCAGGATGCAAATTTGCCAAATTTGAAAATCACACCGCAGATTACTCAATGTTGTCCTTCCCCCACACCTCCGATTCGCACGGTTGGCTACGTACAATGCAAAAGAAGTTCAGCATACATACATTGCGATTATATGCATAGCAATCATTGCCCCCCTACTTGGCGACTAATTCCCCCGGTCACTGCTTGGCCTCTTTGGGTGCTCACCTGGTTAATTGACAAAACACGGTTGACGTGAGGCCGCGTGACGAGCGCGAGTGGCATGTCGCGCAGGGAACCCGCTGTACGACAGCGTCGGCTCGCTGGGTGTGGGCACGCTGCTGGGCATCGTGTCCGCCTTCCTCATCTACACTAACACCGAGGTGCTGCTGGGCCGGTCCATCCAGACCGATCAGCTCAGGCGCATCACAGAGTTCCTGGAGAACGACCCCATGGTCAGGTGAGTTGAGGCAGGGTGGGAGGAAGTGCAGAGCGGAGCAGACCGGGTGCTGTTCGCCGAGCGTTGCGTTTATAGAACTCGAATGGTCGGTCGATCGATCGATCGAGTCCATGGATTGATTACAAATTTTTTATCAACTTTTTTTTTATATTATCGATTACTCTGGGCCCTTTGAAAATAGCGACCCTCCCCCACATTCTGCCTCTCGAATGTGGGAGACCCCCCGACAAGCCGCCCCTGGCGCATCGCGGCTCACGATGCCGATGATGTCACCAAGCCCTGCCCATCACCTCGCGTACAATGGCACACTTGCGATCAAATGTGAGACTTTTTTTCCCCCCTGACTTTTTTCGTGTCATATCATTAGAAGAGTGATTTGAAACGGTAATCGGTAGAGTAATTGGTTACTTAATCGAATAGCCCACCTCTAATTGTGCCCAACAATGCGTATACATTAATAATCATATCCTATGATAATGGGCGCATTATAACCGTCTTCAACCAGGGCCTGTTGTATATGTATGTTCAACTTCTTTCGCACCATACGTAGCCAACCGTGTTACCCTCGGTCAACCTCTTACGTTGTGCAACTTTTATCCATTCACTCCTGTTTCCTGCCTCGTACAGACAGTACAATCCTTTCACGGAATTGGCCAAACATCCCTAGCATTATAAAGGAGGAGACCCAAGTGAATCAACCACAACATTGAGTGGTCAATTACAATATTTTAGTCGACTAATAGAAGCGTCGTTCCGGCTGCCGCCCCACGTCCCCCACATCCCCCGGTGCTGTGTCTCGCCAGGGCGATCCACGACGTGAAGGCCACCGACATGGGCATGAACAAAGTGCGCTTCAAGGCGGAGGTGGATTTTGACGGGCGGGTGCTGACACGCTCTTACCTGGAGAAGCAGGACATCGAGCAGATGCTGAACGTACGGCTGGGCGAGGAGCACTTTGCTTGATCTATCTATGTGTATATGCGTACATATTCCACGTACATTTAGCTACAAAATCTCAACACATTTGTCAACAGCACTGCCTTAAAATGAAAATGAATTTTCCATGTTTCTGAGCCATATGCAATAGCAGGTAATATACACTGATCAAAACCGTTCTTCTTTAGGCACATTGGTACGTTGCATTTCAGTATGAAGGATAGTGTTCCTAAATGATACTAATCCTTTTGGTCCCAGTCCATCTCCAATAACGCCCCTGGGTGTACAATATTCTCTGCTATGTTTTACAGTTTCGCTAAATATTGAAATATATCTTTCGGACACAACTGTGTGAATTGCTCCGTGCCTCGTCATTACAAGAAAGGTTATAGTATATTAAATCAAAAGAATGATTACTCTTGATATTCGCGCCATTCCTATATCTCAAGGCTATCATAAAGGTGCCACATTTCACAGATGAATATAGTCTAGAGTAATTTCACTGTAGATGGCCATATCGCTGTGTGGTGTTTACTAAATGTGGTAAGTTGTGAGAAATAAAAAAAAAAATGTGGACCGTGATGCCAACACTCATGGTCTAGTGATTTTCCCACATCACGTCACAAGATTTTTGACGTCCACTGTGTTTGACCTCCGCTGTGAAAAGCGGGACAGGACACATTTTCGGTCAGTGCGGTTATAACTAGGGCGGGCGCTGTAACAAGCGGCAAATCAAACTACCGCTCAGCCACGTCACCACCCCAAGTTGCGATCACGGCGGTGAAATCCCTCCCCGGCCACGGTGAGCCATCCGTCGCTCGTTGTAAACACGCCGCATCTCATCCCGTTCTGTCGTTCTTTCTGCGCCACCAGGAGATCCAGATGGTGCGGACGGCTGAGGACCTGGAGGGGTTCATGCTGAAGCACGGGGAGAACATCGTGGACACACTGGGCGCTGAGGTGGACCGGCTGGAAAAGGAGCTCAAGGTAGGGGATCCCTCGTCTGTGTGCAACAAGAGCTTCCAGGCTCAGCTCAGCGATGGGATCTGAGATTTTGAAACTTTTGTTTGCCCTACCAAGGACATCTGAGCTGCGGAGGAAGCAGTATCCCAAAAAAATTCCTTGTCTCACTCAGCACGTAATGATGCATCGGGTTATCGATTCATGTCGATGGTTACTCTTGCATAACATCCGTTGAATCATCTGTGAAGACTGATTATAATCGATGCAAATTAAGTGGCAATATGACATTTCGGCTAATGGAATGAACATAACTGCACAACTGAGATTAATTAATCGAGTCGTGACTGATGAGCGGCGTAAGTGAATCATTGGATGGCTTTGTCTAACCAAGGAACACGATTCCCTTTTCATGAATCTGGCCATTACATTGTGTAGCTACCATACCCCTAGAACCCCAATAACAATCCTGACTAGTCGCAAAATGTTTTCAGAGCGGCAACATTTTTTATAAACAGAGCACCCATCCACGGTACAAACTTGTGATTTAAAGAATTCTAAGAATACCTCTGCCGCCATATCAAATACAATTGACGCTGTGACTTGATACAATAACGCTTCTGGTCACGGTCAAGGGTCAGTGGTTCTCTGTGGCTCGCGCCGTTGATACCGCACCACACACCACACCTCGCGACCGCTTTCCGCCGGGTGCCATCGTTGCAACGACGGCGACCGTAAAGGTCGTCCGCTTACGCTATCTCGTTCGTCTCACCCCTCGGTCACGTAGCCGCGCCGTAATTTACTCGGTTGCATTTGCTGTAATCCCCTTTTCAGAAACAAAATCCGGAGGTGCGTCACGTGGACCTGGAAATTTTGTGAGGTCACCCACAGACCCGACCCGCCGTCCCACCCCTTGCGGCCGGGCCCGCCAGCCAACCTCCAACTTGGCGTGGACTTGAGTGGGGGGCGGCAGAGATGAGGAAAGCCACCGACGGGCCACCGTGGCGTCAACACAGACCAAGCCGCCCCCGTCTCGGAGGCATTTCAAAACCACGACCGCTGCATCACAATCGCTCGACCGGCTCCGAGCACGCGTCTACGGGCTCAAGTGACGTTCGTAGCTTCTTTGTGTTTTTTTTTTTAGTCGTGTCCTTGTGCATCCTCCTCCTGCTCCTCTCGCTTTCCACTTAAAGCGACTGTGGTCAAGTGCACTTTATGTCTTTAGACGCAGTAGTAACTTTGTTTCACCGATCGCTGTGCCGGCTACTAATATCTACGTAATGTTATATCGCAAATAAAATAAAAACTCGATGTTTAGAGCAGGTTATAAAGTTTCGTGACGGACTGCAGTGCTCAGGCCAGATTCCCTGTAATGTCTGACGTCGTGAATCAGCATCCCGCGTTTAAACAGGGCGAGTCGAAACCTCCCGTTTTTCTGCTGAGTGTGTTCCATGCCGCCCGTTGTGAATGTACAAACCTGATCCTTGTTGACCGTGTCGCGAGCAGAGAATTTCAAACTGGTGCTGTTCTCGGCAGCGATCGCATATCGTCCGTTTGCGGGTAGGGGTGTAACAAATTGTCGATTTCATCGATTAAAATCGATTCTCACCCTCGTGTGAGGATCCATCATTTACGCCGTACGTTCCCAATTCACGTGACGCCTCCCAGACTAATGAAGATTATGGAAGCCACTGCGATGTTGAATTAAAAAACGACCAAAATCATGACGTTCAAATCGCGAGGTGGGGCGGAGGATGAAACGTAACAGACCTACTTGGCAGTCGTTGTGAAATCGGATTTCGTAATGTACTCTTGCCTAAACGTGTCACTATTCCCTTATTTAAAACATTTCAGAATGTTTCTCGTTTTCCCTTCTCTTCGTACGGTAACCGTCACCGCCATCACCACCACAACTGTGATGTTGAGGGCTTACGATAGCAGCTGCTTCAAGAGGGGGCGAACGCATCGCTCCGCACTTCTGTTGCGAATTGTCCACTAGAGGGCGAGCGGGGGCCGCTTGTAGGAGCAACATTCACTTAGACGCCACACGGGAATGTATCGCGGCTGAAGATGACCGTGTTCACGTTAACGATGCGGAGGACACGCACGGCCAGCCGATGGTTCGTGTGGGCGCAGAGCATACGCACCGCATCAATTCACGAGAAATAAAACGCACACTGGGCAAGGACGGGCAAACGTTTGTCCTCGGCGCTTGAGTGGAATATCTGTTAAAAGTAGCGCATACTCTTTAGTATCTATCCCTCTTCTCCTGTACCCTCTGGAGGGCCACTGTAGAGCAATTTTTGTTCTTGACATTAGCTATTTCCCAAAGGTAATTTTAATTGAATCGGCAAAACTTTTTTCGACTGAAACAGCAAATTGGAAATCCGGTGTGTGGAGCTAGCGTAGTAAATAATTACAAAAGCTATAAAACCTGGTTGTCTCTGGCCAAATCACCCAGAATGCATCCACGGGACAACATTGTTCTGCAGCATATGGCAGTACAATCAAATGGTTACTACGTCGATGCCAACCCCTTCACCAACCCGCGCTGACGAGCATGTTGGAAGTATGGTCATGTAACCACATGGCATGAGGAGGCCCTCATCCTGCAGTGGATTTACTAAGTTATGCACTTTTGCGGGACTTTGCAATTGATCGACGCAAGCTTATTCCTTGGCTCGAATCTTTTCCATGAACCGCTGTATTTTTTCTGGACGGATAATTTCATAACGACATTTGTTTCGGCAGGCAAAGCCTGGATTTCGTCCGTCCAGATCTCAGCAGCAGACGGTCAAACTTTATCCGGAGCTTGCCTGCTCAAACAAATGTTGGGTTTAGATACAAATATCTCGAAAAGACCCACAAGTTACAAGGCAGCCTGGACAAATCGCAAATAATATCTGCACCTGATTTCTCCGGGTGAGCTGCCTGTGGAACTGTGATCGCAAATGAAGCCTTACCGCATGACAAAGATTAATGCAAGAGTGACCAAGAGACTCTTGTTTGGGATTCTTTTGCATCGAAAAACTAATATTGTTGCTCTTTACAAATTGTTCCCACGTATAATAATAATACAGCAGTGGATAGGTCATGGCCGTGCCCTGCAGACTGCATTATGACTACGAGAGACCCTGCTTGCGTTTCAAGCATCTCGAAATTAAGTGAGTGTGTGTGTGTCTATATACGTTTTGGGGAGCGGTGGTGTAGCGGTTAGCACGCTGTGCTGCGAACCCTACGACCTAATTTCAATTCCCGCTCACGGCCAACACCAGTGACGAATATTTGAACCAGTTCTGGGCCTTCCCTAAGTCGACTCGACTTAAAATGAGTACCTGGTGTGGCGTGTAAATATCACCGCTGGGTAGACAAAGGTGGCCAGGCATGGTATCGGCCACTCACCCCCTCGTGTGCCGTGCCGGCCTTCATAGTTGCTCGCTAACAGCACTTGCCCCAACAGTCTGTTACAGGCTATACGGGGGGGGGGGGGGGGCTTTGTCTTTATATATGTGTGTTAGTGTGTGGCGGCAGTTAGCGCGCCGCGCTATGAAGCCGGCGACACTAGTTCGACTCCTGGCCGCCGTTAACATCAGAGCTGATAATCTATCCTGGTTCTGTGCCTCCCTGTGGTTCAAATGGCTTCAAGGGAGCAATCGGTTGCAGTGTGTGAACATCACCGCTGTGGAGACAAGGTGACCGGGCACAGTGCTGGCCACAGCATCCCCTCGTTCTCGCCTAACCAAGTGCTCGCTAGCAACGCTTGCCCTGTCAGGTAAAGGCTTTAATGGGGATCTTGGTTCGGGGTGAATTGATGCCTCCATCCATCCATTTATTTATTGATTAATATCGATTCTTAAGCTCATGATGCACGCATTTAATCGCATTTGTAAGCGTCGATATTTTTCTAATCGTATATTGTATGCCATGGATTGACTTGACCATTTGCAACTATTGGAGCCTGCTAAAAATGTTCTCCTAATCTTATAGGGAAACAAATCGAATCGTGACAATGAATAGAATTGCAGGGAGAGGTGAATTGTTAGCCCCCCCCCCCTAGTGTCTGTGTATAAGCTTGTGGACACGAGTCGATGTAGGGTGCATGCAACTCGGTTGAAGTTATCACACATTTGCAACTCAACCAATTCAATCAACGAGTCGGCACAGCAAGTTAAATGGGGGGAAAATAATCCCCCCCCCATCACCCCCACCAAACCAGGCATGTGCACAGTTAAATATTGTTCGAAATTTGATCACCAGTTTTTAACCTATATTGGTTGTAGTTGTGTTTTTTTTGCACATTAGACAGAAGCTGTTCACTGGCAAGTTGGCTTGGTCAGAAAAAAAAATTTGAACTGGAATATGGGAGGAATGTGAATGCAACTCAAGAACTCGGTGTTTGTTTGAACAACAGCTGTTGGGGCAGTCGGCGGTTATGAATATCTGTGACAATTCCATCAACAAGTTAATTCAAGTTGCCTGTGCCAGGATTATTGTTGTGTGGATTACCAATTCATGAAATGCACAATGATTCGGATCCTTACGAATATTTTCTTGCAATACATCCACTTGTGGGTGGATACAATCGAAGTGAAGATAAAAAGATAAAAAATAAGAAGATACAAAAAATTCCATCCCATTTGGATTTGTACAACAGGGTCTGAATGCCAAAGGTATCTCCGGACAAAGTGTAGAAAGAGTGGGCATATGTAACAATGTTATTATTCTGCTTCTTTACCCAGGAAATCTTCAACGAGTCTCGAGACGCTCATTCAGGAGGGTCCTGCCAAGTTCTTGCAGTAGGGGGGGGGGGTGTGATGTCGCTGTGATGCGTAAACCCAATTGAGTAATTTTCAGATAATCTTTCAGCAGTGTCACACTTCCACTCGCTTGAGTGGTGTTGTCGCGTGGAGAGACCGCTCCACGACTTGGCGCGTGAAGGCGTATAGCAGCGATCGCTTTGTCGTTTACATACACGGGTCTCTCCGCGCAAATTTTATACCCAGCCCAAATATTCCCTCTGAATCCACAACAGTTAAAAATAATAGAGGTTTTGTTTTCTTTTGGGTTAAATCGCGCAAATATAAATGTGTCATTAAACCCGCCACCACCATTTATATTTAAGTGATCTAACCCAAACCTCTTTTATGCATAATATTGGTCATGATAGCCTACGTGTTAAGTAAAAAAAATGATATTAAAAATAATGAAGTCATCGGGTGTACGGGTTACGTGGTTGGCAGCTGTGGGCAGTGCGCGAGAGTAAATCCTCCTGCTCTTCCACGCTCCTGCGTCTCAATTCCCCGCCTTCGTTAGCCCACTCTGATTAGCGTGGTGAAGTATGGCCAAACGATCCCCACAACCACCCGCACGTCACGTGGGGTCCTACGGGTGTTGATTGAATGGCTTTGCTGTTCATTCTAGATTTGAAGCTTTCGTGACTGCAAGGAATCATATTCTTAGGTTCTTTCGGTAAAGTCACGTAGGTAAAACATCAAAATTAATGAAAATAAAATAAAACAAAAAATCACGACGGAGGCAACACAAGTCTCCGTCATCAGGTGGGACCGTCACAGCCGAATTAGCTGCATCAAGTGAGGCAATGATTCAAGATGTAATCCCTTATAAGCAAGTTGAAAGGGGGGAGGAGAGGGGGGGGGAGCTCATTGTGTTGGCGTGTGCAGCAGCAACCGCGTCCAAGCCGTCGTTCAATTTTTTGGCCCCGCCCCCCCCCCCTCCCGATGAGTCGTACTAACATTCTGATGAGCCCCCCCCCCTCTCCTCCCTCCTTCAACTTGCTTATAAGGGATTACATCTTGAATCATTGCCTCACTTGATGCAGCTAATTCGGCTGTGACGGTCCCACCTGATGACGGAGACTTGTGTTGCCTCGGAAACGTCGTGATTTTTTGTTTTATTTTATTTTCATTAATTTTGATGTTTTACCTACGTGACTTTACCGAAAAAACCTAAGAATTTGCTGTTCATCTTGTTTCTTTCGGTAAAGTCACGTAGAAGGGAAATAATAAAATAATAAAAATAAAATAATTCTCACGACGTTTCGGCCACAACGCAAGCAGCCGTCCTCAGGTGAAGACCAGGTCTGTCTATTGTGGGCGGCTGCTTGCGTTGTGGCCGAAACGTCGTGAGAATTATTTTATTATGTTTTATTTTTATTATTTTATTATTTCCCTTCTACGTGACTTTACCGAAAGAACCAAGTAGATGAATCCCTGCAGTCACGAAAGCCTGGAGTTTATTTGCGCAGTAACGTGCACTATTTATGTTTTAGCCCCCTCCTCCCTGCTTGAAAGCTGTGACTGGTGCAAGGAGCGTTTGACATTGCCGATATGCACCGTGATATCGAGCAAGGCTGCGATGTTTCGCAGTGCAACTTTCTTCGCCGGCTGGAGGAGGTTTGGCTTTTCGGCGAGTTTACTATCAGCGGAAACGAGTGTTGGAATTTGGAATGATTCCCTGAAACATTAAACGCGAAGTTTGAATTGTAAGGGCGTGTCTGTAACATGTGAGGCAACGGCCGTTTTTTTATTCCAAATGTTTTCATTTGTTTTTGAGTTTCGTTTAGAAATGTAACGTCTTTTAGTTAGCAACTTGCTGCTGGTTTGCTCAACAAAATCCACTCAAGCCGGGTCCACACCCTATCGATCAGTTGTTTGCAACTTGGTTGCATGTGACTGAATCGTGTATGTATGCGGACATCTCGGCAACCAGTTGCTCGCAGTGGAGACAGGTTCTGCTTTTAAATGATCTGCTCCGTTCAGCAATGCTGCACATGTATGAACTGCGATTCTAATATTATGATCCCATGTAACAAGCCGTTTTATTTCCTTGATGTATGTACATTGAACTACTTTCGCGCACCGTACATCGCCAACCGCTCCTTCAGATGTGGACAAAGCAGTTTACGAGCGATGATTAAGCTGTGCGATTTCGAGAGTGATTTGGTAGCGCAAATGTGATCCCCCTGGGTGTGAACGTGGCTGAAAAAGTTGAATCGTGTTTTTTGGTGAACTGCATTTTCGTAGCATAACCAGCCAGGTTCGTTCAAGGTTACATTTAAAATCTTGTTCGAGATTCCCCCAGAAAGATGACGGATCACTGTTAAAAGTGTGCAGAGTGGTCGTGGTGACATCCCAGCCACGCAAAGCAGTCTGGGAATTAAAAAAAGGCGGTGGCGAACATTGCCCCATGCTGAGGGGCAGTAGCGGTTTTGTGCTCGGCAGTTTCTGGTCCAACGAGAATGATCACAGCAGGTGAAGTGTACAGGAGGTCACCTGAAGAGTTTGGTGATGTGTGTGTCCCACGCAAGACGTGTTTTTAGTGGTGCGAAAGGTTTCCGAATGCATGTGGGTAAGTCGAGCTTGAACACCGGACGATATATTCTGGCGTAGATGTGAAAAGAGCGGGGACGGTCTTGAAATCTTTGCGAACGCGTTCTAAAGAAATGCATGCTGTTGGCATTCAGGTGTCACATGACCGATGAGGCACGGGCGTCCGCATCACACAGGGATGCAAATATCGAAACGCGCGGTGACTTTCACCCTCTTTAACTGAGACACGTCTACAACCGCAAGCGCAGGTTAACCTTGAAGGAGCGTCGTATATTCTCTTAACAAATAAGGTAACGGAATAATAGCGAAGGTGATTGTGCTGTTCACATTGACATTCGCTTTACGTCCGTGCGTTCTCTCGCCTTATCCTCGAGATGTGTTTTTTTTCCGAGAGCTGATTTTCCAGGGTCACTAAGCAATGTAAAAACAAGTGATTATTAAAAGGTTTATTTAAACAAAAATCTCTGTATTTGCTAGTTTGGCAGTTTTACGTGTGTCTGGCTTGTGATATTTAAATGGACATCGCAAACCAACAACATGTATGTATGTTTAACGGCTGTTTGCACTGCACGTAGCCAGCCGTACGAATCGGATGGTGCTAACAACGTTGGCGGCCTCTGATTTCCGCTTGTGCCTCGTGTCCTTGGGCACGAGGTCCGACGTTTTGCGGCGCGTGCTGCCGTGGGAGCCTTTTTCAGTTCCGCAAGACGCATCGGAGTGCCCTTTGTGCAGCACAGCTGCGAAAACCCATACGTAGCATTAACATTATTAGTTGGCATTGCCAGACGATGCTGGATTATGACCTGTGCAGCTTCCACTTCAAGATTGCTTTAAAGAAGCGAGTAGACATGAACTCAAGTTTTAATACAGGACAGTATGTATGTTGAACTTCTTTCGCACCGTACGTAGCCAACCGTGCTCATCGGAGGTGATAGAGAAATTTAGAAACTTATATTCAAGCGGCTAGATTTTTTTACACAGTTGGAGAAACTCTTACATCTGCACGTGGGATATTGAGTTGAATTTAGCAAAGTGTAGCTTGGAGGGACGGTGTTTACTCAGTTGAGAGCTAATAGCACGGAGAGATGGCACATTGCGTGGACAAACACTCTGCAGGGTTATCTCGCAATTTACAGATTTGAATCAATGGTGAGCGAGCAACGGAAACAAACATATATAAATCCACACACAGATATCTAAAACCTCCGTATCCTCCAAGACATCCGTGCTGTCAATTCCCACAGGAACGTGGAATTTCCACACATTGGCTCAGGTGCTGTAAACCTAAGATGAAATTTGGTGGGGGGGGGGGGGGTGAATGACAACGGCAAAATTGAAAGAAAAAAATGACGTGTTTGTGATGTGCACCAAATGCCTCTTTCACTTATGGGTCATTGCCGACACCGCCAAAAACCCCGCATCTTCCTAACCGTCCTCTGCGCTTTCAAAGCCCATTCGGGCTGGAAGAATGAGCGGTGCGGGCAGCTTCGCGGCCAACAACAATGCCGCGCGCGCTGTCTTTTACTTAGCGGAAATCGTCCTTGACTGGAGCAGCAACAGCAGCAGCAGCAGCCGCCAGACGCTGCAGTTCCACGAGCCGCCGGGACACCGTGGAGAGATGCGCAGTAAAGTTACGAATGAATTAGAATTACGCGGCCGTCGAGGCTGAATATCACATACGTTAGCCGACACAACGACAGTTTTGCTCATTTCATTGGCTTCTCCCCCCCCCCACCTCTATTAGATTTAGTTCGTCATAGCCGTGACAGTTCGGGCGGGGCGGAGATGGAGAGGGGGGTGGGGGGTGAACCCATAATGGCCATAATTGATATTTGATGTAAGCAGAAATTGACCACAGCACATCGGTTATGAGCCTCGGTTTAAGTAGGGTTGCGTTGCGATTGTTGTACTGCGGTATGCGGATGAGAATTACCGAAATGTATTAATAGACGGCGCAGTTCATCGTTCTACGCCCCCCCCCCCCCCCCCCCCGCTTTCCAACTCGTTTCATTTTTCTGACAAATCGCGCGGGACAATTTCATTTCAAAAATGCGATTTGTAAAGATTTCATTTCGGTTAGGTTGGGTGGTGGTTTGTGGCGGGAGGGGGTAGGAGGCTGGATATTTTCTCTCTCTCTCTCTCATTTTTTCGTCTCGTGAAGGCGCGGCCAGCCTTCTGGACGGGATTGTCCTCGCTACGTTTCGCCTCGCAACGTTGGCGAACCAAAACGTCAGCAAGGAAGCAAAGCGGAAAAGCATCAGCGGCTGCCGCTCAGCCGCGTTTAAACGCGAAGAGCTGAGTGACAGCTGTCACGGCAAAAGTGGATATCAGTCAGCAAGCAAGGACGCACACGTGCGCGCGTGTGTGTCTCTGTGTGTGGGGAGCGGTCGTGGAGCGGTTAGCGCTACGCTGCGCTATGAATTCGGCGACCCGGGTTCGATTCCCGCTCACGGCCAACACCCAGTGACGATTATCTGAACGGGTCCTGGGCCTTTCCTAGGTCGACTCAGCCTCAAATGAGTACCTGGTGTAAACATCGCCACTGGGGAGACAAAGGCGGCCGGGCGTGGTGCTGGCACACCCACCCCCTCGTGTGCCGTGTCGGCCTTCATAGGTGCTCGCTAACAGCACTTGCTCGAACTGTCTGTGCAGGCTACACGGGGGATCTTTGTCTTTGCCCCTTTTCTCTCCGCCTGATGACGACCGCTTGTGTTGCGATCGAAACGTCGTGAGTTTTGGTTGTTTTATTTTTTGTTGTTTTCTATCTACGTGACTTTACCGAAAGAACCAAAGCATGTCTTTGTGCATGTCGAGTGATATCTTAACCGGTTCTGGATCTCTCCTATAGGTCGACTGCGCCGTAAATTGGAACCCAACCGGGAAGACGAAGGCGGCCAGCCGTAGTGCTGGTCGCCCTCCAACAACAACGGAAGGCGGAGGAGCGCCGCTCACAACAACGAGCGGAGCGCCGGGAGGCTAAAACACAGCAAGTTGGCACAGTAGGGGCACAGGTGTTGCATCAGCCAGTCATCTCGGTCATTTCAGTCAGTCGACCCGTAGCACCTGCTGGGTCTGCCCCGTGACCTGCCGGCGGGCGTTCGACCACTTCACGTGGCCTCAACATGCACCTAGCCTGACACAAGCGTCGTGGCGACGTCACCGCCACTTTGTGGCGAATGGCGGTTGTTATTGGGTGGAGCGGTGGCGCAGTGGTTAGCGCACTCGGAAATGAGTCAAGCACAATGAGCAAAACTCATTAACGCCGCCTTATATCTTTTACCGACACCACAATCGGCGCATAGACTTGACGTGAGCGAGTGATATCTGCACCGGACCGGGATCTCCCCTAGGTCGACTCAACCTTAAATGAGTCCGGGGTGGGAAATACGCTATCAGCATTTGGGGTGGGACAAACGCGGCTGGGCGTTTAGCCGGTTGCGGTCTTAATACAGTCGGTGTTTGATAACAGCACTGGGCCCCGACAGCCCAAGTATAGTCCATGGCTGGTCTGGATTGTGTCGTCTGTGTACGTGGAATGGTGGTGACCCAGTGATGCGCAGACCTCGTTGAGGTGAAGTTCGATTCCTGGCCACAGCCAATACTTACGTCTTAGGCAAGTGGCATCAGAAGCCGTCTTGAGTTAACTCGGCCTTAAGTGGGTCTGTGGCGCCGTATGCCATCAGCATTGGAGAGACAAAGGCGGCCAGGGTTGTTTTGTGTATCTTGAGATGTATTTGCTAAGAACGCTTAATAGGCACTCATTTGTACGTGACTGTACGGGGCCCATCTCTGTGCACGTATCATTGAAACAAGTCACCCGAATGCGCACGATATCCTCAGATATCGGACGTTCAGCTGGGTTGAGCCCTGCTGGTCCTTGGAGAGGCAACCACTCCCACGCAAATCCCAGGTGCTATAGGTCAGCAGAGAGCAGTGCAAAACACACACCTATTGTTGTACAGCGTGGTCCAGATGTCTTGCGACCCACATTTGATTTCTCTAAAACGTTCTTATTATTTGTTTTAAAGGAAGGGTTATTGACAACAGAAATTTATATGCGAATGAACAAAAAAATGTTCGGGGGGGGGGGGGGTTCACGACATCTGAGTCACCCTGTACTCTAACGTCTCCCCTCTTCCGCCTTCACCAACCCGCCCTGACGATTGCGGTGAAGTATGGTCAAACAACCCCCACGGCACGGGGGGGGGGGCGGCGGGGGTGGGTGGGGGGCAGACCACCATCCAGCAGTGGATTGACGTGCACGCGCGCGCAAGTCTATTTCACCTGTCTCTTCCAAATTCCACATCACCCACCCACCCCATCACCCATCATCAACCATCCGCCTGCCAATGTTCTTGACCACTTCCTAACAAGTGGGGGGGGGGGGGGAAGGGGGGTCTTGGGGGGTGCGGAAGATACAGATGAGAGACGCTCTACTGAAGCGGGGGTGGAGGGGGTGGTGTTGGGGGGGGGTGCATATCTCCTTTGCTGCTCCTTTCCCAAGGCGTCTCTGTCACGCCGCCTTGTAAGCCACCTAAATGCTACCAGCGCGTCCACAAAGGCGAGGACAACCGCCCCCGGGGCCATCAATTGACCGTCCCCGTCCACTACCCCCCCCCCCCCGCACTTGCATCTGCCTGACCCCGGTAACTATGCGCGCACATGCTGGCCTGGGACATTAGCGGGTCACAGTCCCTTTTCTTGCCAGGGATCCGTCACCCCCTCTATGGGGGGCGGGGGGGGGGGGCGATTTACGCTCACGCACTGCAAAGACAAAGATCCCCCCCCCCCCGTGTAGCCTTAACAGACTGTTGGGGTAAGTGCTGTTCGCGAGTAGCACCTATGAAGGCCGGCACGGCACACGAGGGAGTGGGTGGCCAGCAACCACGCCCGACCGCCTTTGGCTTCTCAGTAGCGATGTTTTTACACACCGCACCAGGTACTCATTTGAGGCTGAGTCGACCTAGGGGTGGCCCATGAACTGCCCCCACACACACACACACCGTTCTCGGCTTAGGGTACCAGCACCACCACCACCCCCGGCTATCTGTGACCTCTCAGACCCCAGTGTCTGTCGCGCTAAATGGATGGCTTTTGTGCGCGCTGATCGCGGGTGATTTGTCAGTGGGAGGGATAGTGCCCTCCGATATCCCGCTGTCAAAAACCCCACCAACCCACACACACAGACACAGACAACGCACCCCACCCACCCATCATCCATCCGCTACGGCCACCAGCAGCAAACCAGCAGCGCCACGTAGCTTCATGCCCCGAGAGCACAGCACGCGTGCGTGTGTGTGCCACCAGCACCACCACCACCACCCCCACCCCTCCCCATTCCCTGGTTGTTGTTGGGTGCCAGGTGAAAGTGGATTTTAAGAAAAAAGAATATGCCAGCCAAGCAGAAACTGTTGAACTATTGTGAAAACGACCACGCGTCGTCAATATGTGCGCGTGTGCCAGAACACGCTGCCTTGTGTGCGCCCGTCGCAGTTGCCAGCCCACTCACTCCCTGATGCGATTGTGAGCCATTGGGTTCGCGTGACCCGCGTCTCAACACACACACACACAGACGCGTGTGTGTGTGTGAGTCTGTGTGCGCGACTCAGCCCTTTTAAATGAGTATCAGGTTCGATGTGCTAAACGTCGCCACTAGGGAGACAAAGGCGGCCGGGCGTGGTGCCGTTAACAGCACTTGCTCGTTAACAGCACTTGCCCCAACGGTCTGTTCAGTCTATACGGGGGCTCTTTGTCTTTGTGTGCAGCGCTGCGTTACGAGCCCAGCGGCACGAGTTCGATTCCCGCTCACGGCCGCCAACACCCGGTGACGATTATTTGAACCGGTCCTGGACCTCCCCTAGGTTTACTCAGCCTCAAACGAGTACCTGGTGTGGTGTGTAAACATCGCCACTCGGGAGACAAAGGCGGCCGGGCGTGGTGCTGGCCACCCACCCCCCCCCCTCCCCCTCCAAGTGTCGTGCTGGTCTTCATGAGTGCTCGCTAACATCTGTTAAGGCTATATGGGGGGGGGGGGGTCTTTGTCTTTGCATGCGTACGTACATCGTGTCATCAGCAACAGAAACATCTGCAACAACAGCAAAATCCATGGTTTTACTGCACTACGCTCCAACAGTGTACGTTGCCCACGTTGACCAGCGCGGTGAAGTATGGTCAAACAAACCGCCACGAACTCGCACCGCGCAGAGAGAAAAGCCTTTAGGGGCCGTCCATAAATGACGTCACGCGATACCCCCCCCCCCCCCTTTCGTCACACGACGTCACAAAAAGTCAGACCCCCCCTCAAATATGACGTCACAAAGCTCTGACCCCCCCCCCCCCCCCCCAAAAAATAAAACATGCTTCAAATCGGTTTAAACTATTGCCATTGTAGTGCGTATTTAATGTGGCGCTGCACTCTGATGTTGTAGGAGAAAACATTTATTAAAACGTCTATTTAATTAAGTAGAACGTGTTGTCTAAATGTATTTAAAGTTGCGCATTTTGATGTGACGTCACATTTCTCAAACCCCCCCCCCCCCCTCGTCACACATCGTCACATTTCTCACCCCCCCCCCCCCCCTCCCCCGTAGGTGCGTGACGTCATTTATGGACGGCCCCTAAGAGCAGGTGTGAGTCCCCACACTTTACCCCACCACACGCGAACTTCCGTTCGACGAACTGCCGTGTGCTCGTTCACGCTTCTGAGTAGACGGATGATTTAGAAACTTCACGGTGCACTATTTGTATTTCACCAGGTAAGATCCGCTGAGCTAGAGAGCTATTTTTTTCAGAAGCGACCTGGCCACAAATGATAACTTATGGCCTGTCACGTGGACATTTAGAGCATCCAAATAGTCCAAACGCGCGTTTCTAAATGTGGAGGGGAGAAAAAAAAGAACCGGAGGACCCGGAAAAAAATCCACGCGACCTCAGGGGGAGAGAGAGAGAGAAAGAGAGACACGCACACGACCAAAACATGCAGGCGGTCAGGCTCGGGATCGAGCCCGCGATCTCCCGCGTACCAGGCGAGGTAGTTGACATCTCGGTCACGGCGGCGGCGGCGTTGTGGTGGTGGTGGGAGTTCGAATCGGCAAGCTTTGGATTGCGAGTTCCAGCAATGGCTGAGCCAGTATTTGCAGGTAGGGGTTGGGCGGTGAACCCCTCCAGCAATGAGAGATGATAGAGGAGTTGTTAGTAAGTAAGGAGTTGTTAGTTAGGAGTTATTAGTAAGTAAGGAGTTGTTAGTAAGGAGTTGTTAGTGAGTAAGGAACTTGTCCCTCGCTTTTTATTCGACGCGTGTGCGGCGATGGCGCGGCCATCGATCGAGGGTCTAATTCGAACCGCGTTGTGTGATCGGCATCGCGCTCGCTGAAGGTGAATGCCTTCAGGGAAGTCGTGTACTTAGACGCAACTGCGCACAATTCTGTGAGTCACTTATAACCGCTTTGGCGTTACTTATTGCCAATTATGGACTCAGACTATTGTCCTATCGTCTCAGAGTCCCTGGCACGTAATACTATGCTACACAGTGGCAGTGGGTGTCGCAAAATGCCGATTTATTACGAATAAACCCCAATGATCCGATCGAAATTAGGGATTTCGATCGCATCATTGGGGGGGGGGGGGCACGTGCCACCCCCCCCCTCCCACTGGCTCTGCCAGTGATTTCCAGTGCACTCTTAACTGTTATACCACGACAGCATCATCCCTGCACTCCTACTACTCCTACCGCATTGCTATTAGAATATTGAAGTCCGTTTGCTCCGTCTCCCACATTGCAGCTGCCGAGAGACGCGCGGATGAGATGACGACCAGATGCTCACCGCTGCGGGAGGAGAATCGGGAGCGTGCACGAGTCCCAATCTCGCTTCCTCTGCACTCTCTCTCTCTCGCTCTCTCGCTCCTCCGAGCCGTGGGATTGAGCCTAATGCATCATCATTTGTCAGCGATCATGAAGCGGACGCTTTCCGAAAACCGTCCCATCACTCACGCCCACAGCAGCAGGTGGTGGTGGTGGTGGTGCTGGGGGAGGAGGGGGGGGGACACACGCGAGATGAGTCGCGTGGACAGACGCGCAGTGGATGTTGTCTGTCTGTTGTTGTTGTCGTCGTCGTCGTCGTGATGATTGCGTCTTTCAAAAGTGACTTTGAGCTCCGCCTCTGATGAAGTCGCAGACTCCATCAGAGGCGCCTCGCACGCCCGGGGTGGGTGGGGGTAGGGGGGGGGACTCGGCCGAGCAGTCACCGCGCGCGGTGCATTCATTATCCACGCATCCATCACCTCCGTCAGCCATGGTCAATCCGCTGCTGGAGGGAGGACTTCTGGACACACGCCGTGCACATTCATTAATTCGTCGTTAACCTTCGTCAGCCATGCTCAATCCACTGCTGAACGAAAGCCTTCCCAGGCCGGCCCCAAAGAACTCCACGAAGCTGTGAACTCGCCGCTCCATCCTGCTGCTGGGTGCACGTGTACACACGCACGCTCACTGAGATCTCAATATTAATTGTGTCTTGCCGCTCTTCATAGGTGCTCGCTAACAGCACTTGCCCCAACTGCCCGTTTAGTCTACACGGGGGACCTTTGTATTTCTCTTAGCCACCCACCCCCTCGTGTGCCGTGCCGCTATTCATAGGTGCTCGCGAACAGCACTTGCCCACAACAGCCCGTTTAGGCTACACGGGGGATCTTTGTCTCTGTCTTAGCCACCCATCTCCTCGTGTGCCGTGCCGTTCTCCATAGGTGCTCGCGAACAGCACTTGCCCACAACAGCCCGTTCAGGCTACACGGGGGATCTTTGTCTCTGTCTTAGCCACCCACCCCCTCGTGTGCCGTGTCGCTCTTCATAGGTGCTCGCTAACAGCACTTGCCCCCAACAGCCCGTTCAGGCTACACGGGGGATCTTTGTCTTTGTCTTAGCCACCCACCCCTCGTGTGCCGTGTCACTCTTCATAGGTGCTCGCTAACAGCACTTGCCCCAACAGCCCGTTCAGGCTACACGGGGGATCTTTGTCTTTGTCTTAGCCACCCACCCCCTCGTGTGCCGTGCCACTCTTCATAGGTGCTCGCTAACAGCACTTGCCCCAGGTTATACGGGGGATCTTTGTCTTTGCTGGACACCCCCACTTTCCTCGTGTGTGCCGTGCCGGCCTTCATAGGTGCTCGCTAACAGCACTTGCCCCAACAGCCCGTCCAGGCTACACGGGTGTATCCCTCTGTGCCTCCTTGCAGATCTGAGTCAGGGGGGGCGGGGGGGGTCTTCCCTGCGACTCCGTGAGTTACGTGCTGACCTTGCGCCGCAGCCGAGCGCGCTCCCGTCGCGCGCAATTAACTTCACTCGTTCTCAAATTGATTGCTGATTTATGAAAACCCTCGCTGCATTGAGCGAGGGAGCGAGCGAGAGAGCGAGCGAGAGAGCGAGCGAGCGAGAGAGCGAAAGACAGAAAGAGCCCAGGTCAGTCCATGACGGCTGAGTATTTTATTTTTACGGGAGGGGGGAGGTGGGGTGGGGTGGGGTGGGGAGGGAGCAGTGGGCCTCAATTCCTTTAGCGAGAAAATAAAAATGAATATATATAGTTAAATAAATTGTGTTTTTTTTCCCTTTTCTTCCCCCATGCAGAAAAGGGCTTTTGACAAACATGGCTGGTTGCGCGCACGAGTGGATGAGTGATGGGGTGACGTGAGCCCCCGTTGTCGTGTCGGATTTGCGTTGTTCGTTTGTTGCTGCTGCTGCTGCTGCTGTTGTTGTTGTCGTCGTCGTGGCGAATGCATTCATCACGCCGCTTAATTCGTCAGATGTCCCTCGCCGTGTCCTCGAGGTGAACGCGAAGCAGCAGCAGCAGCAGCAGCCCACCTTTAAGAAATTGCCCTGCCACTGTTGCGCGCACTTGCGTGTGTGTACGCGTGTGTATGTATATGCAATGACGCACACGTGTGTATGTGTGTTCGGTTGGGGTCAGGGCTAAATCACACTGCGATCGTGGCGATGCGACCCAGCCTATGGACTATAGAGATACATGGAGACTCAAAGAGATACAGAGAGACACAGAGATGCACAGATATACAATATTAAAGAGCCTCAGTGTGTTTGGAAAGGAGTGCATGACTCACTGTTTTCTCATAGCTTTTACTTCAACATTATTTGAGTGTCTTTGCATTTCATTTCAGTGCACGACGTGTTGATACCCCCTTGGGTGGAGGTGATATTACATTTAAAATAAATAATAAACAAATAAATTCAACCACAACAGTGTGATCGCTACCTAAACTATGGACCACACCAGTGAGCCCACTGCGCTCTGCGTTCCTTCAACGAAGGAGGAACAGCGACACGACACGAACTCTCTCTCTCTGCTGAAGCCTTCTCGTCGTGGCCGACAACAGAAGCAGACGTCAACATTGGCACGATCGAGCTCCCGAACCACGTCGCTGTACGCAACAACAAGAAGACGGAGAGACGTGCAGAGTGACTCAGAGATAAACAGCGACTCGTAGAGACCCACAAAGACGTCACATGAGTGCGACTGCGCCCACGCAACCCAAACGATGGGTCCACTCAGTAAGCCCACAGAGAACCACAGGTAAACATAGAGACACATAGAGGACATACAGACCCATAGAGACGCATTAAATACAAGCCACAGTGGTGCGTCTGTGGCCACGCAACGCAAGCTATGCACCGTACAGTGAACCCATAGATAACCCATATAGAGACCCCACAGAGACACGTGGAGATACATTAAAGACAGGCCAGTCAACACCACCGCTGTCTGCGCTCCTTCAACGGAAGGAGGAGGACGAGCGACACGAACTCTCTCTCTCTCTGCTGAAACCCTCTCGACATGGCCAGCAGCAGCAGACATTGGCAAGGCAGCTCATATTGGGCACATCGCTGCCATACACAAGCAGGAGAATGGGCATCGAGTTTCTCACCGAATATTTGTTGCTCGTCGCGGGTCGCCAGTCATCGCAGTAGACCGGAGTAGGCACGAGACTAATAGCCACACCTCGTAGCGAGAAGCATACTGGATGGAGTGTGCCGGGAACGGACACACATTTATGGGTCGCCGAGCCCCCAGGGGATCGGCAACGAAAGCAACGAGAAGAGCCTTTCTTTAAAAAATCTTATTATTCATATTCTTAGGTTTTTTCGGTAAAGTCACGTAGGTAAAAAAATTAAAATTAATAAAAGTAAAATAAAAATCACGACGTTTCGGAGGCAACACAAGCTTCCGTCTTCAGGTGGAACCGTCACAGCACGACTGCTGTATCAAGTAAAGAGAAGTCCCAAGAGACTCGACCTTGTATATATATACTGGTTTACTTGATACAGCGTGCTGTGACGGTTCCACCTGAAGACGGAAGCTTGTGTTGCCTCCGAAACGTCGTGATTTTCATTTTATTTTACTTTTATTCATTTTAATTTTTTTTTTACCTACGTGACTTTACCGAAAAAACCTAAGAATATGAATCCTTACAGTCACGAAAGCTTCAAATCTAGAATCTTATTATTCGGTACCAAAACGCAATGTTTCAAGGGCCGCAATGCGATGTGAATCCACGCAGGACATCACAGTCACGAGGCAGTCAGCGGAGAGCCGCATGCTGCTGACACCTGGGTCTGGCCGGACAAGCTGCACGCACAATGCAAGCCCTGAGTGGGGATGGAGTCACGGCTAACTTCAGATGCCGTCCGTCGCGGGTTACCCACGCGTTCCTTCGACAACCTCCACCGGACCAGCGTGGTGAAGTATGGTCAAACAACCCCCCGTGAACGACACGGCCTGGGGAGGCTGTCATCCAGCAGTGGATTAGACAAAGGGCTGTAAATTCATGATTATTATTGCTACAAACTGTTCTCTTTTCTCTTCTTGGTTCTTTCGGTAAAGTCACGTAGAAGGGAAGTAATAAAGACGGCTGCTTGCGTTGTGGCCGAAACGTCGTGAGAATTATTTTATTATGTTTTATTTTTATTATTTTATTACTTCCCTTCTACGTGACTTTACCGAAAGAACCAAGAAGATGAATCCCTGCAGTCACGAAAGCTTTAAATCGCAAAATCTTCTCTTTTCTCCATAATAGAGAGGATTTTGGGGGGGGGGGGGGGGTTAGATCGCGTAAATATAAATGTGTCGTTAAACCCGCCACCACCCGACGCAGCCAATGAGCAAGATTTATCACGTCAACAGAACATGCCACTCGTGTATTTTCTCTCTATCTTCCTTACCATCTCATAGACCACCACCATCATCATCATCATCACCCTCCCATCCACCACATCTACATTATATCCATGATTCCACATCCCTCCCCGTGGCGTGCCAAGGGTTTAAAAAGTGTGGGGGGGAGGGTTACAATTACACAGCTCTGGGAAACAGAAATCGCGACAAATCGTCACGTTGTCAAATTTATAAATCGTAGCGCATCGCTGCGTCCCTAGCCCAGCGTTGGTGTGACGCTCCATCAAGATGCGAATCTGGCCCTCTTAGTCTACAGTAGGGCTGACATAAACCCATTAGGTTCCTTTACTTATTCCCCACTGCTTTTCATTACTTATATATACACACACACACACAGATATTTATTTAAATCAATTGCGTGTCGCTACGGTCGCCGCGGATCCTGGCAGCAGGAGCGCGTGGAGGCTGAGTTGATGAAACTCGAGTCGGGTCGCATCACGTCTTGCGAGAAGTGCATTTTGCTCGCAATGCAATCTGCATTGAAATCCGCCAGGAGTTGACTTTATATCAAAGTCAACACTTTTGCGGTGAGGGCCCCACCAGCCTCCCCAGCACGCAGCAGGATCTCAGCGTATGTCGTCAGTGTGTGTCAGTGTAGGTGTGTGTGTGTCAGTGTGTATGTGTGTGTCAGTGTGTGTGTCAGTGTGTGTGTCAGTGTGTGTGTGTGTGTCAGTGTGTGTGTCAGTGTGTGTGTCAGTGTGGTGAGCGGTAGTGTAGTGGTTAGCGCGCTGCGCTATGAACCCGGCGACCCGAGTTCAATTCCCGCTCACGGCCAACACCCAGTGAGCATTATCTGAACCGGTCCCAGGGCCTCCCCTAGGTCGACTCAGCCTCAATTGAGTACCTGGTGCAATGTGTAAACATCGCCACTAGGAAGACAAAGGCGGCCGGGCGTGATGTTGGCCACCCACCTCCTCGTGTATCGTCCGTCCCGACCTTCGTAAATGCCCGCTAAGAGCACTTGCCCAAACAGTCTGGTAAAAGATGTATGGGGGAGTCTTTGCCTGTGTGTGTGTGTTACGAAGGTAGCGACGTCGCAGTGGTTAATGCTACGAATCGGTCCTCGGTCGACTCAGAACTTACAACGTATGAACCCTGCGCACGCCTCGTGGTGATCTAGCTGATAAGAGTTGCACGTTTAAATGAGTATCTGGTACGCTGTGGGAAAAAAAAAAAACATCAGCACCGGGGAGACAAAGGCGGCCGTGCCTTGTTTGGCACCCTTACGGCCGTAATTGATGTTGGCTAACAATGCACTTGCCCTAAGAGTCGTCAAAGGCTACACTGGGGGGAGCGGGTGATCTTTGTCTTTGTGGAGTACACCGAAATAAATAATGGTGAAGGTAAAAGCGCAGCACTTGCAATGCCTCGCTTTCGCCACTGCTGCGGAAGCTCTAGAGAGCCGCTCTATAAGGTATGTTGGTCTACTCTTCCACGCTGGTCCAGACGTTTTGGAAGAGGTGGGTAGACAGAGACGGGATTTGAGAAACTTTTTCCAAATCGGTCAGATATTGGTACCATAAAGGGTACAGCAAAAACGATGTACGCGAATACGGCTATGACAATTGAATCACTTGGCAACTCATTCATTTCAAATCGTTGTCACATCATTCTCTGGCCACATCAAGGTATTGGAACGAAAATGAGTTTTGCGACCTCAGGTAGTACCGACGAGTAAAATACCTGGTCTGGACTCATTAACGGTGGTGAGATATTGACTCCCTCGCCTGGAATGAAGGAGGTAGTGGGTTCGATCCACGACCATGACGCCTGTTGCTGTATATTTGGGTTTGCATTTTCTCCCCGTGGTCGCGTGGATTTTTCTCCGGGTCCTCCGGTTTTTTCTTCCGCATTTATAATCAACGTCACGCGTTTAGAGAGTAGTTGGCTGCTCTAAATTCCCACGTGATAAACCACTTTGTTGAGCTATCATTTGTGGCCAGGTCGCTTCTGAAAAAGAGTTACGTAGCTCAGTGGGCCTTAGCTAGTAAGATAAAAAAAAAAGTAAAAAAGTTTCATAGTTTCAACTGCCGCGCCTGGAGATCGAGCCGATGACCTCTGAGATTGCAAGTCTCAGCGTGTGAACCATTACACCACCACAGCAACAAATGACGATCACTCAAAGGGGTCTAATTTCTCAATGGATATGTCCCAGGTCTCTGCTAGACGGGAGTGGGCACGTGCAGTGCCGGATGAAGCGAGTGCGGGGCCTATATGAGATGTTATAAAGGGGCCCTAAATAAAAAAAACACGTAAATATTAAAACACAATTTTTTCACTTTCATTGTCAAGTAATTGTTTGTTTTATTCATTTGCTATACAGTCAGATAATATGACAAATCGCTAACCTTAAACACCCAGTCGTTCATGAAAGCAGAAGGCAGTATAGTACTATAGTAATAGAGCAAGTGCAGAATCACTGAACCGGAATTGATAGCTTGAAAGCGTTTAGCGCGAAGCCCTTGGAAGTGCGGGGCCCGTAGCTACATATGTAGCTACTGTTGCTACTACGCTAATCCGGCACTGGCATGTGGCACATCACAGAGCCGTGCGAGAGGTGGGAGTAGAAGGCCTTCATCCAGCAGTAGATCGACGAAGACGACGACGATTTACCATCATCAACATCGCAGCGACGCCGGTGCCGTGACCCCCCACGTCGCCGTGATGTTTACCCAATAAACAAGCGAGAGAGAGAGAGACAGAGAGCTGTCACTTCTAGAAGCCGAGGCCACGTCTGGGACTTGTCAGCGAGAACAATCGAGACGCGTTCCAGGGGGTTTCTTCAGTTTTGCCGCAAACCCAAAGCGGACACCGCCCGCCGTCAGCCGCGGTTGACACGAAGACCCGGATAACGCCGAGACGCGGAGACACGGAGACACAGAGACACGGTGGTAGCGGCCGGGGAGACTATGGGGGGGGGGGGGGGTTGGGGGTTACGGGGGGGGGAGGCACACACGGAGACAGCCGTCCGTCCGTCAGGGTTAGACAATGCTGCGGGAACGAGTTGACAGCTTCGGAATGCGTTGCGTGGCGCGCAAAATGTTGAACCGTCGAGCCGTCGGCTTTGTTGCGAGTTGCGGCCGCGAGGTGACGAGGCGGATGTGCCACGTTGGTTGTTTGTCCCCCGGCATCGTCTCTGGATCGGCGAGGTCCGGGCGCGCTCGAGTTGCGGCCGAAGAGGTGACGGGTTTGTCAAACGCGTGGGTGGGCATCTTGGTCAGGGTCGCCTTGATTTCAGCATCGGCAGCAGCATCGACATCAGCAGCCTCCTCCTCCTCGTAGTCGTCGTCGTCATCATCATCAGCAGCAGTAGAAGCACCCGATCAATCAATACATTAATTATAATCGTCCCATCGATCAATAATTAAATCAATATCATCAGCAGCGGCAGCATTCAGATATTATCATCATCATCATCATCCAAGCAGTCACGAATTAACATCATTAAACAATCATACGTAACCATAATAAATGTCAATAATGATCAGAATCAGAATATGTATTTAGACTGGAGGAATCCGATGAGCTATAAAGCGTTTTCCCACATATGTCTAGTATCAATATGTGCATCAATATATAAATCACTCGTCATAATAATTTGTATCATCCAGTCACCATCATCGTCAATTATAATGAACCATCATCAATCATCCATTAGTATTATTAATATCATCATCATCATAAATTAATAAGCCAATCGTCATCGTCGTCATCAATCATGCATCATGAATCTGACTGCGTGGAGCTCGGGCGGGTTAACCCCTCGTGTGAGTGCCGAGGTTTCATCTTCTTGGTTCTTTCGGTAAAGTCACGTAGAATGGAAATAATAAAATAATAAAAAATAAAACATAATAAAATAATTCTCACGACGTTTCGGCCACAACGCAAGCAGCCGTCCTCAGGTGAAGAACAGGTCCGTCGATAAGACAGAGTCTGAATGACACGTCCTGGGCTTGGAGCGTCTATTTAAGCTGGGAGGGAGGAGGAAGAGCGCCTTGACAAAATAATTTGCATATCAAGAGGAATTTTAGCATATTTATGTAATATTACACTATGTATTATTCTACCCACCCGACTGCACACCACACTGCTGCATATTCACCATACAGGTTTCTCCAGGATCTCCGCTTTTCTCGTCACACGAAGCCAAACTCCCATCGATGGCAGCCAACTGCCCCAGGATCCTCCTCGCAATGAGCCTTGAGACTCAGTGAGGCTATCCCGGTGGGAATCCAACGCCTTCTCCTTGCTTCTTTCGGTAAAGTCACGTAGAAGGGAAATAATAAAATAATAAAAATAAAACGTAATAAAATAATATTAGAATTAATTATTTCCCTTCTACGTGACTTTACCGAAAGAACCAATAAAATGAATCCCTGCGGTCACGAAAGCTTTAAATCGAAATCCATCGCCTTGTTAATTACCAAACAACAAAAAATACCTGCTTTTATTTGATGTTACCAGGTAAGGCCCACTGGGCTGTATAGTTATTTTTCAGAAGCGACCTGACTCTCACAAATGAGAGCTCAACCACGTGGCTCATTGTGTGAAAATTCATAGCGGCCACATTGTCTGAACGCGTGGATGTTTATTGTAAATGTGGAGGGGAACGCTGGCGAAACCCGGCGACAAAGTCCACGCGACCACGGCGAGAGAGACACGCACATTTAAAAAAATACAGCACACCCTCAGGGTCGGGATCGGGATCGAACCCACGACCTCCTGTATACCTGGCGAGGTAGCTAACATCTCCTAGCCACCGTGGCGCCGTATGCACGCAGCGGGTAGCGCACGTCAAACTCAGGTTTACCGATGTCTCACATCAGTGTCGTGTGATATCTGAACTGCCCCTTGGCCACCTCCACCCCCCACACCGCCACCAGCCGCTTCACCAGGCCTGCCGTGCCCAGCGTGGTGAAGTATGGTCAAACAGCTCCCCATCACCGAGACTGCCCGCGGAGAGACACCTTAATCGAGGGCAGTAGATTATTACGTACGATTACTATTTATACGTGTAAGATGCGGCCGATGTCATCATCACGAGACCACAGATTTTTAGCCCCCAAGTTGCACAGCATGGGGCATTCGTGATTGCATTATATTACTCTTGAGAAGACCCCGCCAATGATTAAACGCTCGCCGTTGCGCGTGTGTGGTTGTAACAGCCAAATGATCGCAACGTTCATAACCCGCACAGCCTGTCAGAGAAGACAAAACGAGAAAATAACCGCAAAGGGTGGCAGAGGGGAAGGGGAGGGGGGGGGGTTTGTTTTGTTTGCTGCTCGATGGTAGACCCCCCCCCATCTCTGCTAACTACAATATTGACGTCACCAAATAATGGCTCAGGCTCGCGTTCTCAGAGCGGCGGGGTACACGTGGCACTCATGGGATGGGCGGGCTGGGGGAGGGGGGGGGGGTCTGGTAGATGGGGAAGGAGGAGGGGACGGGGGAGAGAGGGAGGGGGGGTATTAAATTCAATCGTTCTGAGTGTCAGAGCTTTTTAAAGCAAAGGATATTTTTATTGATGGTGGCTGCTTGCATCGCTTGTGAGCTCTGGAGGAACGGCTTTTCATTGCTCGTTTAACAAAGGAATCCACCTCCTCCTCCCTCCATAGACCCCCCCCCCCCCGCTTCGCTTGGCAAGATAGTTAACGCAAAAATCTAATTTCTCGGTTATTATGAGCAGATGAATTAGATTCGCGGCTGGGTGTATTACGAAGAGGCGTATAGACTGCATGTGCTGTATGGACTGCATGCCTGCATACAAAACCAAGATCCCCCCGTGTAGCCCTAACAGACTCTTGGGGTGAGTGCTGTTGGCGAGTAGCAGCTTTGAAGGCAGGAAACGTCACACGACGGGGTGGGGCGGCCAGCACCACGCCCGGTCGCCTTTGTCTCCCTAGTGGCGATGCTTATACACCCACGCACCGGGTGCTCCTTTGAGGCCGAGTCGACCTAGGGAAGGCCCACCACACGTGTTCAGATAATCGTCACTGGTGGTGTTGGTGGCCGTGAGCGGGAATCGAACTCGGGTGGCCGCGTTCGGAGCACAGCGCAGCGCTAACCACTGCAACGCAGTAACGGATTCTTGAATCCATCGGGACGGCGCTTCCGTGTCACCACCTCGTATGCTTCGCGGGTTCCCTCCGACTTCTCCCCGGGTTATGTATCTAGTATGTATGTATGTTGTATGCATGTTGTATGTATGTTGTTTGTATGTTGTATGTACGTTGTATGCATGCTGAACTTATTTCGCACCGTACGGAGCCAAACGTGCTACTCGGAGGAGCGGGCGGATGGGACAACGAACTCAACACACACACACAGAAAAAGCAGTTCTAAAGAAATGAGTTCGTCGATCTCGATGATTTAAAAGTGCACAGCTCCAGTGGCTTCCTACCATCGGAAGGAAGAGCGTTCCAGACGGCCGCAGAAGCGCAATTGCCGTGACCACCGTCTATGTGCGATGGTTGAGCTAAAACCTGCTGCTGCTGCTGCTGCTGCTGCGTGAAGCCAGAGGCTCGTTGTCAATCCAATCGACCAAACACCCCCCCCCCCCCCAATGCAGGACCCTCCTGAAAGCGCGGTCTTGAGACTCTGCAAGGCGGTCCCCGGGTTAACTAACGACTCACGTGCGGTGAACCTTGTTTGCCGTAAGCGGTTCGTGCACGCTGCTAAAATCCCAGCCAACGTAGGTTCGATTCCAGGCCACGGCGCGCACGGCTGGTGGTGATGGGCATGCAACGTTTTAGCCTGGCCCTCTTCTGGGTCGGTGAAAGGCAAAAGGCGCAGCCCTGCAATTGCTTTCTCACCACCACTGGCCGGAGGTGAGCTCCAACGAGGCCCTGGGGGAGCGTATTTATGGCTCCGCTCTATCGCGCGTGGCCAGACGTCTCGAAAGAGGTGGGAACATCTCGCAAATTTACTCCACTGCAAATCTCATGCCGATCGAGGAACAATCATGATAATGTCTTGTTTGCATTCTGACCACAAGTATTGTGGTTAATGCAGACATGATTCCTCGTTAAAAGGTTTCAGGTTTGTTGCCATGAAAAAGGGGAAAAACCCTATTATTATATTTTGGTACTGGCAAAGGAGGAGGTCCCATGATGTAGTTGCTCACCCCGAACTATCATTACTCTGGTAGTGCGTTGTCTTTGTGCTGTACGCCTTTTGGCGTCCTCTGGTGTGATACCGTTTGAGACGAGGCTCAAAAGAAAGCTGTCTCAGGTGTGGAGCAATCAGTTTCAAGGACAATGCATATATTATCAGAGTGTGTGTTTTTGTTTGTATTCTGACCACAAGTATTGCGGTTAATGCAGACGTGATTCCTTGTAAAAATGTTTCAGTTTTGTTGCCAGAAAAATGGGAAACCCCTATTATAATAATAATATTAATGTATGTATGGTAAGACAACTAACTCAAATGATCCATAATGATTTACAGTCCTTTGACCTTTGTGAATTCACTGCTGGACGAATGTCTCCCCATACCATTGTCTGGCATGGAGGTGATGTGACCATACTTCACCACGCTGGTCGCTGCGGGTTGCTGCTCGCAATCATCTCACTGGGGGGAGCACGTGTCACAAATTGTCGCTTGCGTGTTAAGTGACAAATGTCAAGGGTGTCCCCGAGCACTCGCCAGCAATGAGGAAGCGTCATATCGATTGGTGGTCCTGAGCCATAACAATAATTATTATTGACGAATACTATTTTTGTTTGCAATTAAAGTTTCAAATGAATTGCGTTGTTGTTATTATTATTATTGCGTGTCGGTATTCAACGCCAGGATCAACGTGGTTTCTCAAACAAACTACTACCGTGACGTACTTTGTTCGCACGGCAAAGTTTCGTCCGTGTCTCGAGACCTCATTTGCAGGAGGAGGTCTCTGCCACGTTGGAATGTGTCACCAATTCTATGGCTTAGAAATGTTCGACACATTATTTGGCGAAACTCCTGCTGTTGTTGCTGCTGGTGCACGAGCACAATTAACAACAACAACAACAGCAGCAGCAGCAGCAGCACATTATTCAATAACACTGTGTGGCCTTAAAAAGGACAAATGTATAATAGGCGACGATTCAGTTAATGTCCCTTGTTCATAATTCACCACTCTGGGCAGTTCGCGTTGCTGAAGGCCGGGCGCATAGACGCGGCGCCATAGAAGTATAATACAACAATTAATTATGCTGCCCTGTCTCCTGCTATCTACCACATCACCTAGTTTGTCTCATTCCGACTCTGAGAAGCGGGAAAGTTTAGGTGGCCGTTGGTCCAACCTTCGCCCAACTGTTCCAACCACACGCAAACGTCGGCGCAACGTTGGCGTCTTTACCCGGATAGCTAACTCACTAAAGGTACCGTGCCGGGTTACTCAATTGATAGCTGAGTCGACGTAGCGGAAAGCCCAGGCACGGTTCAGCTACCATTCGCCCCACTGCCTTTTTTTTTAGCCGTGGCCGGAGATGGAACTCAGGTGGTCGGGTTCCGAGCACGGAGCTCGAAACGATTCACCCGCCGCACGAAACCACTCTCAATGGGCACGTCTTCTTCGAACGCTGGGGAGCCGGAAAAGCCCCTCTCTGTACCAGCGTGGACGGCACCCTCGTGTTCACCCTCTGAAGCGCTCGCTCGTCACCGTGGCGTGCGTTCAGCGCCAGAGCGCGTCGATTTGTAGCGTTTATTTTCTTTTGTTTGCTGGTGACTTTGTGTATTTCATATTGAAATCGCCTCCAGTGCGTTTGCTGCTGGCGGCAATAAAAGTTGTTTAAAAGTCAAAAGTCTGTGGTGCCTTACCTGGCTAACAAGCGCCATGACCTCGCCAACTTCGCCTGCGCGCAAGCGAAGATGGCGGTGTACCGAACGAGATAAAAGATGCTGGAGAGTGACACTGACGGCTGTTCTGTGCTGCTTCCAATGTTCAGAGGCCTGCGTAAGGCGCGGCTCCGGCTGGGGCACGCATACCACACACATGTTGGTGATGTGCACGTCTTCTTCGAACGCTGGGGAGCCGGAAAAGCCCCTCTCTGTACCAGCGTGGACGGCACCCTCGTGGTGTTCACCTTCTGAAGCGCTCGCTCGTCACCGTGGCGTGCGCGATGACCACAACCACCACCACCACGTGACTTTTCTCTTGTGTTGTGCGCGGTGCTTTCAGAGCCACAGCGCGTGGCTTTGTAGCGTTTATTTTCGTTTGTTTGCAGGTGACTTTGTGTATTTCATATCGAAATCGCCTCCAGTGCTTTTGCTGCTGGCGGCAATAAAAGTTGTTTGAAAGTCAAAGTCTGCGCCACACGGAGTTGACAACGTATAGACTCACGCAAGCGTCGGGTTTATTTGGTAATAACGTGCGCTGACTTCATCGCGTTGTCTCAGAATCGTATTGGTGATACACGTATTGGTGATACACGTATTGGTGATGCATGTATTGGTGATGCATGTATTGGTGATACACGGACACGAGCTCTCTCTCTGTCTCTCTCTCCTGAAGCCCTCGAGTCGCTCGACGTTGCCATTTAGCTCATGAACACGATCGCTGCCACACGCACGAATGGAAAAGTGTGAGTCCACGTGGTTTGGTGCGAGTCAGTGGCTCTCCGCGTGAGTCTGGCTATCTGTTTAACACGTCTGATGCTTTCGCGACAATTATTATTCATAATCAACGTTTTTGGGTTAAATCGGCCAATCAGCAAAAAAGTGTCACGTTGACAAAAGACAAATAGTTCACTGCTTTAATTGGATGCAATTACCAGCGAAACGTCGCACTTAAAAAAATTGTAAATGTTGTGGTTTCACGCTTCAACACACCGGTGGACGAAAGCAGTGAACTATTTGTCTTTTGTCAACGTGACACTTTTTTGCTGATTGGCCGTGTCGGGTGGTGGAGGGTTACGACACATTTATAAATAACGCGATCTAAACCCAAAAATCGTTGATTATGAACGAACTTTTCCTCTCTCTCTGCCTCTCTGTCCCTCCCGGTGAAGCTCACTCATCGAAGCCAGCGGCAGACTGCGACGTCAGTCGGCATCGAACTCCTGCATGAACACATCACCGCCATCGCACGCGTGCAAGAGTAGAATACCGTTAACAATAAACGTGGCATTTGTGCATTTAGAAACAAACAAACAAAAACCCCATGCACAAATAATCGTTTATGTTTATACCGAACCGTCATAAATTAGGCGTGTGCATCATCAATAACGAGTGCGTATCGGCCTCATCATCATCACAGCAGCCAACACCATCATCATCATCAAGCTTGCGTATTTAAAACAATTTGTAAAAACGCACATATTTTCATTTAACATCCCCGTTGTTGGGCAATTCAGATAAAACATTAAATCGCACATTTCCCGCCTCTTTATTGCTTTCCGCTGGTGTAAATAAAGCACGCTAATAGCTGCATTGGCAATTAGCACCCGGGCGCGCTCGTGTTGGCCATTCCGTAGTTGTCAGCCCTTCGTCTCTCTCCACCTCGCTCGCTCGCTCGCTCTCTCTCTGCACTCCCATGACTGTTGATCGTTGAACCAAGTGAGAGTCGCCCTTGCAGCTTCAACCTCCTCCTCTTCCTCCTCTTCATCGCACCCCTCGTCCGCCCCCCACCATTCCAATGAGCCGCACCACGAGGCGCCCCTGCGAAGCGAAATGAGAGATTAAAAAATTAGAGATTAAACATGAGAGATTAAAAAGGAGAGATCAAACATGAGAGATTAAACGGGCAACACGCGCAGCAAGCGCCCGTCGGCGAGTAGACCAGCAATGGGACCTAAAGGGTGATGTTGGATTACGCGGTGCGTAGTGGGGGTGAGTGTGTGGGCATGGGTGGAGATCACAGGCTCCAAATATTCACGCCGCCGGAGAATTCGATGAATTGTCGCGATTCGAGTGGAGACTCGGCGGTTGTTGTTGTTAAATGTCGGTCATCGTCACCGTGAAGTGAGTGGGGAGTGTGGAGGCGATGTCAGTTTTCACGCCCGGTGATCCTCCTGCCGCTGCTGATGATGGTGCTGTCACAGGGTGAGTGGTGGTTGTGGTTGGTGGTGGTGGGTGTTTACATACCCACACACTGCTTGGTGGTGGTGGTAGGGCGAGGTGGTTGGTGAGTGAGCGGTGGTGAGGAGTGGTAGTGAGTGGTGGGGGAATGGGATTGTTTACTCACTGGCTTGGTAGCGTTATGTGGTGGGCGAGTGAGTGGTGGCGGTGGGTCTATGGGCAAGGTGCTTGGTGAGTGACTGAGCGCTGGTGGTGAGTGGTGGTGGGCTGAGGCTGTATACTCACTGGCTTCGTCGGTAGGGCTACATGATGGGCGAGTGAGTGGTGGTGCTGGTGCTGGTGCTGGGTTGGGAGTGTACACACGCCGTGATTTTACTGTGAACTCTGAACACATCGCGACCGAATTAATCTCCCTGAAGCAGAGATATGAAAGTCAGCGGGAGGTCAGAGCCGGCCTCGCCTCCTGCCCTGATTGGGATAATTTTTTAAAGGTTGATATAAATATCGGCGCTGCTCAAAAGCCGCCCGCGCAGCCAGTTATATTGTGATCATTGCTCACGGAGTGGGAGATGGGTTTTAGCCGCGTGTGAGGAAGGACGCGTGTGTGTACGTGTGTGTGTGTACGTGTGTGTACGTGTGTATGTGTGTGTGCGCGTGTGTGTGCACGTGTGTGTGCACGTGTGTGTGTGCGCGTGTGTACGTGTGTATATGTGTGTGCGTGTGTGTGTGCACGTGTGTGTGTGCACGTGTGTGTGTGTACGTGTGTATGTACGTGTGTACGTGTGTGTACGTGTGTGTGTACGTGCGTATGTGTGTGTGTACGTGCGTGTGTGCGTGTGTGTACGTGTGTGTGTGTACGTGTGTGTGTACGTGTGTGTGTACGTGTGTGTGTACGTGTGTATGTGTGTGTGTGTACGTGTGTCTGTACGTGTACGTGTGTGTACGCGTGTGTACGTGTATGTACGTGTGTGTACGTGTGTGTGTACGTGCGTGCGTGTGTGTGCGCGTGTGTGTACGTGTGTGTACGTGTGTGTGTGTACGTGTGTGTGTACGTGTGTGTGTACGTGTGTGTACGTGTGTATGTGTGTGTGTGTACGTGTGTCTGTACGTGTACGTGTGTGTACGTGTGTGTACGTGTGTGTGTACGTGCGTGCGTGTGTGTGTGTGCGCGTGTGTGTACGTGTGTGTACGTGTGTGTGCACGTGTGTATGTGCACGTGTGTGTGTACGTATGTGTGTGCACGTGTGTGTGTGCGTGTGTACGTGTGTACGTGTGTGTACGTGTGTGTGTACGTATGTGCACGTGTGTGTACGTGTGTGTGTGTACGCGTGTGTACGTGTGTGTGTGTACGTGTGTGTGTGGGGAGCGGTGGCGCAGTGGTTAGCATAGCCGCGTTAGAAGCTCGACAAGCCGAGTTCAATTCCCGCTCAAGGCCACCAACATGCAGTGGCGATAATCTGAACCGGTCCTGGGCCTCCGCTAGGTCAACTCAGCCTTCAAACGAGTACCTGGTGCGGTGTGTAGAAACATCGCCACTCGGGAGACAAAGGGCGTGGTGCTGACCACCCACCCCCTCGTGTGCCGTGCATGCCTTCGTAGGTGCTACTCGCTAACGGCACTTGCCGTTAGCCCCAGCAGTCCGCATCGGACCATGAATCCGGGCAACTTCACTTTGATTCTCGACCACGGCGCACACCAATGCGGAGGATCTGAGTAACGACTCAGCCTCAAATTGAGTACACCTGGGGAGAAAAATGCGTTCGGGCGTAGTGGCTAATGACGTACCGGCCGGTAGAGATAAGTGTCCGCTAACAGTAGCTGCCCCAACGGGGTGTTAAGGCAATATGGGAGCTAATTTAGCGTTGTGTTTGTTTGAGTGAGAGTGCACACACGTGCGTGAGTGAGAGTGTGAGTATGAGCGCACGAGAGAGAGAGAATAGGTGCACGTGTACACGCACACGTGCGTGTACACGCGCACGTGCGTGAATGTGAAAGCGTGTACACCCACGCGTGTCTTTGCACCTGTGTCAAGACCAATAAGAGTGGTGAATATTTGAACCGGTCTTGGGCCTCTCCTAGGTCGGCTCAGCCTTCAGATGAATACCTGGTGCGGTGTGTAAACATCAGCACTGGGAAGAGAACACAGTCTTTGGTTTGGCCACAAGGATCCCATCGTATAGCTTCAACAGACGTGTTGGGCAAGTGCTGTTAGCGAGCACCTTTGAAGGTCGGCACCGCACAGGAAGGGGGTGGGTGACCAGCACCACGCCCGACCGCCTTTGTCTCCCCAGTGGGGATGTTTATTTTACCCACACGCACCAGATATTCATTTGAGGCTGAGTCGACCTAGGCGAGGCCCAGGACCGGTTCAGATAATCGTTACCGGTGTTGGCCGTGAGCGGGAATCGAACTCGGGTGGTTGGGTTCCTAAGCGCAGCCTGGCGCTAACCGTTGCACACAAAGACAAAGATCCCCCGTGTAGCCTTAACAGACTGTAGGGGCAAGTGCTGTTAGCGAGCACCTGTGAAGGCCGGAACGGTACACGAGGGGGTGGGTGGCCAACACCACCCCCAACCGCCTTTGTCTCCCCAGTGGCAATGTTCACACACCGCACCATGTACTCATTTTAGGGCTGAGTCGACCTAGGGGAGGCCCAGGACCGGTTCAGATAATCATCACTGGTGTTCTTTGTTTTTTCCGGTAAAGTCACGTAGGTTAAAAAAGGTAAATAAATAAATAAATTGCGGTGACGGTTCCACCTGAAGACAGAGGCTTGTGTTGCCTCCAAAACGTCGTGATTTAATGTATTTGTTTTCCTTTTTTAACCTACGTGACTTTACCGAAAAAACCAAAGAGTATGGTTCCTTGCAGTCACGAAAGCTTCAAATCTAGAATCACTGGTGTTGGCCGTGAGCGGGAATCGAACCCGGGTCGCCAGGTTCATAGCGCAGCGCGCTAACCGCTACACCACCGCTCCCCAGTACACACCCACACACACCCACACACACCCACACACACCCACACACACCCACACACACCCACACACACCCACACACACCCACACACACCCACACACACCCACACACACCCACACACACCCACACACACCCACACACACAAACGCGCGCACACTTCCTGGTGTGCAGTGTAGCGAACAGCAACCATGCCCCAATGGTCCCGTGAGTGGGGCTAGATGGGGAGATGTCTTTGTGCCAGAGACCTATAGGTCTGGGCAGTGGAGTGGTGGGCGGGTGGGGCGGGAGGTGGCGAGGGGGGAAGGGGGGCTATGAGTGTGAGGGCAGCGGACGATGTGAAGTGGCGGATATTTAACTGAGGCCATCGAGAGGCAAACAGATCCTTGCTTGAACGAATCCCATGTGCCAGCGGGTCCGTCTTAACAGGATTACACAGCGGTAGGAAACGTTGGGAGTGTTTAAGTTAGTGTATTCATTTATGCCCCCTGCGTAAGCCTATTTTCTTCGCCTGGCCAAACATTACGGGGATTTCACCCCCGGTGGCATTTGATGGTCTCAAGCCAAAGTTTTCTTTCGTCAAACCCAACAGAAAAAAAAGACTTTAAGCTGTTTACCGTGCCTGTGTGTTCCGTACGATGTTCGACGTTTCGCACTTACGTGCTGCCGGTGGCTTCTTCAGGAAGTTCACGTTAAACATCTTCCACGTCGCCCACAACCGTCACCACTAAACCGGTGTGTGCCTTTGTGTGTGCGTGTAACCCACCACCACCACCATCACCACCGTGAGGTCAGGCGTTTCGTGCCACGTACATTGATTCGTCGTTGAACTTGAGACGCGTCGCGTTTGCGATGGATGCACAGGAAACAAACAACGAAATGCGCATCGGACACCGACGGGCTCTCTGTCCATGGATGGTGATGATCATGATGACGACGATGATCATGATGATGATGACGACGATACGAACGGCACCCAGAGAGGGGCTGGTGGGGGTCGAGGAGGGGTTTAGGGGAGCGGCGGTGCAGTGGTTAGAGCTACGCTGCGCTACGAACCCGGCGACCCGAGTTCGATTCCCGCTCACGGCCAACACCAGTGACGATTATCTGAACCGGCTGAACCGGTCGACTCAGCCTCAAATGAGTACCTGATGCGGTGTGTAAACATCGCCACTTGGGGAGACAAAGGCGGCCGGGCGTAGTTGCTGTCCACCACCCGCCCCCCCCTCGTGTGCCGTGCCGGCCTTCACAGGTGTCCGCTAACAGCACTTGCCCCAACAGTGTGTTACAGGCTATACGGGTCAACTTTGTCTTGCTGTGGGAGGCGTCAGCCCGTGATGACACACGTGCGTGGTCACGAGGAAAATCATCCACTTGGAGCTGTGACACCGCCGCCGCCGCCGCTGATGATGATGAGTAACTCGATCATTCGTGTGAAGAACCTCAAAGCCGCCTCGGTGCCATCAGCCGCGCGTGTTGATCGCTGCTGCAGCAGCAGGCACGCGCACAAAGGACAAAGGGCAAATATCCCCCGTATAGCCTTGAACAGACTGTTGGGGCAAGTGCTGTCAGCACCTAAATGAAGGCCGCCACGGCACACGAGGAGGTGGGTGGCCATGAACCACGCCCGGCCGCCTTTGTCTCCCCGATGGCGATGTTTTACACACCGCACCAGCTACTCATCTGAGGCTGAGTCGGCCTCGGGGAGGCCCAGGACCGGTTCAGATAGCCGTCACTGGCAGGGCCGGATTATCGTAGTAGCAAAAGTAGCTACAAATGTAGGTACGGGCCCCGCACTTTCAAGGGCCCCGCGCTAAACGCTTTCAAGCTATCAATTCCGACTCAGTGATTCTGCACTTGCTCTATTACTATAGTACTATACTACCTTCAACTTTTTGAACGACTGGGTGTTTAAGGTTAGCGATTTGTCGTATTATCCGACTGTATAGCAAATGAAAAAATACAATTACTTTACTGTTCAAGTTAAAATTAGTGTTTTCATATTTACGTGTTTTTTTATTAATTCAGGGCCCCTTGATAACATATGCTACAGGCCCGCACTAGCTTCGTCCGTCACTTGTTCACTGGTGTTGGCCGTGGACGGGAACCGAACTCCGGCTCTGGGCTCAGCGGAGTCCGAGCCCAGCGCGCTGACCGCCACGCTACCGTTCCCCACGCACGCAGCAGCAGCAGCAACAACAACTACAACATACCTGCCGCTCCCCACGCACGCAACAGCAGCAGCAACAACAACTACAACATACCTGCCGCTCCCCACGCACGCAGCAGCAGCAACAACAACAACAACAAACCTGCCGCTCGTCACTCAGTAGCGGAGACGTGCTCCGTGCACTTTGAGGCCACGTGAAGTGTCGACGGCCCGCTGGGGGGAGGAGGTCACGGAACAGACCCACGTGGTGCCACGGCTTGACTGACTGAGATGACCGGCAGATATGCACACACGCGCACACAAACAAAGACAAAGGTCCCCCGTGTAGCCTTAACAGACTGTTGGGGGAAGTGCTGTTAGCGAGCACCTATGAAGGCCGGCACGGCACACGATGTTTACACACCGCACCGGGTACTCATTTAAGGCTGAGTCGACCTAGGGGGGGCACAGGACCGGTTCAGATAATCGTCACTGGGTGTTGGAGGTGAGCGGGAATCGAACTCTGATCGCTAGATTCGTAGCGCAGCGTAGCGCTAACCACTACTCTACCGCGCACACACGCGCACACACACACGCGCACACGCGCACACGCGCACACGCGCACACACACGCGATTCCACCCGCAGATTCCCACGGAACCGGCGCGCAATCGCACATCGACCGCCGTGCACGCGATAAATGATAACACGGCACAAAACACCAACACACGCGGCGCACTCTCAACACGTGCGTTTATTCTGTTGGAAATGAGAGGGAGAGAGCTCCGTAACAGGCTATTGAAACGGACAAAAAAATATATCACTCACTCACACTCCCTCTCTCACACACACACACGGCAGACATAGACTTCTTTCTTTTTACATAACCACAGCTGCTGCCCGGGCCCTTCAGCAGATGGGGCGGAGATCCATACAAACCAAATTATATCATCTCTTGGCTTGTTTACAATAATTATGGTTTCTGGCCCGAGCCGGCCACGCCGGCCCCCGTCTGGCACACGAGGCAGGCACCACCGCCACAAACGCAGCAATAATCCCATTAGGTGCCTCGCGCGGCGCGTGGCGGGCGGGCCACCGGTACCAGGGACTCGCTAATGACGGCCTAATACGATCCACGCTCCTTCTCCTCCCTCCCCTCCACACACTCCACCAATGCCCCCCCCGCCCCCCCCCCCCCAACTCGCTCTCTCTCTCTCTGCTGGCAGAACCAGACGGCTCACAAAGAGCGCCCTCCAGGAAGTGGTGGCCGACAAAGATTGATGTTGGCTCCGCGCGCGCTTCATGCGGTGTGCACGATCACCGATTTAATATTTCGGCAATTTCCTCTCCGTGTGTGTGTGTGTCTCTCTCTCTGTTCTGTCTGTGTATTCGTGGCTGTGTCTCTCTGTTCTGTCTCCTCTATTTATCTCTCTCTCTCTCTGTGTGTATGTCTGTCTCGCCGGGAATACGAATGGTGGCAGAGAGTGGTGGCTCGGATGGGAGCAAACTTCTGTCCGAGCGAGTGGGTGGAGGGGGTGTGGTTGGCGCGCAGGTTAAAGTGGCACAGTGGGATACGGAGGTCACACAGGAAGAGGGGTCACAGAAAGGTCAGAGAGAGGTTACGAAGAGAAGTCAGAGCAAAATAGAGGTCAAACAAGGAGATGGGTTGTACGGGGGGGAGGGGAGAGAGAGGCCACAAAGAAATGTCACAGATATAAAGAGAGGTCAGATGGAAAGCGGTCACACTATGACAGAAGTTACACAGGGGGAGAGAGCGGTCACAGGTAGAGAGAAAGGTGACAGAGGTTTGAGAAAGAAAGATCACACATGAAGAGCAAGACAGCTCACGGAGAAATAGAGATAGGTCACAGAGAAAGAGTAAAAACTAAAACCAAACTCTTTTTATTTTACCAGGTAAGGCCCACTGAGCTATGTAGCTCAAGGAAGTGGCTTATCACGTGGAAATTTATAGCAGCGGCCATATACTTTAAACGCGTGTTTCTAAATGTGGAGGGAAAAACCAGAGGACCTGGAGAAAAATCCACGCGACCACGGGGAAAGAGACACGCAAACTCCAAATATACAGCAGGCGTCTGGGTCGGGATCGAACCCACGTCCTCCTGTATACCAGGCGAGTTAGTTAACATCTCCTAGCCACCGTGATGATGATAAGAGAGAGAGACACGCAAACTCCAGATATACAACAGCAGGCGTCAGGGTCGGGATCGAACCCACGTCCTCCTGTATACCAGGCGATGTAGTTAACATCTCTAGCCACCGTGATGATGATGAGAGAGAGACACGCAAACTCGAAATATACAGCAGGCGTCTGGGTCGGAATCGAACCCACGACCTCCTGTATACCAGGCGATGTAGTTAACATCTCTAGCCACCGTGATGATGATGAGAAAGAGAGACACGCAAATTCCAGATATACAGCAGGCGTCAAGATCGGGATCGAACCCGCGCCCTCCTGTATACCAGGCGAGGTAGTTAACATCTCCTAGCCACCGAGTCGCAGAGCGGGGTCACACGAGGAGAAAGAGGTCGGAGGCAGAGATCACACGCCAGAGTTGAGTTCAGTGCGAGGTTATCCCACGCGCGTTGCGAGTCGAGTTAAGTTGAGTATCGCGAGCAATCTTTCCCGAGAGATAACGAGCATGAGTGTACGAAGATGTTTCTTCACATCTCACGGAGGAGCCGTACGCGGAAAATGGGTATGCGGCAAGGGAGAGCGACCGAGAGAGAGAGAGAAAGCGAGAGGTGTGGGATGTGAGAGTGAGACAGAGAGGGGGAGATGAGAGAGGGTGATGTGGGTGAGTTGAGGAATATGGAGACAGGCGCTGATGGTTGCCGCGGTGCATTGAGAGGGAAGCTGAAGGGGGGGGGGGGTGGTGGGCAGACACGGGGGGGTGCACGTGGAACCCCCTACTGCTTGAGTGGGGGCCTCACCCCCCCCCTCCTTCCGCCCCCCCTGCCCCCCTCCCCCCGTCCCGTCTCTGGCCGCCTCCTCCACTCACTCCCAGCAGCTGGCGCGGGGAGCGAGTGGAGACAGCGGCGACGTCGTCGGAGTGGCGCGCGGGAGAGGCGGCAGAGATCATGAGAAAGTGGCGCCCCCCGCACCCGGCACCACGGGGGGGCAACGTCAGGCGACGTAGCCCCCCCTCCCCTTCGCCGTCCCTCCACCCGCCCGCGTCTCTCCGCACAATCGGCGCGATGGGACAAAGCCTTCAAAAGCTCCGTCTCCTGGCCTCGCCGCACGAAGCTAAGTGATGCCCCGCTGGGCCGCTTACTACGGCGGTCAAAAGATTTTGAAAATTAAGCACAATAACTTTTAAGAGGCCCTAATGAATATGTGAGTGGAAAAAATTGCTCCGAAGAAGGAAGGGAAAGTGAGAAAGAAAGAAAGAGCTCCTCCACGAACCGCTCACTCAAAACAAAAGCTACACTGGAGCCAATCTAGAGAAGTTTGCCCGTTTTGTTCCCAGAAACTTCACACGTTCATTTAGGGAGAAATAGCAACTGGCTTTAAACAAACAAAAAATCTGAAACAGAGGCCGTGGCCGTGAAGGTGGTGGTGGTGATGGTGGTGATGGTGGTGGTGGTATCAATGTCGTGGCTCTGAAATGCGGATGAATGAAAAGTCTGACGCCACATTCACAAATCCTTCGTGACGATTTAAAAGTTAAAATTAGTTTTTTAGGGACATCTTTTAAACAAAAAATTGTGCTTTATTTGAAATCAATTAGCACTTGGATGGAATCAAAATAATTAGTTTGACTTTGAGTGTAATTTCTAAAATGGAACAACAACAACACATGTTTAACTTTGTTGTGATTGTTCGTTGGCAGTGGGGCACATGCACAAACAACAACAACACTGAGCACATTCGTCAATACCACTGCCCTAAAAAAAATTGGACAGAAATAAATATAAGATGCGACGTTTCGAGAAACGGCCCTTCTTTCAATTCAACAACGTCGGCTTCATAGCACATTTGTAAATCCAAAGCCACTCACTCATCGGGGTGGAGGTGCCGATTGTCCAAACTTTATTACTAACTTTATTTACCTTTTCCTTCATGACGTTAATCGCCTGTTGTACCTCAACGCGCTCTCTAATTTATTTGCGGTGGTGGTGGTGGTTGGGGGGGGGGCACACACACACACGTGTCCTTTTGGCAGAACGAGTCACAAGTTCGCGCCCCATGCAGCGTTCGATTTATCCGGGACCCCGACGCTAGCGAATTGACACGGCTCGGCGTGGGCTTCGTAATTAACAAATTGGCGTCTGTTCTTTAAAAAAAAAAACTCAACTAAATAATTCCAGCCAACAGCCGCGGTCAGGTCGGCCCTATCGGCAGGAGCCATATTGTACCCAGAGAGGTTAATTTCATTACTCGATATGACACGTTGCGTTTGCGGGCAGCAGTAGCAGCAGCAACAGCAGGCGGTGGTGGTGGTGATGGTAGGGGTTTGTGCTGCCCCCCCCCCCCCAGCAGGAGACCCCCTCCCCGCACCCCTCCCGGGACCGAGATCCACGCGCGTGCACCACGTGGGGCCGCCACTCCGCGCGACCGGCACCAGCGGTGTCCGTGCATCGCCACCACAAAGGGCCTCTTCTCTCTACTCTCTCTCGCTCTGTGTGTGTGTTATACTCTCTCCCTCCCTCTCTCTCTCTCGATGGGTCCTCTTCTATCTACTCCCGCTCTCTCTCTCTCCGCACTACTCTCCCTCCCTCCCTCCAGGGCTGACTCTCACTCCCCTCTTTCTCTTTCCTCTCCACTGTCAAAGGCGTCCTTCTCTACTGATGCTCTCTCTCTCTCTCGCATGCCCTCTGAATCTCTATTTTCCCTCGCTCTCTCGACCCTACCCTCTCCTCTCTCTACTCTCCCTCTATCTTTCTACTCTCCCTCTACTCTCCCGTCCTGTCTCTGGGCATAATCTCCCTCCCTCGCCTCTCCACTGACTCAACCATCACCACAATGCAGATCACAACAACGACGCACTCAGCCACTCATTCACCCACCCACTCACCCACCGATTCACCCACACACTCACCCACACACTCACTCACCCACACACTCACTCACCAACTCATTCACCCACTTACCCACCCACTCACCCACCCACTCACTCATTCACCCACTCACTCACCCAATCGCTCATTCACCCACTCACTCACCCACTCGACCACTCACTGATCTATCAATACACTCACCCACCTACTCACCCACCTACTCAACCACACACTCACCCACACACTCACTCACCAACTCATTCACCCACTTACCCACCCACTCACCCACCCACTCACTCATTCACCCACTCACTCACCCAATCGCTCATTCACCCACTCACTCACCCACTCGACCACTCACTGATCCATCAATACACTCACCCACCTACTCACCCACCTACTCAACCACACACTCACCCACACACTCACTCACCCACTCATTCACCCACTTACCCACCCACTCACCCACTCACTCATTCACCCACTCATTCACCCACTCGCTCATTCACCCACTCACCTACCCACTCGCCCACTCAATGATCCATCCATCCACTCACCAACCCACTCACTCGCCTACTCACTCAACCACCATCACTCACTGCCAGTCACAACGCTTCTCTTGCCTGCGTCTGGGGCACCTCGCGATGCCCCGAGTTGGAATTACATCCCTCCGCCGTCCCAGATCTCCAGCTCGATCCCAGAAACGTGTCGAATCTATGACAACGTTAATTGTGCTGATTGTTGCTGGCCGCTTTGCATTTCCAATAGCGCTTGTCATGTGTGCTATGACGAAGAAGGTCCGTTGCCCATAACGCCGCCTGTTGCATGCTTTTACTTTTAATGCGGCGGTGTTATTGACGAATGATTTCAGAGGGGTTTTGTTGTTGTTGTTGTTGATTATATATATTACACGTATTTATTTTAATTACATTCATCAAGCCTGGCAATTGCTATTTATCCGTGACCGGTGGCGAGATGTTAACTGCCCCTCCTGGAGGTCGTAGATTCGATCCCGACCCCGACGCCTGCTGCTGTATATTTGGAGTTTGCGTGTCTCTCTCTCTCTCCCCATGGTCGCGTGGATTTTTCTCCGGGTCCTCCGGGTTTTCCCTCCACATATAGAACCACGCGTTTAGAGTATTTGGCTGTTGTACATTTCCGCACGATAAGAGCCACTTCGTTGAGCCATCACTTGTGGCCAGGTCGCTTCTGAAGAAGAGCTGTATAAATTTCGATTTAAAGCTTACGTGACTGCAGGGATTCATCTTCTTGTTTCTTTCGGTAAAGTCACGTAGAAGGGAAATAATAAAATAATAAAAATAAAACATCATAAAATACCGAAAAAACAAAGAAGAAGAGCTGTATAGCTCAGTGGACCTTCGCTGGTAAAATAAATAAAATAAAAATCTTGAGTTTCGTGTCTGGGTACCCACTTTCGCTCTGTAGTTTATAAAAGGTATCTCGGCTATAATTGGAGTAACGTTTGCCAACTTCGAGATCCATTCCGTCCGATGAAAATGCAGAGATGTGGGTTCATTATCCATGCGTGTGTGTGTGTGTTTGTGTGTTTTTTGGCAACGCTCTCATTTTGCTGAACTTTCCGATTCGAAATGACGTCGGCTCCAAATGGTTTTGCCACTCCGCAGTCAGGCAGCTCGCTCGCTCGCGTGACGTTCACTCGACGTCCTTGAGATCACTGCCACTGCACGAGTGAGTGAGTGTGTGTGGGGGGAGCGGTGGCGCAGTGGTTAGTGCACTGCGCTACCAGCCAGGCTACCCAAGTTTGATTCCCGCTCTCACGGAAAGCAACACCGGTGATGATTATCTGAACCGGTCCTGGTCATCACCTAGGTTGATATATAAATAAAAATAAGCACTGGGGAGACAAAGGCGTCTGGACGTGGTGCTGCTGGCCACCCACCCCCTCGTGCGCCGTGCCGGCCTTCATAGGTGCTCGCTGACAGCACTTGCCACAAAAGTTTGCTAAAGGCTATACAGGGGATCTTTGTCTTTGTGCATGTGATTGAGGCTGTGTGTCTATGAGTGTGTGATTGAGATTGTGTGTGTACATGTGATTAAATAATCCTTGCCAGGACCTTTCCTGGCAAGGATTAAGACCTACATCTCTGCTTTATTGACCTGGTCAAGGCCAATGATACAATCAGTAGGCCTGGGCTCTGGGTTGTTCTTCGTGCTTTCGGAGTCCCTGACCCTCTGCTCACGATCATTAAGAACCTTCATGATGGTGAGCGGGCCCAGGTAAAACTACGTGGCCGGGAGTCGGAGCCATTCCCTGTACACCTTAGGGTGCGACAGGGATGTCCTCTAGCTTCCACATTATTTAACATATATTTCGACCACGTAGTTCGTGAAGCCTTCAATAGCTGTACCGGAGGAATTTCCATCTGGTACAGATACAATGGGAGGCTGATCGATGCCCGGGTGCGGTCAAGGGATGGCTCCGTATTGCTCAACCATGTTATGTATGCCGATGATCTGGTAATTGCTGCTCACTCAGAGGAAGAGTTGGAGGCGCTGCTACTGCTGAAAAAGGGAGCTTGCCTCTAAGAGGTGGGGCCTTACCATCAGCCCCACCAAAACTAAGCACCTGCCTGGGTATTTTTTACCATCGGAAACTCCACCCCCACAACTCCCAATTGGTGATAGGGCAGTTTTGTAGAGAGTGGAGAGTGTCCCATACCTGTGCAGTGTGCTCGTGACCGGCTCCGGTTTAACAGCTGAGGTCTCACTCCGCATCAGTCGAGCGGCAATATCTTTTCATCGGTTGCATAACGCTGTGTGGAAGCTACCAGGTATGTCGCTCCTCACAAAGCTTCAGGTCTTCTCGGCCACAGTCATTCCCTCCCTTCTCTATGCTTGCGAAACGTGGACCTCCCTAATGGAACATCTTCGCCGGTTCATTTAGGCTGGCCTGCCTACGATCCATCCTGGGTTTAACCAGGATGGATTGTGTGAGGAGCTCACAAATCCTTGAAAGATCTGGGCAAAGTCCCATCGGTGAGCTCCTCCTGCAGGCAAGGCTGCGTTGCTGGGTCACGTAGCCCGCAGGCCCAATCACTGCATGCCTAAACATATTTTGTTCGGCCGGATCGAGGGGGCTAAACGGGCGCGGCAACGGGCTAGAGAAGGGATGGAGTGATGTCGTACAGGAGGACGTGGAGCTGAGTGGACTTGCCGATGACTGATACCAGCGGTGTCAAGATCGGCCTCTGTAGAGGAGGCTCGTGAAGGACGCTACTGGGCAGTTGTAGGCAGTCGCCCTTCAATAACAACGGAGGGCGGAGGAGCGACGCTCACAACAACGAGCGGAGCGCCGGGTGGCTAAAGCACAGTAAGTTGGCACAGTAGAGGGCACAGGTGGTGCATCAAACCACTCATCTCAGTCATCTCAGTCAGTCGACCCGTGGCACCTGGGTCTGCCCCGTGACCTCCTGCCAGCGGGCGTTCGACACTTCACGTGGCCTCGAAGTGCACATAGCCTGGCACAAGCGTCGTGGTGATATCACCGCCACTTAGTGGAGAATGGCGGTTGTTGTTGTTGTGTATATGTGAATGAGGCTATTTGTATATGAGGATGTGACTGAGATAGTGTGTTTGTGTATATGTGATTGAGGCTGTGTATATGAGGATATGACTGAGATGGTGTGTTTGTGTATATGTGACTGAGATAGTGTTTTGTGTGTATATGTGATTGAGATAGTGTGTGTGTGTATATGTGACTGAGGCTGTGTATCTGTGAATGTGTGATTGAGAGTGTGTGTGTACATGTGATTGAGGATATGTGTATATGAGGATATGATTGAGATAGTGTGTGTATATGTGACTGAGATTGCGTGTTTGCGTGTGTGTGGAGTTATGCTGCTCTTATGATGGTCTCCGTTTCGCCGTCTCTCGCGCAGCGGGTATCACTTTAAATCGACGCTCCTGCCGCCGATGCTAATGGGCTGGCTGTCGATAGCGCACAAAGAGCACCAGCCACAGGCCAAATGCCGCTCACATGTGCACCCCCCCCCCCCCCCGTTTCGCCATAGAGACACAGAGTATGTATTTATACTGGAGGAATCCGATGAACAATCAAGGTTTTTTTCACAGATGTCCAGTAGGGGCAGGTCAGAAGAACGTCACAACAGCAAACAACTCAGTCGGGGGGACAGGGAGCAGTGTGGACAGAACCCCGTGCACGGCCGCCTTTGTCTCCCCAGCGTCGATTATTACACCGGCTCAGTCGATGTTGGGTGAGTCTACAGTACTGATGTCAGTCTCCACCGGTGTTAGCCGTCACTGGGAATCATCACAGAGCGTGCAGAACGCTAACCGCTGCGCCACCGCTCCCAACACGAACACATTGAACGATGAACCCGCACTTGCACACAAACAGGGCAAACAACAACAACAACCCTCGCTCAAATACAAAGACAAATGTCCCCCGATGTAGAAATATTTTTTAACAGACTGTTAGGTCAAGTGTTGTGAGTGAACACCGATTAAGGCCGCCAAGGGCACACGAGGGGGTGGGTGGCCAACACCGCGCCCGGTCGCCTTTGTCTCCCCAACGCTGACGTTTGTTTACACTCCACAGTACGTACTCGTTTAAGGCTGAGTGGACCTAGGGGAGACCCCGGGATCGGTTCATATCGTAGCGCGCTCACCGCCGCGCCACCGCTCCCCACTCACATGCACAAGACAAAGATGTCTCGTGTGGCCTTAACAGACTGCTGGGGCAAGTGCTGTTAGCGAGTAGCACCTATGAAGGCCGGCACGGCACACGAGGGGGTGGGTGGCCAGCACCACGCCCGGCCGCATTTGTCTCCCCAGTGCTGAGTATTCACACACGTCACGCCTGGTACTCATTTTGAGGCTGAGTCGACCGAGGAACGGGAGGCCCAGCACCGGCTCACGTAATCGTCTCTGGGGTGTTGGTCGTAAGCGAGAATCGAACTCAGATTGCCGGGTTCGTAGCGCAGCGCCCTCACCGCCGCGCCACCGCTCCCCACTCACACACGCGCACACAACTCCCTCTTCCTCCTCCTCCGACACACACACACAGCGAGAGAGAGAGAGAGAATCGCACAGACGCGCACACAGTAATTGCATTACTTGCCGCCCCTGATTTATCGCTAAAGTTAGAGCGGCATAATCATGGCAAATGGGTGTCGTTTGTCGCCAGTGGCTCTGTCCGCCCGCATTAAGTAAATGCACCCGAATCCATCATAACGGCGCAATATTTGTGAGCGCAGAGACAGCAGCGGGTGGGCCGCGGGCAGGGAGCGTGCTAAGGAATCGGTCTCGCACCACCATCATCATCATCAGCAGCAGCAGTACCATCATCATCACGAGTACCACCATCATCATCATCATCACCAGCACCACCACCAGTACCACCACTACCACCATCATCAACACCAGCACCACCATCATCATCACCAGCACCACCATCATCATCATCACCACCAGTATCACCATCATCATCACCAGCACCACCACCATCATCACCAGCACCACCATCATCATCACCAGCACCACCATCATCATCATCACCAGCACCACCATCATCATCATCACCAGCACCACCATCATCACCACCAGTACCACCACCATCATCACCACCAGTACCACCACTACCATCATCATCATCACCAGTACCACCATCATCATCATCACCGGTACCACCATCACCATCATCATCAGCACCACCATCATCATCACCAGCACCACCATCATCATCATCATCATCACCAATACCATCATCATCATCATCACCACTAGTACCACCATCATCATCACCACCAGTACCACCATCATCATCACCACCAGTACCACTATCATCATCATCACCAGTACCAGTACCACCTCCACCATCATCATCACCACCAGTATCACCACTACCGTCACGACCAGCACCACCAATACCACCTCCACCATCATCATCACCACTAGTACCACCACTACCATCATCATCACCACCAGTACCACCACTACCATCATCATCACCACCAGTACCACCTCCACCATCATCATCACCACCAGTACCACCACTACCATCATCATCACCACCAGTACCACCACTACCATCATCATCATCACCACCACCACCATCACCACTATCACTACCATCACCACAATTACAACCACCATCAACCAACCACCAGACCGACTTTGTCGTCTCATATCCACCAAACTGTTCAAACACCACCACTACCACCACACACCAGCGCACTCACCCACTCACCTAACTCACTCGCCCACAAACTCACCAGCTCACCCACTCACCAAATCAAGCACTCGCCCACTCGCCCACTCGCCCACACACATTCCCCGAAACGTCGTCCTATTTTTAAATCCTTTACATTAAGTTCACTTGCTTGCTTGCTTGAGCGCTTACGACCGTGCAAATCTTTCGGTCGTTTTTTAACCCACTTCCCGTGATCCAATCGAGCTGACATTTTGCACACAGACTCGTTGTGCGTGACAATTTATTTTCGTGAAAATTTTTGTTCCAAAATTTTCAACATTTTAGGAAAACATTTTTTTATATTTAATTACCAATTGCTTAATGGTGGCAGGCAATCATCTGACCCATAGGTGGCAGCCATCTCAAGCCAGAGGACGAGAGGACTCTAGCCGCCACGCATATAAAGGATTTATAGTGAAAAACTTTGTTTTTACGGGTTAATTTTTAGTTGTTACGGCCGCAGTGCTACTGACGCACGTGTTTAGCTTGGTGTTAATTGTGCCTGTGCACCACTGCCAAAGCAGTAGCAGCATCGCACAAAAATTTGTTTCAATGTCAAGTGTAGAGATGTGTCTGTCTCAGCCCGCAAAATCAATGACTGCGCACACAACGTCATATTCAGTTGAGTTTTTTTTTTGTTTAAACTTAATTTCGCTAAGAATTCCAGCTCGGATTATAAAAAAAAAAAACAGTATCGAAGTGACCGTCGTGCGACGAACAGTAAATCTTCAGCAGGAGGCGCATGGGGCGAAGTGCAGCGCCCCCTCGTGTGGACAAATAAGAGGTCACTTAAAGGGATCTCAGAAGTAGTTGTTTGATGTCAACTTCCGCGGGCCGTTTTTTTTTTTACACAGCTCTGCGAGAGTTCGTCATGGATTCGTCACGTCATGGGATGTCACCTTCAGCACAACCGTAATCACATTTGGTAAAAAAGCAACAATGGCAACACATGTAATTATAGCATCAACAGATGCATTGGTACAAGTATTGTATGTGTGCATGTGCGTAGCCAACCGTGTACTAATCGGAGGTGCGGGCAAGAACAACAAACTTAAACAGAAAGCAGTTCTAAAGAAATGAATTTTCAATGCAGCTGATTTAAAAGTGCGTATAGCTCCAGTGGCTTCCGAATATCGGCAAGGAGGAAGAGCGTTCCAGACGGCCGCAGAAGCGCGTCTGAAAGCCCCCGCGCGATGCGGTGTCCGCCTTCTATGTCCGATGGCCGGGTGACCGGAGTTATTCACAGGTAAAGTCACGTAGAAGGAAAATAATAAAATAATAAAAATAAAACATAATAAAATCATTCTCACGACGTTTCGGCCACAACGCAAGCAGCCGTCTTCAGGTGGAGAACAGGTCTGTCGAGAAGGCAGAGTTTGAATGGCACGCCCCAGGCTTGGAGCGTCACGAAAGCTTTAAACCGAAATTATTCATAGGTATCGGAGTACGATCGGATGGTCGGGGATTTCTATTCCCCATCAAACCGTCATCTCTCCGCGGGTCGATACAACGGGTATCAAATTTCGCGGTGAGTCGACAGAGAATGTCCCAACCATTAGACATCACCCTCACCACAGGGATGGGTCATTTCCACCACTGGCTCAGACCTGGTAAACGAGAGATTGGGTAACCCACTTTGACTAATTTGGATTTTCACCACTTATATCCTGACCTTTCTACGTGAGTCTCCCTGTGCGTGTGTGCGTGTGTCTATCTGTATGCGAGTCTTTGTGGGTGTTTGTGTAACTGCGTGTCTACGTGGGAAGCGGTGGCATCGTGGTCAGCGCACGGCGCGAACGATCCAATGAATAAGTTCGATTCCCGGCCATGCCCAATATCATTAGCGAACATGTGGGCCTCCCATAGGTGGCTTCAGCATTCCACGAGTACCTGGTGCAGGGTGTGTCAACATCAGCACAGGCAGAGACAAAGGCGGCTGGGCAATGTTCTGCCCATACCCACCCCCACGACTTTCCTTGAGGGACTCTCTCGAGACGTCTCGCCGACTCGTGTATGATTCGCGACTTTCCTTGAGGGACTCTTGCAGACAGCGGCACAGCTACACTGTGCCAGAGAAAGGTCCCCCGGGGAATGTGATATCAGAGCTCCACTCTGATATCCATGCTAAATATAGATATCAACGACAACAAAACTCCACAACGCATCGTCACTAAAGCTGCCTTAAAAATAAAACAGTGGCTAGAGAGGCGTTGCGTGGCCACCCCTACTCTGGATCCACCCCCTCTCATCCAAACATCTCCATCGCTACATCTCAATCAGCTCAAGACTCCAGTAAATCACGTGGCTTCTGCGTGGCCAACCGTCCCCCCCCCTCCCCGTCTCTCTCCACGCCCCCTGTGAAAACAGACGCCGCTCCGTGCGGCAGCGTCGAGGTCCCCCACGATGCAGCATCTTCCTCTCGATCCTCATCTCTCCTGAACCCTTCGCTCCCGTTTCTCCGTTCCTTCTCCATCCTCTTAATTCAAACTGTTTTCCCTTCTTCTCTCTTCCCTTGGCCGTTGCGTTTTCTCTCCCCACCTCCCACCTACTACCCCCCATATACATCGCTGCCCCCTGTCACGTGGTTGTGCCGCACGCGTAACAAGCTTTCAAGTTCAAACGAATCTCCCGAAGGTCCCGCTCCCTTTCCAGTGGTTCATCTCGAGGAGTTGTTCGTCCACGAGTTTGTCCGACGGCGCGTTCCACGTGACTGGGCCCTCGTTCTGTATCATCGCCTGTCACTGCGCCGCGCATTCAACGGAGAATTGTCCGAGAAGCGACGCACACCGCGCGCGTGAACAATTGAGAGATGGGGCGGGCGAGTGGATGGTGTTAGTTGGAGATCGTTCTAATTCTGGGCCATGGCTAATGCCACGGTCAATCCACTGCTGGATGCATCCTTTCCCAATCCTTTGCAATATCTCCTCCCCCCCCACCACCACCACCCACACCCACACGCGCGTTCCTGTAATGCAGGGGGGGGGGGGTCGGTGCAACGTTAGTTATTTAGACGTAAAGATATACGGCCACGCAATCGACGGGACGCGAGTGAAAAATGGGGAAGTGGGAGTTGTATTAAAGCGCCTCGAGAATTCTCGGACACTGCTAATGCCTCCACTCCATCAGAGGCCTCGTTAATAAGACGCGCAGTGCGCGCGGGCACGAGCTGATTTGGAGCATTGGCGGCCTTAAATACTTAATGTGGAGGGGAGGGGGGCCCAGGGAGGGAGAGGGGGGCAAGGGAGGGAGGGGGGCAAGGGAGAGAGGGGGGCCAGGGAGGTGGTGGTGGTGGTGTTGGCCACCCAACCCCTCGTGTGTCGTTCCGCCCTTCATAGGTGCTACTCGCTAACTGCAATTGCCCCAACAGTCTGTTAAGGCTACACGGGGGATCTTTGCTTTTCGGTGGTGGTGGAAGAGGAGGTGGAGGGTGGTGGTAGTGTAGCGGCTTGCGCGACTTCGCTACGAACCCGCCAACCCGAGTTCGATTCCCGCTCACGACCACCAACAACAGCGGCGATTACTTGAACCGGTCCTGGGCCTTTCCGAGGTCAACTCAGCCTCAAATGAGTAGGATGTTTAAATATTGGTCACCCACCCCATCGTGTGCCTTGCCGGCCTTCGTAAGTGCTCGCTAACAGCACTTGTCTCAACAGCCTATGTTGGCTATACGGAGCGAATGTTTGTCTTTGCGCGAGATATTTCGTGATTGAGAGTGTCTGGATGTGAGTATCTGTGCCAGTAATATACCATTAGTGTTGTAACCGCTGTGGAAATCACTTAAGCTCTTTATCACAAAATGTGCACACATCGTCAGCTATTGTGTATCCACGGTTCTGCGACGCAGGAGTTAGATTCACCGCTCCATCTCCGCGACCGCCGTGCCGCCGGGGAATCTTCCCTCCTTCGGCTGCGATTCCGTCACTTGTCTCGAACAATTTTTAGCCACGATCTACCCTTCCCGAGTCAAGCTGCTCTTTTTATGCAGTCAGTGAAATGTTGTACTATTCTTTTCTTATTTCACCAGGTAAGGCCCACTGAGCTACGTAGCCCTTTGTCGGAAGCGACCTGGCCACAAATGATAGCTCAACGAAGTGGCTTATCATCACGTTTCTAAATGTGGAGGGGAAAAACCGGAGAAAAATCCAAGCGACCACGGGGAGAACACGCAGACTCCAAATATACCGACGGATTGAACCCACGACCTCCTGTATACCGAGCAAAATTGTTAACATCTCGCCACCGCGGCGCCCATACACAGATAGACCCGACAATAATTGTGGATAATTATAATCATGATGTACAGCTTTTGTAAATCCACTGCTGGATGAAGGTCTCCCCGATGCCATACTTAACCATACTTCACCACGCTGGTCATCGCCGGTTAATGAAAGAAGGGAAAGCAGAAGAGGACCGGTTCGCATACAATAACAACAACGATGACACATATTCTATTGAGCTTCTCTGTCTCTCTTGGTCTTTCCTTATTCTTACAAGACGCCGTTAGACATTAGCGGAAGGCGACTCGCGAAATACATTCCTGCGGAGGGAGCTGGTAGCAACGTTGGGTTGCTCGGTCAATGGCCAGGGTCAACGGCGGCGTGGTGTATTCCGCAAATATGGCCGACTGTGAGGGCGGGCACAAGCGTGAGTAGGTTAAACGTTGAGTTTGATAAGGGCACCACGGGGTGACCAGCCCCTCCCCACCCCTCCCACCTCCCACCCAGCCCCTCCCCACCCTCCCCACCCAGCCCCTCCCCACCCAGCCCCTCGGCACCCTCCCCTCTCCACCCAGCACAACCCCTCCCATTTTTGGATGCACGACGGACGGACGGACACATTAATCCCCTGTTTGCTGGTGTAACCAGGAGGTTCCTACCAGTAAAATGTTGTGGATTTACTCTCCAACACACCGCTGGGCTGAAGTGGTAACTAATTGGGGTTTTGTTTTACGTGACAAATCCCTTACTAATTGGCTGTGTCGGGTGGTGGAGGGTTACGACACATTTATACTTACGCGATCCAACCCAAAAACGTTTATTATGAAATAAATGTAACTTATTATTATTGATTGTTATCATTTCAACTGAGTCTGCTCACCCAAACACCCGTTGCGTCGTTACACACAGCAGCGGCGATGTCTCCTGCAGTCGCCGCGTTGAGATTTCAGTAAAGTGGGCGTGGGCACGACGCGCAGCCAGTGATGATGATGATGATGTAAACTTTCAACTATTTTTATTTTACCAGGTAAGGAAGGCCCACCTGAGCTATTTTTTCAAAATCGACCTGACTATCAACAAAATAAAGTCTCAACGAAGTGACTTATCACGTGGACATTTATATCAGCCAAATAAGAATAATAATGTTCTTCTTCTTGGTTCTTTCGGTAAAGTCGCGTAGAAGGGAAATAATAAAATAATAAAAATAAAACATAATAAAATACAATTCTCACGACGTTTCGGCCACAACGCAAGTAGCCGTCCTCAGGTGTATTTTATTATGTTAAATTTTTATTATTTTATTATTTCCCTTCTACGTGACTTTACCGAAAGAACCAAGAAGATGAATCCCTGCAGTCACGAAAGCTTTACATCGAAATAATAATGTTATTTTATATAGCGGCATTCATGCAATTGCATCCCACAACGCTGCAACATCAGTCCCTTACGACGATGATACAACAACAAAAACCCCACTGTTTAGCTAACCAAAAACTAAAACATGTACACATTAATAACGTTGGTCGAGACAAAGAACAGAATGGCAGCCAAACGAGGAGAGTTGGAGCGGTGTTGGATCAGCTCGTGTGCGGTAGAGAGGGGAGGAGGAGGAGGGGGGGCTTCATCCAGCAGTGCATCGATCACGGCTGATGATGACGACGATGATGGGCGATGATGAAAGTCAAAACTAGAAGAAACGTGTGAATGATCGCGTATTCAGAGCTGCACCGTTAAATTGAGTTAATCCTGTCAATTGCTATTCAGCCATTGAGCCGACCAATCACTGAGACACGTTGCCTGCGGTACAGCCGAGACGCGCTGAACACAAATATGTTTAACTCAATCCGCTCATTAATAACACCTGCCCGTGTACCCCCCCCCCCCCCACACAACACACATACACCACACAACACGTCTGTGCAGGTGCTTGGAGAACATAATCCAATTAACGATTCGCCCTGCCAATTAGCGCAACTCTCTCCATCGTTCCGGGTCCGCTGCAGTGTCGTGATTCATCCACGGCGTTTGCCGAGGAACGCGTGAATGCGTGACTGCGTGAGTGAGTGTGCTGGCCACCCCCATCTTCCTCGTGTGTGCCGTGCCGGCCTTCATAGGTGCTTGCTAACAGCACTTGGCCCAGGCTATACGGGGGACCTTTGTCATTGTCTTTGCTGGACACTCACCCCCACTTTCCTCGTGTGTGCCGTGCCGGCCTTCCTAGGTGCTACTCGCTAACAGCACTTGCCCCAGGCTATACGGGGGACCTTTGTCATTGTCTTTGCTGGACACTCACTTCCACTTTCCTCGTGTGTGCCGTGCCGGCTTTCATAGGTGCTCGCTAACAGCACTTGCCCCAGGCTATACGGGGAACCTTTGTCATTGTCTTTGCTGGACACTCACCCCCACTTTTATCGTGTGTGCCGTGCCGGCCTTCATAGGTGCTCGCTAACAGCACTTGCCCCAGGCTATACGGGGGATCTTTGTCATTGTCTTTGCTGGACACTCACCCCCACGTGTGCCGTGCCGGCCTTCATAGGTGCTACTCGCTAACAGCACTTGCCCCGACAGTGTGTTGCAGGCTATACGGGGGATCTTTGTCATTGTCTTTGTCCCTACCGCTAGTTAATGGGGGGCACCCGTCAGTGCATCGCGGGGCGACGCCTCCCCCCGCCTCGCGCCTTCACTCCGTGGATGCTCACTCAGGGTGCAGAGCGAAACGTCGTCCGTCGATCCGCGTGGCAGCGACGGATTGTCGTGGGGGGTTGTAGGGGGGTATAGTGGGGGGGGGCGGTGTGGGTATAGTGGGGGGGGGGGCGGTGTGGGTATAGTGGGGGGGGGTCGGTGTGGGTATAGTGGGGGGGGGCGGTGTGGGTATAGTGGGGGGGTTGTAGGGGGTATAGTGGGGAGGGGCGGTGTGGGTGGGGGTATAGTGGGGGGTTGTAGGGGGTATAGTGGGGAGGGGGCGGTGTGGGTATAGTGGGGGGGGGGCGGTGTGGGGGTATAGTGGGGGGGGCGGTGTGGGGGTATAGTGGGGGGGTTGTAGGGGGGTATAGTGGGGGGGGGGCGGTGTGGGTGGGGGTATAGTGGGGGGTTGTTGGGAGTATAGTGGGGAGGGGGCGGTGTGAGTATAGTGGGGGGGTTGTAGGGGGGTATAGTGGGGGGGGGCGGTGTGGGTGGGGGTATAGTGGGGGGTTGTTGGGAGTATAGTGGGGAGGGGGCGGTGTGAGTATAGTGGGGGGGTTGTAGAGGGTATAGTGAGGGGGGGCGGTGTGGGTGGGGGTATAGTGGGGGGGTTGTAGGGGGTATAGTGGGGGGGGGGGGCGGTGTGGGTATAGTGGGGGGGTTGTAGGGGGTATAGTGGGGGGGTGGGCGGTGTGGGTGGAGGTATAGTGGGGGGTTGTAGAGGGTATAGTGGGGGGGGGCGGTGTGGGTGGGGGTATAGTGGGGGGGTTGTAGGGGGTATAGTGGGGGGGGGGGCGGTGTGGGGGTATAGTGGGGGGGTTGTAGGGGGGTATAGTGGGGGGGGGGCGGTGTGGGTGGGGGTATAGTGGGGGGTTGTAGGGAGTATAGTGGGGAGGGGGCGGTGTGGGTATAGTGGGGGGGTTGTAGGGGGTATAGTGGGGAGGGGGCGGTGTGAGTATAGTGGGGGGGTTGTAGAGGGTATAGTGGGGGGGGCGGTGTGGGTGGGGGTATAGTGGGGGGGTTGTAGGGGGTATAGTGGGGAGGGGGCGGTGTGGGTATAGTGGGGGGGTTGTAGGGGGTATAGTGGGGGGGTGGGCGGTGTGGGTGGAGGTATAGTGGGGGGGTTGTAGGTTGGGGGGCTATGGACGATGCTGTGTGTCGTGAGTGTTTAAATCAATTCATAAGCGCGAAACAAGCAAAGTGAAAAGTTACGCAAATTATTTTGGTGACTGCTGCTGGTGCCTGTAACCAGCGACAACAAGAATCAAACACATTCGTCAATAATGCCGTCGCTTTAAAAGGAAATATATAAAATAGGTGACGTTCCGGGCAATGCCCCTTCTTCATGAATGCGCTATGAAGTATGGCTAGTGCCCGAAACGTCGTGCGTCGCGAGTTGTTTATTTGAAGCCTCCGCAGCGCGATTGGCGAACATGTTGAGTTGAAGCAAAGTGGCATGGGTTCCAATTGACTGCTCGCCTTCAAATACAGATGATCTCGCTCCACGCACCCGATGGTTGTTAAAGAATTGACGCTGTCTGCGTCAATAGGTCCGATTCAGATGAAGATCTCGGTGCGAGCGTGCGCGTGCACGTGTTCGGCGTGACGCGGGCCACGTCACGTGCTTGGCGCGTCACGTGCTTGGCGCGTCAAAGGGGGGGGGGGGTCAGACATTTGTGACGATGTGTGACGAGGGGGGGGAGTTGAGAAATGTGACGTCACATCAAAATGCGCAACTTTAAATCAATATAGACAACACGTTCTACTTAATTAAATAGACGTTTATCTTAATGTTTTCTCCTACAACATCAGAGTGCAGCGCCACATTAAATACGCACTACAATGACAATCGGTTAAAGCGATTTGAAGCATGTTTTATTTGTTTTGGGGGAGGGGGGCAGAGCTTTGTGACGTCATATTTGAGGGGTGGGTCTGACTTTTTGTGAGGGGGGGTGGGGGTCAAAAATCGCCCAAAATCGCGTGACGTCATTTCTGGACGGCCCCTTAAGAACATCTGAACACCTGCTGTTTTATTACCAGCAAGGGTGAAACCCATTGTTATTGAACTACTTGTTTGAGTTTCGTGTCGTTGTCCTTCCACCGCACCTCCGATTAGCACGATCGACTGCGTACGGTGCGAAAGAAGTTCAACGTACAAGAGTGATGCATACCTATCCGTTGCATGCTTTTGAGACGGGGAATTCACGTCACGCGCCACCTTGTTGTAAATGGCAGAGCGGTTAAGCAGCGTCGGGGGGACGTAAAGCCAACATAATCGGGCCAGCATGGTCGTTGTTTGTGGCGATCCCTCCTGGCTCATCACTTGTACAGATTGTTGGCGTCTCCGCTACCGGAGACATCAAATCTCGGGTCGCTGGGGGGCTCAACAAGGCAGTGCGCTAACCACTGCGCCACCGCTCCACTCAGCGCGTTATACAGTACTTGGGCACAACCTTCTACAATAATACAAATATTAATAATATGTCTCTATCGACGTAGAGTAAAATAACAAATATCTCGTTCTTTCCTGGTATCCAGCGATCTGGCTGTGAATTATTTGGCTATGAAATTGGGAAGGGGGGTGGGAGGAGACGACTGCCCCCCCCTCCAACTCGTATATAGTAATTAAGATCCCGACGAATAAAGCAAACGTGCGAAACAAAACAACAGCAAACAAAATACACGCGAAGCAACACAACAAAACGGTGAAGTCACATAGGTAAAAGGTAAAAAAAAAATGATTTTTTTTTTCAAAATGAAAAAAAATCATTTTTTTTACCCACGTGACTTTACCGAAACAACCAAAGAGCATGAATCCTTGCAGTCACGAAAACTTCAAATCTATAATCAACACAACAAAACCCTTAATCCACTTTGTGCGATCGTTCTTTGGTTCTTTTCGGTTAAGTCACGTCTAAAAATAAAATAATAAATTAAAATAAAATAACATATTGCGACGTTTCGATTGCAACACAAGCAATCATCATTAGGCATAAAAGAAATAGCAACAAAAATCTAACTAGAAAAAACTATAGACAGACATACAAGCAGACAGACATCACAACGGCACACAGAGAGAGGAGCAAGCTGACAACGCGGCACGGGCACGCAAGCCTGAAAATTAGGAGGCAGGCACACGAAAATTAAATAACCTAGTAAAATATCGAAATGTAATGTAATACAACACAGAGAGTCGGTTAACACACAATTAACGCATAGCCTGGTTGATTACGTGTTTCAAAATTTGCTAAGTTAGAATTTTAAGTGTGAGCAACGAAAATCTAACTAGTAAACTATAGACAGACATACAAGCAGACAGACATCACAACGGCACACAGAGAGAGGACACACATCGGCACAAAGATCGTCTTTTATTAAATGGACGCGAGACGGAGGGCAGAACATTGCCAGCGGCTACAGCCAACAAGGACCTCGCGAATCGAGAACTTTCTGCTGTAATTCGCCGCCGTGGAGTTTCCCCCAAAAGCCTGCCCGCTCACCCGCCCGTCCCTGCCTCATGCTGACTCGGATGAAAAATGGACCGCGAGAGGAGACGGCAGGCAGAGAGCGACTCGGGGAGCAGCCGGAGATTGCGAGAAGAGAGAGCGAGAGGAGAGAGAGGAGAGAGAGTTTTGAGAGTGAGGCCCGCGTACGTGGATGAGTGGATGTGGACGGAGCGTTGGCTGATCGTATTGGGCCCATGGCGCCAGGAATTAAATTGGGGGCGTGGAGGTGATTTCCCATCTCTTAGGATTGCACGCATGTGTATATGCATGTTGAACTTCTATCACACCGTACGTAGCCAACCGTGCTAATTGAAGGTGCAGGGGAAGGACAACACGCATGTTGAACTCTTCCCATACATGTGAATGTGTGTTCATATACACAAAGATAAAGATTCCACCCGTGTAGCCTTAGAAGACTTTTGGGGCAAGTGCTATTGGCGAGCAAACTATTAAAGCGAGTGTGGAGGAGCGGTGGCGCGGTGGTTGGCTCGCTGCGAAATGGAACCCAACGGCCTGGGTTCGATTGTCAGCCACTGCTCACATCAATGGCGAGTGATGTCTGAATCCTGTCCTAACTCCCCCTCCCCCATCACCAGCGTGGTGAAGTATGGTCAAACAACCCCAATTACCGATACGGCGTGGGGAGGGATTTATCCCACAATGGGTTGACAAAAGGACTGAACATGATCACGATCATTACGATTTAATTGTAATCATCGTTTGTTTGTTTATTCTGCAATATACTCAAACGGTTGCGCTTTATAGCCAAAGACGATCATATTTGTAATGCTTACTCGCGAATCTATGCGGTTGTTCTCGGTAATCCATGTATCATTTAAAGCGGTGTATGTACCGTATTGAACTACGTATCTAATAGACCACCACGACAACAACAACAACAACGACGATGCCTATCGCATCTATAAACAGTCTCCAACCGGTCAGGAATTATTTAAGCTCGTCAAATTCATCTAGCCCCCCCCCGCCTCAACGCAATTAGTAGGATTCTAGAAATATAGGTGTACAATAATACATGATGATTATGGGAAGGCATTCCTTATGCAGTACTCGAATGGTAATGACTTACATCGATAAAGCGGACTTTAAGATAAACTAAGCAGCGTTTCGTCAAATATCGAGTGAGAAATGAAGCTCTTGTCTGTAAATGTAATTAAACCAAATCAGCACATTCGTCAGAAATACTGCGTCCTAAAAAGGGAAAATATATCGGCGACGTTTCGGGCAATGGCCCTTCTCGATAGCACAGAGCACATGTGCGTGCTGTATGGATGAACTTCTTTCGTACCCTTAGTTCTTTCGGTAAAGTCAGGTAGGTAAAAAAATGAAAAAAAATAAAAATAAAACAATAAAATCACGACGTTTCGGAGGCAACACAAGTCTCCGTCATCAGGTGGGACCGTCACAGCCAGATTTGATGCGGCAAATCATTTTTTACCTACGTGACTTTACCGAAAGAACTAAGAGCATGAATCCTTGCAGTCACGAAAGCTTCAAATCTAGAATTCTTTCGTACCGTACGTAGCCAACCGTGATAATCGGAGGTGCGGGGGAAGGATAACAAACTAAACACAAAAAGCAGTGCTGAAGAAATGAGTTTTCAATCTGGATTTAAAAGTGGCTTCTTCTCACGTGTCGCATGCATATGTAATACATGTGCTGCACATGTGAGAACACGCTGAATGGACACACGCACGCGCTGTCCTGCACGTGTGACCAAATTCGCGTAAATGGTCACAACTGTGATGTCGGTTTTGCACCACACATCTGAACAATCCAGGGCAGAATTCGTGAAACGTTCAGACAGTCGGAATGGCAACTGCCTAGATTGCAAGTCAGTGGTTTGACTATACTTCACCGCGCATGACCTGGCCTGCAGGTCCCCATGTAAAACAATGCTGAGGCCGTCTCAACGCAGTTTCAGAGGAGCTGTATCTGAATCTTGAATCGCCCGTCCTCTAACCTTCATTCAGCAGTGGATAGATCATGGCTGTCGGTGATGAACGAAACAGCCTCTGGAATACGGAGCGGAATTTTTCCGAACTAAATATAAAAAACGTGGGGATTATTGTCGCACACGTTTGAAAATCCAATTACATTTTATGTATTCATATGTTTTATTTTTACAACGGAAATTGCCCTTGCAAGGATCAGCCCCGGGTATGTATATACATATAGAGCTGTAGCTCGTTTTCATTTGGTTGAGATGTAGAGGCTACTGATGCTGATGATGCTTATTCTGCAGACTGTATTTCCTTGGTGTACTATTGTTTGCGTGTTTATTTTTTACGCTTATCGCGGTCTTGACCCAGAGGGTTATTAAAATGTATTTTTTTTGCAAATCGGAGGTGTTCGCCCTTGAAACGTAGTCTCGACGAATTGACTAATGAAAACAAACAGCCAATCAATTGGGCCATCATTTTGGAGTGGGGACCCAAATTCGAAAAATACAGACAATTCTGATTTCTTAGCTTTAGAGAGGAAATAATATTAGCCATAGCTCTCCCATTAGAATATCCATCAGCTCCTCGGCCGCAAATACATACGCAATGGGCTTCCATTAGCCCTGAATGTCAGCTGCAATAGGAGCGGTGGCGCAGTGGTTAGCGCACTGCGCTATAAAAACCGGATACCCGAGTTAGATTCCCAGCCACGGCTAGCATCAGTGGCGAGTGATAGCTCCACCAATTCTGCCCCCCCCAACCCCCGCTCCCTCCTCTTCACCAGCCTATACTGGCCGGAATGGTGAAGTATGGTCAATTCTAGATTTGAAGCTTTCGTGACTGCAAGGATTCATACTCTTAGTTCTTTCGGTAAAGTCACGTAGGTAAAAATTTAAATTAAAATTAATAAAAAATTAAAACAATAAAATCACGACGTTTCGGAGGCAACACAAGCTTCCGTCTTCAGGTGAAACTGTCACAGCAACTTGATACAGATTTTTTTGCTGTGACAGTTTCACCTGAAGACGGAAGCTTGTGTTGCCTCCGAAACGTCGTGATTGTATTCTTTTTATTTTTTATTAATTTTAATTTCATTTTTTACCTACGTGACTTTACCGAAATAACTAAGAGTAAGTATGGTCAAAGCCTTCATCCAGCTGTACATCATTATTATTATTTAGAGTCATAATGTGAAGTGCACCTGCTATTACAACGCAACTCAAGTTACATGAACGGCAAGCGTAATGCATATTCGAAAAACACTCCGTAAATGTATCGCTCGTTAATAATGTATATACACCCTGTTTACATAAATACAATGCATGGCTATGTAAGCAACATCAATCCACTCCTACATTGCGATAGGCAAACATCTACACAGAACACCCGTGTAGTCTCCACGGACTGACCGGGGCAAGTGCTGTTGGCGAGCGCCGATTACATTCGACGCAGCATCGAGCTGGTCAGCACCCCGATGCATCACAAACCGCGTCAAGGCTGACCCAGAACCGGTTCAGCCGCTGAAGTTAGCCGTGTCCGGGAGTCGAACTGGGGGTGTCGGGTTTGTAGGGCGCCTCGTTTAACCGCCACACTACCGCTCCCCATACAAAGACAGAGATCCCCCGTGTAGCCTGTAACAGACTGTTGGGGCAAGTGCTGTTAGCGAGTAGCAGCTATGAAGGGCGGCACTGCACACGAGGGGGTGGGTGGCCAGCACCACGCCCGGCCGCCTTTGTCTCCCCAGTGGCGATGTGTACACAACAGGAGCAACACTCATTTGATGCTGAATCGACCTAGGGAAGGCCCGGCACCGGATCAGATAATCGTCACTGGGTGTTGGTCGTGAGCGGATCGCCAGGTTCGTAACGCAGCGCGCTAACCGCTACACCACACAGACAGACAGACACACACACGCATAGACACAATCACACACACACATACACACGTAGAAACACACACACACACACACACTCCCACATACTCCACCGCTACACTACACGACGCACGCGTACAAATACACGTTCGCGCAGATACACACAGGCGAACGTTTGCACGCACACACGTACAAACATACACGCATGCACATGTGCACACGGAGACAGTTGGCATACTCACACAGACACACACAGAGACACAATCACACACACACTCACACTCAAACAGACACGTACATACTTTAAGACTTGCAGTCAGACACACGAACATCGACTCCACCGCTCTCCACTGGACCCACGCATGCATACGTACAAAGACAGACACCATATCTAAACACTCACACAGATACACACTGGCCTACGTATGCACGTAAAAAATACAAAGATTCCCGTATAGCCTTAACATACTGTTGGGGCAAGTGCTGTTAGCGAGCACCTATGAAGGACCGGCACGGCATACGAGGGGGTGGGCGGCAAGCACCATGACCGACCGCCTTTGTCTCCCCAATGGCGATGTTTACGCACCGCACCAGGTACTCATTGTGAGGCTGAGTCGACCTAGGGGAGGCCCAGGAGCGGTTCAGACGACATTCGTCACTGGGTGTTGTGCCGTGAGCGAGAATCGAACTCGGGTCGCCGGGTTCGTAGCGCAGCGTAGCGCTAACCGCTACACGACCGCTCCCCACTCACACACAAAGACAAAGATCCCCCGTATAGCCTTAACAGACTGTAGGGGCAAGTGCTGTTAGCGAGCACACACACACACAGAGGCACACATCACACACACACGCGCGCGCGCGCCCTTGCGCACGCTGCATTGCCACACAAAGGGGTTGGTTAAGTCGCGTACATGACCCATGCATTTCTCCACGACCCATGCGTAATTCCTATGCACCGAACACAGCGACGAAACCCCGCGGCCTGTCTCCACGCCGTGGAAGCATCAACAACGGTGCGCTCAGGAGTCCAGGCTATGTACGGTGCGAGAGAAAGTTCAATACACAGAAATACACATATATTGGCTTTGCAGGGCAAAATCATCGCCCGCAACATGTGTAACTTAAGCATGCAAATTCTAGGCCGGTTGCAACCCGAGTTTGGCTTGCTTAACACGCATATATATATTTTAAAAAACACACAATCTGCTTTGATTCTATTGAGGTCTGGAAAGTCACCATCACTAAGCCGACGGACTAAAAAAAACACATTTATTTTATGCACCATAATAGTCATTCATATTACTATACTTACAATAGATATGTTAGCAACATCAGCCACTCCTACAATGAGATACGCAAACGTCTACCCAGAACACCCGTGCAGCCTCCACGGACTGACCGGGGGCAAGGGCTGTTGGCGAGCACCTATTACATTCGACGCAAGCGGAGTGTGTCTATGCGCGGGGTTGAGGTTGCTTCCTCCGTTACCGCCGAGGAAATTCCAACGGAGGGGAGGTTGGTGGGGGGGGCGGCGGCGGAGAAGGGGGGGGGGGGCTTACTCTGTACGTCTGTGAAAATAGAGCTTCATAGCTCATCGGATTCCTCCTCCAGGATGAACACACACACACACACACAAAAAAGATTCACTCACGCACGGCAGTCCGCAGAGCAGTTGACATGACTCGATAGGCAGCAATCACCAGCACCCCCAGCACCTCCACCAGCACCCCCAGCAGCACCTCCACCACCAGCACCTCCACCAGCACCACCACCAGCACCTCCACCAGCACCACCAGCAGCACCCCCAGCAGCACCACCACCAGCACCTCCACCAGCACCACCCCCAGCACCTCCACCAGCACCCCCAGCAGCACCTCCACCAGCACCACCACCAGCACCTCCACCAGCACCTCCACCAGCACCTCCACCAGCACCACCACCAGCACCTCCACCAGCACCACCAGCACCACCTCCAGCAGCAGATCCGAGCGTGAGACACGGAGAGCCGAGGACACACAGCCCAGGGCCCGCTGTAACCCACGTACTCTCTCCCTTGCCTGCCTCGAACCACACGTCACGGCTACCCGCCGTAATTCGGTTACATTCCCCACTGCCGGTGCTGCATTCGGGCCCATTGGCCGCGTCGCTCGCAGGGCACGACGCGCTTCGTTGCAAAGCGACGTTCCGGCGACGTTGTCAACACGTGCGGCGCGTGTTGCGAGTTCGCTGTGTGTTAGGGGGTCTGTCTGCCTGTGTCTGTCTGCCTGTGTCTGACTGTGTGTGTCTGTGTGTTCGCGCCCGTCTGGGGAGCGGTGGTGTAGCGGTTAGCGCGCTGCGCTATGAACCCGTCGACCCGGGTTCGATTCCCGCTCACGACCAACACCCGGTGACGATTATTTGAACCAGTCCTGGGCCTCCCCTAGGTCGATTCAGCCTCAAACGAGTACCTGGTGCGGTGTGTAGTAAACATCGACACTGGGGAGACAAAGGAGGCCGGGCGTGGTACTGGCCACCGACCCCCTCGTGTACCGTTCCGACCTTCACAGGTGCTCGCTAACAGCACTTGCTCCTACAGTCTGTTAAGGCTATACGGGGGATCTTTGTTCGCGCCTGTGTGTGTGTCTCTCTCTACCTATGCGAGCATTTATCTCTGCGCGTCTGTGTGGCGATGTCCCATTGTGTGCGCGTGTGTGTGTCTCTGTGTGTGTCTGTGTGTTGGCCCATGCATATGTGTGTGTATGCCCCTAGCCAGGAATTGCTTTCATGTATGGTGTGGGTGGCGGGGTGTTAATTCAGCACGTACACACGCACATACCTACACTTACCTACACATACAGGGACAAAGATCCCCATTTAACCTTAACAGGCTGTTGGGACAAGTGCTGTTAGCTAGCATCTATGAAGGCCGGCACAGTGGTACACGAGGGGGTGGGTGGCCAGCACCACGCCCGGCCGCCTTTGTCTCCCGAGTGGCGATGTTTACTGTACCGCACCAGGTACTCAATTGAGGCTGAGTCGTTCGAAGGGAACTCCAGGACCGGATCAGAATAAACACGCACATACCCACGCGCACCAGTGAGCGAGAATCGAACTCGGATCGCTGAGTTCGTAGCGCAGTCCGCTAACCCCTACACTGCCGCTCCCGAATTACATACAAAGATCCCCCGTATAGTCTCAACAGACTGTAAGGGGCAAGTGCTGTTCGCGAGCACCTATGCAGGACGGGCACATCACACAGAGGTGGCGGCGGGACAGGTGGGGGGGGGGTGATGTGGCCCGCACATCCACGCGCACCTCCTCCTCCACAACCCCTCCCGGTATGTGAGCCTTCCCTTTGAATCGCGACAACCGTGGATGCGCGCTGCGCTCATCAGAGGCGAGAGCGCACACGAAACGCCACCACCAACGCCTCCACCACCACCACCACCGCCTCCACCGCCACCTCCACCACCACCACCACCACCACCACCGCCACCACCACGACCACCTCCGCCACCTACTCCACCACCGCCACCACCACGACCACCTCCACCACCACCGCCACCACCACCACCGCCACCACCACGACCACCTCCACCACCACCTCCTCCACCGCCACCACCACGACCACCACCTCCACCACCACCACGACCACCTCGACCACCTCCACCACGACCACCTCCACCACCACCTCCTCCACCACTGCCACCACCACGACCACCTCCACCACCACCACCCCCACCAGCACCGCCTCCACCACCGCCTCCACCACCACCTCCACCACGACCACCTCCACCACCACCACGACCACCACTGCCGCCACCACCACGACCACCACCACCTCCTCCACCACTGCCACCACCGCCACCACCACGACCACCTCCACCACCTCCACCACCTCCACCACCACCTCCTCCACCACTGCCACCACCACCACCACCACCACGACCACCACCACCACCGCCGCCACCACCGCAGCTGAATCCGGGGCGCGGGTGACGTTGATTGGAAGTGGCCCACGTGGCTTATTGCGCCGCGCGGCGAGGCGCCGGCGCGCGTTGTTTTTTATTGTCGCCTTATGCTCGGCGGCAGCGAATTTCGCTTCGGGTTACGGCACCAGGGCTGACGTGCGATGGGGAGAGCGTGAAGTGTGGGGGGGCTGGGGGACGATGGCGATAAGCAACTAGGAGAGCGCACGGCGTCTCTGTGAATAAGGCAGGTGACCTACCCCGTCCCCCCTTCCATCTCTCTCGGGGTATGGATATTGCGATGGGGTTTCCGTCGCAACGAAAACGTTCCCGGGGAGAATGAGAGAGAGAGTCACCACACTAACGTGTGCGTGTGTGCGTGTGTATATATGGAGAAAGCAGGGGGGGCGGTGGTGTAGCGGTTAGCGCTACGCTGCGCTACGAACCCGGCGACCCGGGTTCGATTCCCGCTCACGGCCAACACCGGTGACGATTATCTGAACCGGTCCTGGGCCTCCCCTAGGTCGAATCGACCTCAGATGAGTACCTGGTGCGGTGTGTAAACATCGCCACTGGGGAGACAAAGGCGGCCGGGCGTGGCGCTAGCCCACCCACCCCCTCGTGTGCCGTTCCGGCCTTCATAAGTGCTCGCTAACAGCACTTGGCCCACAGTCGGGATCCTTGTCTTTGTGTATGTATGCATAGTTCAGTAGATGTTAGTGAACATATATCATCACTACTACGTGAGAGAAGATGAAAACAGTTTGGCTGGCTGGCCGGCTGGAGGGTTGCGAGTGGAGATATAAGTGCTGTTCGCGAACACCTATGAAGGCCCGTGTACATACAAAAGACAAAGATCCCCCCGTATAGCCTTAACCGACTGTCAGGGGCAAGTGCTGTTCGCGAGCACCTATGAAGGCCAGTGTACATACAAAAGACAAAGATCCCCCGTATAGCCTTAACCGACTGTCAGGGGCAAGTGCTGTTCGCGAGCACCTATGAAGGCCAGTGTACATACAAAAGACAAAGATCCCTCGTATAGCCTTCACCGACTGTCAGGGGCAAGTGCTGTTCGCGAGCACCTATGAAGGCCAGTGTACATACAAAAGACAAAGATCCCCCGTATAGCCTTAACCGACGGTCAGGGGCAAGTGCTGTTCGCGAGCACCTATGAAGGCCAGTGTACATACAAAAGACAAAGATTCCTCGTATAGCCTTCACCGACTGTCAGGGGCAAGTGCTGTTCGCGAGCACCTATGAAGGCCAGTGTACATACAAAAGACAAAGATCCCCCGTATAGCCTTCACCGACTGTCAGGGGCAAGTGCTGTTCGCGAGCACCTATGAAGGCCAGTGTACATACAAAAGACAAAGATCCCCCGTATAGCCTTCACCGACTGTCAGGGGCAAGTGCTGTTCGCGAGCACCTATGAAGGCCAGTGTACATACAAAAGACAAAGATCCCCCGTATAGCCTTAACCGACTGTCAGGGGCAAGTGCTGTTCGCGAGCACCTATGAAGGCCAGTGTACATACAAAAGACAAAGATCCCCCGTATAGCCTTCACCGACTGTCAGGGGCAAGTGCTGTTCGCGAGCACCTATGAAGGCCAGTGTACATACAAAAGACAAAGATCCCCCGTATAGCCTTCACCGACTGTCAAGGGCAAGTGCTGTTCGCGAGCCCCTATGAAGGCCAGTGTACATACAAAAGACAAAGATCCCCCGTATAGCCTTCACCGACTGTCAGGGGCAAGTGCTGTTCGCGAACACCTATGAAGGCCAGTGTACATACATAAGACAAAGATCCCCCGTATAGCCTTCACCGACTGTCAGGGGCAAGTGCTGTTCGCGAGCACCTATGAAGGCCAGTGTACATACAAAAGACAAAGATCCCCCGTATAGCCTTCACCGACTGTCAGGGGCAAGTGCTGTTCGCGAGCACCTATGAAGGCCAGTGTACATACAAAAGACAAAGATCCCCCGTATAGCCTTAACTGACTTGCGTTCACACAATACAAGCCCCCCCACCCCGCTTCCCACCGGCCCCTAGTCCACACAGCACTTGCGTATCCAAGCGTGCTCACCAGGAGGAGCGGGACACGTGCGTGACGTTTCGTGTCCACGTCGAGAGGAAAGCATCCTCGGGTAAACAGTCGCGCGGCCCCACGCCGACTCTGAGCAAGGCATGAAGACCGCCCGCATCACGATGGCGATAATCGTCACGCTATCATTTGCTCTGACGCGCGCATTGCCATTGCACTGTTCGACTTTTGGCGTCCTCTGCTCTGACACTGGTGAGACGAGACCGAAAGGCTGTCTGTCCCTGGTGTAGGTCAATTCGGTTTCAAAGGCAGTGCGTATGTTAATCGTGAGCAGAGCGTGCTTATTTGCGTGTTTTGCCACAAGTAGGTGCGGTTCGTGCAGCATTGACGCCTTTCAAAAAGTTTTTATTTATTTGCGTGTTCGGACATCCTAACACCTCCTGTTTTATTGGCAGAGTGGGTCAAACCAATTTATTATAATTAATCAAAATACGCCACTTGTTCCGAACGTGCATGACTGGGGACCACGTGACATCTACTTAAGGGTCCGGATCAGGAGACGCTTTCGCTCGAGATCTCAGCTCCTGTTCGAGACCTGATGAAGCTAGGTGTCATCTCCAGCGAAACGTCGTTACTCATTCTAGTGTCGTGCGATGACTGTCCAACAACAACAACGACCACACCGCCGGTAGTGCTGCGCTGCTGAAGCGGCGATACATTTAAGGTCTTTAATTCCCGTAACGCTTTCATTCATTTCTTGTGTCCGGTGGAGCAGGGTAAACGACACACATTTTTACACGACCTCAACCCAAAAATTAACCAATTATGGGTCGCGTTCGTTGCTTATGTCCGGAGAAACCCTACTACTACTACAACATCGCTACACCAATACCAACGAAGTGACGCGTCATTTGAAAGCTTATAATATGCAGCGTGCGTCTAAACAGTCTGAATGTAAGGTGATTCGACAAGAAGAGTTGGCTTCGAGTCACACTGAATGAAATGTGTTCTGTTCCTCGGTAGAAAACATATCTGGATGGATTCATGTCTCGTTGTTTGGTGAACGAGGTCTAATTCATGAAAAATTTGAATTCGACGTTTGGAGTCTTTCGTGAGTGGTAGTGGTGGTGGTGGTTGTGGGTTGGTGGTGGTTGTGGTGGTGGTTGTGGGTGAATCGTTTTTGGGTGGGTGGTAGTGGATGAGCCGTGGTGGAGTGGGTGCTGGATATGTAGTGGTGGTGGTGGTGGTGATATTATTACAAAATTAAGTGGCGGGTGAGTGGTCCTGATAGTTGCTGGATGAGTGAGTGTGGTGGTGGTGGCTTGTTGATTCTTGGATGGCGATGGGGGTGGGTGCTTGGTTTTTTTGGTGGATGAGTGATCGTGTGGTGGTGGTGGGTGGGTGGGTGGTTGGGTGAATGCTTGATGGTACAATTGGTTGATGAATGAGCGGCGGCAAGCGGTGTCGTGGTTGGTGGACGAGTGATGGTGGCGATTTGGCCGGCAGATCGGTCGCGATATCGCTTTTCTCGCTTTGGGTCCCTTGTCTGGATCTCAGTCTCCTTGTCTATCTCTGCAGATGATACCGTAAGGCCCCCACCACCCCCGCCACTCTCCGCCGAACCCCCTCTTGTCTCCCGCGGGGGTGGCCATCCAGGAACAGGTGGCGACCCGTCGAGAAATGGTTCTTCGCCCAGACTCGGGCAAACACAGCCCTAATTCAATTAAACTCCCCCCACCACCACCCCACCCCGCCTGCACCCGTGCCGTCTAATCGAATTAGCGTAATGCCTGTAAGCATCGCGGACGCTGATTGAATTACGCCGGGCGGACCTAAGCGAACTGAGTTTTTTTCTTTTTTGCACTACACGGCAAGGGACGATTGTCCGTGTGGGCAGTAGCAGAAAAAATGTTTTTTTTTTGCGAACACACAGAAAAAGAGAGCGAGAGAGAGAGGGAGGGGGGGGGAGAAAAGAGCTCTAAATTTCAAGGTGAAAATGCCATCTTTGCGAACAGACGGCGGCATCTCTCGCTGTGGTCTCGAGGTCCCCTTTATTTCCCTCCCATAAACACGGGGCCAATTTCAACCGCACTGGGACGAGGAGTTGAGACTGCGGGGGGCCGGGGGGGGGGCAGAGGTGGGAGGGGCAAAGTGTGGGAGGGGAGGGGGGGGTAGCGAGCGGTGGCGCGCGATGGTTAGCGCACTGCCATACGACCCCCGGCGACCAGAGTTCGATTCTTGCTCTCGCTGGCTCTCAGCGGGGACCATCTGAAGTTGGTGCTCGCCCTCCCGTAGGTGGACTCGCTCGTGCGCCTTGCCGGCCTTCATTAGGCGCTCGCTGAGAGCACCCCCCCCCCTGCAAATGCCTGTATGGTTACAGGGCAGGCGAGGGGTTTTAATCCTTTTGGATAAATCGTGGCCAATCTCAGATCGATCGAATAAACGATTTATTTTGCCAGGTGAGGCCAACAGGAGCTAATATAGATATTTTTCAGCAGCGACTTGGGCACAAATGATGAGCTCAATGAAGTGGCTTATCATGTGCAAGATTTATAGCAGCCAAATACTCTAATTCTAAATGTGGAGGGAAAACAGGAGGACCCGGTAAAAAAAATCCACGCGACCACGGGGAGAGATACACGCAAACTCCAAAAATACAGGCGTGTTGGGTCGGGATCAAACCCACGACCTCCTGTATACCAGGCGATGTAGTTAACATCTCGTGTTGCTGGTTTGTAAGTATAGCGGCCACTAGTGGCTGGAGGTGGTAGCATCGATCGCGAGCATACGAATTGATTGTGTCGGTGCGTCATTCCATTTCTCAGGCGTGTAAACGAGGGACAGGCACCGTTGCTGGTGGAATCTCGGTAACGCTGTGAGATTTGTTACAGAATTAACCGATGGTTAAATAAAAATCTATGATGATGATAATGATGATTATCATGATGGTGATAGCTGGAAGGTGGTTGACGTTTTACGCACATTGACAAATGAATGCAGTGTTTTAAGCGGACAAAGTTCGATCGATCTTTAAACGAACGATAAACGCATAAAATATTCTGTGTGTGCGTGATGATAAATAATGTTTATAAACGTATGCAATTGTACATTCAGGCTCGTGGAAACAGAACAGCACGAGTCGTTAACCGAATCGAATCACCAGAAATAATCGTAAACATTCATCAGAGAGCTGTGGTATGTGAACGTTTGATGATCGTTAACCGATTAATCGTGCCACTAATGTACAGTCGATGACGAAAATCGAGTTCAGAGCGCTTGTGGAGTGCATTAAATAACGTACGTGAATCGATAACTCCCGATTGATTGTACGGTATGCGACTGGTTATACAAACCGTAATCGATATCGTGGAGTAGACACACAAGCATCATAATGGCAAAGCGATAATCGATTATTTTTCTCTCTAATTGTAACCCTGACTCGTTGCACTTGCTCGAATCATACAGGGATGAATAATTGCACTCGTTACTAGAATCGGCAAAGCATCCCAGATTGAAGGCCCTCTTTTAAAAAAAAAACACTTTCTCGAGACTGCTGAGATGAATGAAGGGTATCTCTATAATAAAATAATAATTATTGTTCAGCAGCGTTATAGTGAAAACGTAATATAACATTTTTATATCAAAATATAATATACAGCATGGTGATCACGTGGTGCTGTGTCGTGATCATCACCGGTGTGGTGATCACGTGGTGCTGTGTGGTGATCACGTGGTGCTGTGTGGTAATCATCACCGGTGTGGTGATCACGTGGTGCTGTGTGGTGATCACGTGGTGCTGTGTGGTGATCATCACCGGCGTGGTGATCACGTGGTGCTGCGTGGTGATCACGTGGTGCTGTGTGGTGATCATCACCGGTGATCACGTGGTGCTGTGTGGTGATCACGTGGTGCTGCGTGGTGATCACGTGGTGCTGCGTGGTGATCACGTGGTGCTGCGTGGTGATCACGTGGTGCTGTGTGGTGATCACGTGGTGCTGTGTGGTGATCACGTGGTGCTGCGTAGTGATCATCACGACATCGCCAACGTCATGCGCCGTGTCGGTGTCCGTGGGTACTCGCTAACAACGCTTGGCCAAACAATATCAGCATTGACAACAGCGGCTAACCTCACGGCATCGTCAGCTGTAACCGTAGCATCATGATCAATAGCAGCAGCGACTGTTACGCCAGCGCAGGTATAAGCATGAGCAATTGCAGTCTTATCAAGAGGAAAAAAAGCAACAGCATCTCACAGTAGCAGCAACAGCAACAACAGCAGAAGCATCGTCAGCATCCACAACAGCAGCAGCAACGACAACAACAGCAGGAGCATCATCAGCATCCACAACCGGAGTAACAACAACAACAACAGGAGCATCATCAGCATCCACAACAGCAGCAGAAACAACAACAACAGCATCAACAGCATCCACAACAGCAGCAGAAACAACAACAACAACAGCATCAACAGCATCCACAACAGCAGCAGCAACAACAACAGCAGGAGCATCATCAGCATCCACAACAGCAGCAGCAGCAACAACAACATCCCTGAGCCTCGTCAAAACACGCCGCTGCTGCTCGCACGCGGCTGCTTGGAAGGGGCTGTTAGACCCCGGCGCGCGTGCGTGCAGTCACGCGCGCACTTAACCGCTCCGTATCGATTTGCCTTAAAGATGCGGATCGGGCTTTGTTCCAATTTAGCTTCGACCTTAAACGACTTTTGGACGCCTCTCATTACATCCTCTTCCGTCACGTGCGCGAGCTGCGCCCTGGAATTATTTCAGCGACGTCGCGTAAATATTCACGCGCGAATATCCAACGCGTAAATATTCATGCGTGAAATAAACAATGTGCGCAAAACTCGCAGGCCGTTGCAAGTGAGCTTTCTCATATGCGCTAATTTGGTTATGATTCATGTATAGCGGTCGAGGCATATTGCCACTCGTTTCAGAAACGTATTTACCTAAACACACACACACGCGTGTGCGTGCGTGCGTATGAGTGAGCGAAGTAAATTCCACGTTTGATTAAAAAAAAAACATTTTGCGTCGTAATAAGTGGTGTTAATAACACACATGCATACATGCATGCATGCATGGATCGCTCCTTTCAGTTTTGTTAGTTTGTTTAATAATGGAACACAGCAATTGCTGGCATGTGTTAATGTCACGCACGCCCGTTCACGCGCGCGGGGTATCCGAGCGGTGGCGCAGTGGTTAGCGCACTGCGCATATGAAACCGGGCGAACCGAGTTTCACCCGATCACAGACCACGGCTAACATGAGTGGCGAGCGATAACTGAAATCTGTCGTTGATTGCAATCCTCTGCCCTTTGCCAAACCTGCACTGACCGGTAACGGTTAGGAACCTGGTCAAACAACAGCAACCCACCCAATGAATGACACGTCGTCGAGAATCATTCATCCAGCAGTGGATTCGTCAAGGGGTTTCACGTAATTTCATTTCAACTAAACCATAGGCACAGACGCACGGTGGAATATACACACACAAAGACACACACACAAAACACACACACAAAGACACACAAAGACACACACAAAGACACACACAGACACACACACACACAGACGCATACAAAGACACACACACAGACACACACAAAGACACACACAAAGACACACAAAGACACACACACACAGACACGCACAAAGACACGCATAGAGACACACACAAAGACACACAAAGACACACACACAGACACACACAAAGACACACACAAAGACACACACAGACACACACACAGACACACACAGACACACACACAGACGCATACAAAGACACACACACAGACACACACAAAGACACACACAAAGACACACAAAGACACACACACACAGACACGCACAAAGACACGCATAGAGACACACACAAAGACACACAAAGACACACACACACAGACACACACAAAGACACACAAAGACACACACAAAGACACACACAGACACACACACAGACATACACAAAGATACACAAAGACACACACAAAGACACACACAGACACACACAGAGACACACACAAAGACACACACAAAGACACACACAAAGACACACACAGACAGACACACACAAAGACACGCATAAAGACACACACAAAGACACACACAAAAACACACACACACAGACACACACAAAGACACAAAGACACACACAAAGACACAGACACACACAAAGACACACACAAAGACACACACAAAGACACACACACACAGACACACAAAGACACACACACAGACACACAAAAACACACACAGACACACACAAAGGCACACACAGACACACAAAGACACACACAAAGACACACACAAAGACACACACACAGACACACACAAAGACACACGCAAAAACACACACACAGACACACACAGACACACACAAAGACACACACAAAGACACACACACAGACACACACAAAGACACACACAAAGACACACACACACACAGACACACACAAATACACACACAAAGACACACACAAAGACACACACAACGATACACACACAGACACACACACAGACACACACAGACACACACAAAGACACACACACAGACCCACACACAGACACACACAAAGACACACACACAGACACACACACATACACACACAAAGACACACACAACGACACACACACAGACACACACAAAGACACACACAACGACACACACACACAGACACACACACAGACACACACACAGACACACACAAAGACACACACACAGACACACACAGACACACACAAAGACACACACACAGACACACACACATACACACACAAAGACACACACAACGACACACACACAGACACACACAAAGACACACACACAAAGACACACAGACACACACACAGACACACACAAAGACACACACACAGACACACACACAGACACACAAAGACACACACACACACATTCACAGATACAGGGAACGAGAAAGGCGACAGAGAGGATGGTGGTGGTGGTGGTGGTTGGCGGTGGCGTCGTGGATGTGGCAGTTGGCGCGGGGTGCAGCATGGGAGCGGTGGAACGAGGAGGAGGAGGGGTGGGATAGAAGGAGGAGGAGGAGAGTGGGGTGGGTAGTGGTGGGGGGGGTGTGCACAGGGGTATGGTGCCTGCAATAAAATGAAAGGAGCTGGCGGCGTAACCTTTTAGATACGCTTCGACTCTGCAATAACAGTTATGAGAAAGCAAATTGAATTAGGTGAATCCCAGACGACTGGCCCGATTTCCCCGCTCTCCTCCCCCTCCCCTACCCACCCCCGCCCTCTCCCACCCTTTCCCTAAGACCTACCCCCCAATCTCCGTGCCCGTGAATTCCCCCGCTACCTCCCCCCCCCATCTCTCCAGCGCGGTCTCTCGCAGACAGATTTAAGCCGCGGCGCTCCTGGAGGATCCGTCCGTAGCTCGCGCGCGCCACCGTCGCCTATACGAATAATTCATGAATTCATGAGCGGCGCTGTCAAGAGTTCAGAGCGGCCGTGCATAATGCAAGGCGAGCCACCAGAGTCCCCCGCATCGGTGTGCGGTTATATATATATATATTATTTTTTATTATTATTGTATAATATAATATAACGTGTCAATCTCAGCCACACACACAAACACTGTGACCGCGTGCGCGTGCGTGCGCGTGCGTGTTTCGTGCGCGTGGGCAGCGGTTAGCGCGACGCTGCGCTACGAAGCCTTCCCCCACCCCCCCCCGAGTTCGATTTCCGCTTACTGCCACCAACATCAGCGGCGATTATCTGATCCGGTATTGGGCACCCCCTCGGTCGACTCGGCCTCAAATGAGTACCTGGTGCGGTGTGTTAAAACATCGTCACTCGGGAGACAAAGGCGGCCGGGCGTAGTGCTGTCCACCCACCCCCTCGTGTGCCGTGCCGGCCTTCATAGGTGCTCGCTAACAGCATTTGCACCTACGGTCTGTTAAGGCTATAAGGGGTTGTATATGGGGAGCGGTGGCGCTGTGGTTGTTGCTTTATACTATATATATATAACGCTACGTAAATTCGATTCTCAATCACGGCCAAGATCAGTGGCGAAGACCTGAACCGGTCCTGCGCCGCCACCCCCTAAGTCTCCTTTGTCTCCCCAAGTGCCGGTTTTCACCCAGGATGCCAGGTACTCATTGAAGGCTGAGTCGATTTTTAAGAGAAAAGATCCAGGACCGGTTCGGATAACCCTCGCCGTTGGCGTTGGCCTTGGCCTGGAATCGAAATGAGGTCCCTGGGGATTCATAGCGCAGTGCTGCTCGCCATCGCGATGCCGCTCCTCCCACACGTTGGTAAGACGAAGGTCTCCCACACAGCGTTCGGAGCAAGTGCTGTTAGCGAGTACCACCAAAAAAATATATTGCTGTGGTTCCCCACCTCATGATGATCGCTTGTGTTGCGATCGAAACGTCGTGATTTATTTTATTTTCTACCTACGTGACTTTACCGAAAGAACCAAAGAATATGGATTCCTGTAGTCACGAAAGCTTCAAATCTAGATTGAGTAGTACCACCTATGAAGGCCGGAACGGTACACGAGGGAGGGGGGGGAATGACCAACACTACGCCGGGCCGCCTTTGTCTCCCTAGTGGCGATGTTTACACACCGCATCAGCTACACATTCGAGGCCGAGTGGACCCGTATGTAGTGTTGAACTTTTTTCGCACTATGCGTAAGCCAACCCCTAGCTTTTTGCAGGTTCAGGGAAAGCACAGAGCCGGTTCAGGTCAAATCGTCACCGGTGTTGGTGACCGTGAGCGGGAATCGAACCGGGGTCGCCCGATTCGCAGCGCACTCACCAACTACGCTACTGCCCCCCCCCACAACACACACACACACACGCACACGCGGGTGCGTGCATTGCACACAAATCCAAATGTTACTCACAGCAGCAAAACTTTGAAGACATTGATGAGCAATGTTATTAAGAGTGACCGCGCAGAACGAACGCGGGACCCGTTCGGATTGCAGTGGGCGGGCCCCGGGGCTCCGTGCAGGTTGCACCCCCCCCAACCCCCCCCCCCCCATGGGTGACAGAGGATACCTGTGTTACCTGGGGCAACCATCAGGCGATCCGCGTGGCGTTGTTGACAGTTTTATAGAATTCCTTGACAAATTTAATTCCTTTCAAAACATAATGGCCATCCGGCGGATTGTGCTGTCTGCTGCTGCGATCGAGTCTGGGATCTTGCCTCGTGCGTGGAATCTCCTGCAGTGACCACAGCGAATGGAAATATTTCTTTTTTCATCTTCTTGGTTCTTTCGGTAAAGTCACGTAGAAGGGAAATAATAAAATAATAAAAATAAACATGATAAAATAACCAAGAAGATGAATCCCTGCAGTCACGAAAGCTTTAAATCGAAATGTTTTTTTGTTTGGTTGTTAGCGTCGCGCTATTTTAAAGAGGCCTAAGCTACGAGTTCGTCTGTCGTGAAGAAATACAAAAATGAAAATGCCCGGGTGGCATAGACACAGGCATTCTCAGGTTGTATCCAATTTGTTTTTTTGTTTTGCGAATCGCCACAAATACGTTTTGCGTGTGAACGGTTCTACACATTCCGTCGTACAAAAGTGTTAATTAATCACGCGCACATAAGTGCTACAATACAGGGTACGGGATAATGAAAGATTCGGGTAGACAGATTGTAGGGGATCATTGGTCTTGGGCTCCAAGAGCGATGGGATAGACGTGAGCGTGTTTTTATTTCTAAGTGTTTCACCATGCGCGATAAATCAGCGGCTCATTTCTGTTACTGCCGCAGAAGAAAACGTACACGCCGTATATAATCGGCGACGTTTCTGGGGCAATGGTCCTTTTTCTAAGCACTTAGTGACACGTTTTTATTTTCTGTGGTGCTCATCGTGTTTGTGCACCGCTGCCAACGTAGCAGCATCAACAAATAATGAATTTCTATTCGTGGTTGGCTATGGTTTAAAAAGATTTGATGATAATGATGATGATTGTACGGTTGGTTAACATTATGCAATTAGAGTATAAGCATCCCATTGGACGCTATAGAGTGTTTAAATATGCATCAACGCGTTAAGAACACGACGGCGGTGATGATGATGATGATTATAGAGGTGATGTAATTAGACGATAATGTGAATATATTAAAATTGTAAATGCAAAATATCAAGACTGTGACGATGAACCCGCACGTAATTGTGACATCCCAATATCGTGGTGATAACTTTAATTGCATTAATGCAACTACATATGTCTTTATATATATGAACATTACTTTTAAATCTTGACTTAAAGCTTTCGTGACTGCATGAATTCATATTCTTTGGGTCTTTCGGTAAAGTCACGTAGATAGGTTCAAATAAAATAACAAAAACAAAAACTACTCAAACGCCGTGATTTAATTTATTTGTTTTAATTTTAATTTATTTTTTACCTACGTGACTTTACCGACAAAAACAAAGAATATAACACTACTTTTATGAATAGCTTCTACACAAACCACTGGACTATTCACTTTCCCGGGGCACTTAAACGCAGCTTACTCTCGATGCAGATTCAAACCGCAGCGTTTGCGTGGCTTTAAAACTGCGTCGCTGTCCGTGGTGCTGATTTGGGCCTCAGTGCCGATTACGGGAAAGTCTCAGAAAGTCCGCGGTGGGTTCAGAGTACGCGGACCCATTCATACGCCCCCCCCCCCCCCACCGATTCGCACTCACACCTTGCGACTCGTACTTTCGTTACACGCACGGGGCGCGAAGCGAGGCGTCAAATCAACAACCCCCCCCTCCCGCCGCCATCAGGCGGACGTGGATTTGAGGACGTGAGTCCCAAAAATATCTAGTGTTAATAACAATGTAGTGTCATCTTCTTGGTTCTTTCGGTAAAGTCACGTAGAAGGGAAATAATAAAAGAATACAAATAAAACATAATAAAATTATCAGTGAGAATTATTTTATTATTTCCCTTCTACGTGACTTTACCGAAAGAACCAAGAAGATGAATCCCTGCAGTCACGAAAGCTTCGAATCGAAATTTAGTGTTAATAACAATTTAGTGTTAATAAGAATCTCGTGTTAATAATCAATCTTGATTTGAAGTTTTCGTGACTGCAGGAATCCATACTCTTTGGTTCTTTCGGTAAAGTCACGTGGGTAGAAAAACAATAGATCACGACGTTTCGATCGCAACACAAGCAATCGTCATCAGGTGGGACAACCACTACAGCAAGAAAAAACTGCTGTAGTTCAGCAGTTTTCAGCAGTTTTAACGTCAGTGGCGAGCGATGCCCCCACGTTCGTCCTGTGTCACCTTCCTTCACTAACTCGCACTGACCCGCGCGGTGAAGTATGGTCAGATGACCCGCACGCCCGATGAGGCGTGGAGACAGAGGCCTTTAATTCCGGCAGTTGGATCGACGGATGGCCTGCAGCACGTCGTCCTGATCAAAAACAACCCGGTCCAGATGACGGTATGGATGTTGGCGTTGTTTAATGATTCAGCCGCTTTTTAAATCCTTTAGATTAAGTTCACTTGCTTGCTTGCTTGCGCGCTTGCTTGCTTGCTTGCGCGCTTACGACCATGCAAATCTTTCGGTCGTTTTTTAACCCACTTCCCGTGATCCAATCGAGCTGACATTTTGCACACATACTCGTTGTGCGTGACAATTTATTTTCGTGAAAATTTTTTTCCAAAATTTTACACTTTTTAGGAAAAATTTGTTTCTATTTAATTACCAATTGCTTAATGGTGGCAGGCAATCATCTGACCCATAGGTGGCAGCCATCTCAAGCCAGAGGACGAAAGGACTCTAGCCGCCCGTTTCAAAGACCAATGTGGGCTGGGTTGTGGCCCATTGAACACGTACTGTAATTTATCGTCTTGCTCTTTGTAAGAATATAAAGGATTTATAGTGAAAAACTTTGTTTTTACGGGTTAATTTTTTACGACCTCTACATCACCAACAAAACGACGCGGCAACAACAACAGCCTTCTCCTCGTCGTCGTCGCATTCAGCTGACGGAGGCCTTCATCCAGCAGTGGATTGATAACAGACTCTATATATATTCTAGATTTGAAGCTTTCGTGACTGCAAGGATTCCTACTCTTAGGTTTTTTTCGGTAAAGTCACGTAGGTAAAAATAAAAAAAATAAATTATGCAAATAATAATAGAAATAAAATAACAAATCACGACGTTTCGGAGGCAACACAAGTCTCCGTCATCAGGTGGGACCGTCACAGCTAAATTTTCTCATTTCTATTATTAGTTTTTATTATTGTTTTACCTACGTGACTTTACCGAAAAAGAGTACTCTATATTTAAACTGTTGTTGGAGTGCAAAGTGTTGCAGAGGAAAGGGGGGGGGTGTGGGGGGGTGTGGGAGGGTGTGGGGGGAGGAGGAGGGGGCATGGGATCTGGGTTTCCACCCCGCAACGCCGCGAGGCATAAAAATACTTCACCGTCAAGCGAGCATTATTTGACGTGCACGAGCTATGACTGCACGTGGCAGAGTCGGCCATTCTAGCACTGGGAGTCGCCTGCTCCGAGCGCACGGTGCCCGATTGGAATAATATGTAGGTAAAGATCTGCCGGGAATTGAAGCGAAACGCGTTCAATAAAAGTTAAATTTAATTTGGGAGAAAACCGTCGCGGACTCCGCTCGAGAAAGACGAGAAACATTTTTTGACGTTCAGTGGCGCCGGCCTGAATTTTCTCGTGATGAATGTGCGTGTATGTAACTATATGTGTGTGTGTGTGTCTATATGTTCGTGTGGTGCTGGCCACCCACCCCCTCGTGTGCCAAGCCGGTCTTCATAGGTGCTCGCCAACAGGACTTGCCCCAACAACCTGTTAAGGCTATTGGGCGGTCTTTGTCTGTGTGTGCGTTATATACATGCTGTATATGTGTGCGTGTGCGTGTGTCTAAATTTACTGGCTGGTCACCCAACCAACAACCCCTCGTGTGCCGTGCCGGCCTTCAAAGGTGCTCGCTAACAGCACTTGCCCCAACAGTCTGTGAAGGCTATGCGGAGATCTTTGTCTTTGTTTTTTAAATCCAACACCAGTGACACATTTCAGAACCGGTCCAGGACATCCCGTAGGTAAACTCAGCATTAACATGTGTAGCTCTGTGCGATGTGCAAATATCGCTACTATAAGGAGACAAAGAAAGCCGGGTGTGGTGCTGGCCATCTACCACTTTCCTATGTTCCGTTCCGGCCTTCATAGCTGCTCTCTAAGAGCACTTACCCCAACAGTCTGTTAAGGCTGCACGAGAGATATTTGTCTTTTAGTTTCATACATGCTGTGTATGTATTATGTATCGATGAGGGAGCGGTGGCGCAGAAGTTAGCGCACCGTATCAACGCGACAACTTTCTTCATTGGCCGTGTCCGGGTGGAGGATGGGTGCACGACACACAGTCCCTCCTGCACGCATTTGCCTGGTTCGGGGCTGCGGTGACCGCTTCCCGCCTCACCGCTGGAACGGGCACGAGGTCGCTCATTAGCGCGCGAGTCTTCGGTGAACGTGGAGCAAAATTCCCCCATTCATCATCATCAGCCGCACGACTGCTGCCCGTGGTGGTGGTGGCGGTGGTAGTTGTTGTGGTGGTGGTTAATAATGTTCTTGTCAATGTTGTGCGCATCTTGGAGATTATTTCATCGTCTCAAACGTGGGAAGAATAAAATAATAAACTGTCCGATGTAGGGTTGATTTTTTTTAGTTTGGCTCGGCATTGCGTTCGACGATTCGCTTCACGCCGGCACATAGTGGCCTCTTCAGCTGGGAGCGCCTGATTATTATATTTTTATAAAACGTATTTTTATTTTACCAGGAAAAGCCCACTGAGCGAGATAGCTCCTTTTTCGGAAGCGACCTGGCCAGAAATAAAAGCTGAACGAAGCGGCTGATCAGGTGGAAGCTTATTGGAGACAAATACTCGCAACGGAGGACCCGGAGAATAACCCACGCGACCACGGGGAGAAGTCTCCACTTGGTTACGTTCTATCGACTAAAATAAACACAACTCCAAATATACAAGCGTCAGGGCCCGGATGAAACCCATGACATCCTGTATACCAAGTGAGGTTAAATTTGTATTTAAAGCTTTCGTGACTGCTGGGATTCATATTCTTGGTTCTTTCGGTAAAGTCACGTGGAAGGAAAAAATAAAATAATAAAAATATATAGAACAATAACACTCTCACGACGTTTCGATTGCAACACAAGCAATCATCATCAGGTGTGAAACCCACAGCAAGAAATTTTGAAAAAAGTGGCGGGTTTTTTTTATTTGAAAAAAGTGGCGTTTTTTTATTTTCTTGCTGTGGTTTTCACACCTGATGAAGATTGCTTGTGTTGCAATCGAAACGTCGTGAGAATTTTATTGTTTTATATTTGTATTATTTTATTTTTCCCTTCTACGTGACTTTACCGAAAGAACCAAGAATACAAGTGAGGTTAGTTAACATTTCTGGCGCCCTTTACATCACTGGATCACAGGCGGGTGTCATCTTTGCCCGGCTCTCTGACACAACCCCGCCACCCACTTCCCCAACCTCCGCCCCCAAACAACAACAGCAATAACAACACAATTCCTCGCTCGGCTTATTGTGAATCATTGCTTAGGCTGGGAGCGTGCGAGCGCAGATACCGACTACGATATATGATGAGAATTAAAATTCAAGTATGAAAAATGGTGCCGTTTCAAATCAGGAAAAAAACAATCTCGCCACTGGCCGCGAATGCTGGCAGCCTGGCAAGAGAATGCACGACACAAGCATCGCCATCGTAATTATCGCCGTCAACGCCAGTAGCAATGTACGTGCACGTGTGCTGAACTTCTTTCGCACCGTACGTAGCCAAACCGTGTTAATCGGAGGTGCGGGGGAAGGACAACAAACTAAACACAAAGAAGCAGTTCTAAAAAAAATAAAAAAATAAAAAAAATGAATAGGCATTGTGCGTACGTGGCTTTATGTTTGTGTCTGCAGGTCGCCTCAAAAGTGCACTTAGCCTGGCACAACCACTGCGGTGAAGGCGCCGTCACTCGGTGGCGACTGGCAGCGGTTGTTGTAACCTGCGCGTGAGTACAGCGGTTAGCGCGACACTGCGCTACGAACCTGGCGACCCGAATTCGAGTCCCGCTCACGGCACAACACCCAGTGACGATTATCTGAACCGGTCCTGGGCCTCCTCTAGGTCGACTCAGCCTCAAATGAGTAACCTGGTGCGGTGTGTAGTAAACATCGCTACTCGGGAGACGAAGGCGGCCGGGCGTGGTGCTGGCCACCCACCCCCTTCGTGTGCCGTGCCGGCCTTCATAGGTGCTCGCTAACGGCACTTGCCCCAACGGTCTGTTCAGGCTACACGGGGGATCTTTGTCTTTGTGCTCGCCTCAATAGGTGCTCGCTAACAGCACGGGCTCCCAAGCGTCTGGCAGTGGATCGACAAACGGATCGCGCGTCCACAGAGTTTAGAGCTCGACACGGGGGAGCGGTGGCGCACTGGTTAGCGCTACCGCGCTCCCAAACCCCGTTACCCCAGTTCGATTCCCGCTCAAGGTCAATATTTCGTGGCGATTATCCGAACCGGTGTCTGGGCCTCCCCTAGGTCGACTCGGCCTTTAAATGAGAACCTTTTACAGTTTTTCTGTTATCTTGATGAAACCCGATTCGAAAGCTTCTTAGCTCACGCGGCAATTCTAACTAAGCTGTTCAAACTGTTGGTGCGCAGTGTAAACATTTAGCGTTGGGGAGACAAAGGCGGCCGGGCGTGGGGCTGGTCACACCACCCTCTCGTAGATTGCTCGCTCACATCACCCCAACGGTCCGTTGACAGGTTAACGGGGGGGGGGGGGCGGGGTGTAGTGTTTATTTGTCTTTGTGTTTTTGTGCATTTGTGTTTTGTGCATTTGTGTTTTTGTGTCTTTGTGTTTTATGTCGCTGTGTCTTGTGTCTTTGTGTCTTGTGTCTTTGTGTTTATTTGTCTTTGTGTTTTTTGTGTCTTTGTGTTTTTGTGTCTTTGTATTTTTGTGTCTTATGTCTTTGTGTTTTTGTGTTTTTGTGTCTTGTTTCTTTGTGTCTTTGTGTTTTGTGTCGTTGTGTTTTTGTGTCTTTGTGTGTTTGTGTCTGTGTTTTTGTGTCTTTGTGTTTTGTGTCTTTGTGTCGTTGTGTCTTTGTGTCTTTGTGTTTTTGTGTCTTTGTGTTTTTTGTGTCTTTGTGTCTTTGTGTCTTTGTGCTAGCCCAGCGGTCGTCGGCAGCATGCGGCTCTTTAGGTGACCGCTTCGTGACGTCCTTCGTGAAGGACCCCGCCGTCTCGGATTCACCCACAGGGCATTGTGGCTCTTGAAATATCGAGGGCGTTTATTTTCGTTTTACCGAATTCGAAAACAAAAAGTGTCTCTCCTTGTCATTTCGGTTTTGCCGGACCCCCTGCGCTAGCAGCCTTAATAGGTGCTCGCTAACAGCACGTGCAGGGGCTTGGCAGCAGGACTGCACGCAGAGGAAACCCGACCAACAGCCCCAACAACAACAATCACAGCAACAAAGAACAACAACAACAACAAAACACAAGCCACCAGCCCCCGGGGTCCACGTCACCCCTGCGAAGACGTCTCCTGCCTAAGAAGGAACAAATCCGTACCCAACAGAAGTATTCATTCCCAGATATTTCTTATGGAGTGTTTCCCATCCTCAAAATCTTATTACGCGCGCACGCGTGTCCGGCAAATAGCATTATGCGCCGCCGTTGAAAAATGACGCTTCGCGCCAAATTTGTGAAATGCGCGCTATCGGCCGCGATGGTAACGCATTTATTAAGCGCTGCTCCGGCGGTCGTGACACGGGAGCACGACGCCGCGCCCCGCGCGTAAATCTTCCCGCAAAGCCGAAGAAAACAAATTCATCTTCGTCTCACCCCGGCGCGTCTGTGGCTGTGTGCCCGAGTGCGCGCGCGTGCGTGTAGCGGTGGTGTCGCGGTTAGCGCTGCGCTGCGCTACGAACCCGGCGACCCGAGTTCGAGTTCGATTCCCGCTAACGGCCAACGCCGGTGACGATTATCTGAAACCGGTACTGGGCTTCCCCTAGGTCGACTCAGCCTTAAATGAGTACCTGGTGCGGTGTGTAAACATCGCCAACTGGGAAGACAAAGGCGGTCGGGCGTGGTGCTGGCCGGCCTTCCGGCCTTCATCGGTGCAACTCGCTAACAGCACTTGCCCCAAAAGTCTGTTAGGCTACACGGGTGGCCTTTGTCTTTGTTCGTCTTTGTATCTCCGCGCTCCACCGTGGTCATCACCTGTCACACCTGGGTTTGTCTCGTGACCTCTACACCAAGCGGCGAGCCTTTAATACTTTTTTAAAATTTCCCCCGGCCATTGTAACGTGGAATTTCCACCCACCGCTGTCTCAGACTATAGATTCAGTGCTCATTTAAGGTAAAACAAAATCACTTTGACTAACTTTAGAGTCTTCTTTCTCAAATTTCACAACCCAAAGATAAAGATCCTCCGTGTAGCCTTAACAGACTTTTGGGGAAAGTGCTGTTAGCGAGTTGCACATATGAAGGCCGGCATGGCCTCTGTATCCGCAATGACGCTGTTAAAACTCCGCCCCAGGTGCTCATTTGAAGCTGAGTCGACCTAGAGGAGGCCCAGAACCGGTTCAGATAATCGTCACCGGTGTTGGTGGCCGTGAGCGGGAATCGAACTCGGGGTGGCCGGATTCGTAGCGCAGCGTAGCGCTAACCGCTGCACCACCGCTCCCCAGAACGTCATAACACACAGGCACACACACAGAACCGTGACAGGCATCTCTACGAAATAAGAGAGTTTCTTGTGGGTGCAGATTATACTCTTTGGTTGTTTCGGTAAAGTCACTTAGGTAAAAAAATAAATTTAATTTGTTTTCATTTGAAAAAAAAAATGTACTTACGTGACTTTACCGAAAAAACCAAAAAGTATGGATCCCTGCAGTCACGAAAACTTCAAATCTAGGTGCAGATTATCGTTGGGGGGGGGGGGGGCGGGGGTAGCAGGCGGGGGGGCTGTTTTGGAGGAGGGTGGTGGGAGGGATGTTGGGGGGGGGGTGCAGAGACAAGGGTTGGAGATGACACGGCGCGGCTCATGCGCGAGCACGCGCTCGCCCCGTGCCCATTCATTCGATTAACTCCGCAACTTCATCATCGCGAGTTGAGTTCGACTCCCGGCGTCGGAGCCCCCCGCCCCTCCCCCCTCCCCAATTCCCGAGTGCTCATCAAGGGCCGCAACTCGTGAATCTTGGCGAGGGCTCTTCACGAGTCGAGGGCTCGGCGTGGCTGGCGCTGTGCCAGGGAGCCCGGGAGATGAGCGCACGGCGGCTGAGGACAACGTTTATTTCTAGATTTGATACAGCAATCGTGCTGTGACGGTTCCACCTGAAGACGGAAGCTTGCGTTGCCTCCGAAACGTCGTGATTTTTATTTTATTTTTATTTTACTTTTATTAATTCTAATTTTTTTTTACCTACGTGACTTCACCGAAAAAACCTAAGAATAAGACAATGTCTCCCTCTTCTTCCAAGTTGTAGTAAAGGGGCCGTCCATAAATGACGTCACGCGATTTTGGACGATTTTTGAACCCCCCCCTCCTCGTCACACGGCGTCACAAAATGTCAGACCCCCCCCCCTCAAATATGACGTCACAAAGCTCTGCCCCTCCCCCCCCAAAACCATACTTCCATTTTGAAATAAAACATGCCTCAAATCGCTTAAACTATCGTCATTGTAGTGCGTATTTAATGTGGCGCTGCACTCTGATGTTGTAGGAGTGTTGTTATAACAATTAGTGTTGTTATAACAATTCTATATTTATTTAAAGTTGCGCATTTTGATGTGACGTCACATTTCTCAAACCCCCCCCCCCCTCGTCACACATCGTCACAAATGTCTGACCCCCCCCCCCCCTAGGTGCGTGACGTCATTTATGGACGGCCCCTAACAACAACAACAACGACGACGACGACGTTACTGTAGTAACAACGATCGTCATTTTTAACCCAGCAAACTCGTTCGAAGGAGGGTCCATGGTGCATCGGAGATATTGGCCCAACTCCGTTATTATCGCAATGGTGCATTCATGCGGCTTAACCCCGCACGCATAAAATACGGCAATAATAAACCTCCGTCTTTTTTTTCTCTCCCGGAAAAAAAAAAGACTCCGAGTCTCGAGACTGATTCTCAAGAGGAGCCCTGCTACCATCGCAACGCTTGGCCATGGCTTCGACTGATCAATGGAGTGCACGCTTGAGTCCACGTGAGCGTTAACACGGGGGGGGGGGGTCACCGGATGGCGTCTGGTGAACATCCGATTCGTCGATCGAGATTCAAATGGATTCTTGCTTCGGACGATGCACGCAACGAATCGTAGCCGTGTATGGGAATCGATGATTTACGATTACGCCATTGAGTACGAAGATCCGTTGTCAACTTCAATGACGCCCTGCGCGTGTGTGTGAGTCTATGTGTGTCTGTGTGTGTGTCTGTATGTGTGTGTCTGCGTGTGTGTGTCTGTGTGTGTGTGTGTGTCTGTGTGTGTGTCTGTGTGTGTGTGTCTGTGTGTGTGTCTGTGTGTGAGTGTGTACGTGTGTGTGTGTGTCTGTGTGTGTGTGTCTGTCTGTGTGTTTGTGTGTGTGTCTGTGTGTCTGTCTGTGTGTCTGTGAGTGTGTACGTGTGTGTGTGTCTGTGTGTGTCTGTGTGTGTGTCTGTCTGTGTGTATGTGTGTGTCTGTGTGTGTGTGTCTCTGTGTCTGTGTGTGTGTCTGTGTGTGTGCGTCTTTTAATATTCAAAAGTCAAAGGTGAAGCCGGAGGAAAATCCATCCAGAAGTGGGAGAGAATAAACCCAGGTCCATCTCGCTGTGAGGCACGAGAGTCATACCACTCCCTGCCAATCGACCCAATATCAACTCGACGATAACAATGAGCCAACATGAATGGAACCTATAATCGAATCTGTATTCGATTAATTGCGTGGATAATTGAATTACAACGTCAACGAGTTATCGCAGCTAGCGATGGAACGGGGAACGGCTGAGGAATGAGGGATGGCGCAGATGCCTCTGAAGACGAGATCATTCTGTACCTGCCTGAGCAGATGATGATGTACCTGACTGAGAATCCCTTGATGCTCAGTCCAAATGGAGCTGAACTCTCACAGCCGTTGGAGCGCCGTGCCGTCACCGCGTGAAAGAGATCTCCTGGGTTCTAATCCAGGATCGGGACCCCCCTTCCCCATCCCCATCCCCTGATTAAACCAGATTCTCATGCGTAGCCTGCTGACAATGGACTCGAAAAAAAAGGAACATCGCATTACATTGGCGGGGGAGGTTCGCTTACTTTGGCTGAATTCCAGCTCGTGTGAGTTCGCGAATGCGGCTTTGATTGACGTGCCCCAGCGCGGTGAGCGTGGAGAACGACCCGCCTACTGAAGGCACAACTGCATGCGCGTAAATTTCGATTTAAAGCTTTCGTGACTGCAGGGATTCATCTTCTTGGTTCTTGTGGTAAAGTCACGTAGAAGGGAAGTAATAAAATAATAAAAAACAAAACGTAATAAAAGTAAAGTCACGTAGAAGGAAAGTAATAAAATAATAAAAAAACAAAACGTAATAAAATTATATATATATATAATATATATTATTTTATTACGTTTTGTTTTTTATTATTTTATTACTTCCCTTCTACGTGACTTTACCGAAAGAACCAAGAAGATTCATGCGCGTAGTAGCTTTGGTGGTGGAGTTGTTATTGTTTTTTGACTTTACCAGTAGTGATTCATTGCAGAAGAAGAGGAAGACGTTGAAGATTAAAAAGATGATGCGGAGGAAGAGAAATAAGAAGTTTGTGGCTTTTCATTCTTGATTTAAAGCTTTCGTGACTGCAGGAATCCATACTCTTTACCGATAGAACCAAAGCGTATGGCTTTAACATTGTCAAGCACAACCAGGGGAAGGTAGCAACGTGCGGTCAGACGGAGTTGCGTGGGGGACGACACGAGGGGCAAAGCCGATTGTTTCAAGTTTCAAGTTTCATTTATTAGGTGTAGCCCTGTGAGCCATTCGGCTCTTGAATCGGGTGCAACCGCAACAAACAAAAAAACAAAAACATGAACAAGAAAACATCTTAAAGTGACTGAGTGCAAACAGAAAATCCAAGAAAAGACAGCAAAATATTGCAGAAAAAGCACCGTACACCAACACTGCGTGCAAAAATCCCAGTGGGATGCAAGTCAAACAACAACAACAACAACCACAAGACAACTTAGATTAAGGCCATCAGTCTAACTCTGTACTACAACAAACAAACATGGCCAAACCGAAAAACTTTTCAAAAATCACCAAAATAAAGCCATAAAAGCAATGAAACAGTGGTCATAGGAACTGTGGAGGGGTGACATCAACCACGCAGAGTTGTGGCTTCCACCCGGCTCGGCGTTAGGAGTGGAAGACGACGAGTGGAGGAGGCACGATGCTTTGATGAGGTGTGTGTTTGGGAGGCACGTGAGGATGTGAGGGGTGGTGTGGAGCGCTACACTACCACGGGGAGCGGTGGTGTAGCGGTTAGCGCTACGCATCGCTATGAACCCCGGGGTTCGATTCCCTCTCACGGCCAACACCGGTGACGATTATCTGAATCGGTCCCGGGCCTCCCCTAGGTCGACTCAGCCTCAAATGAATACCTGGTGCGGGGTGTAAACATCGCCACTGGGGGAGACAAAGGCGGTCGGGCGTGGTTGCTGGCCGCCCACCCCCTCGTGTGCCGTGCCGGCCTTCACAGGTGCTACTCGCTAACAGCACTTGCCCCAACAGTCTGCTAAGGCTACACGGGGGGGGGGGATTTTTGTCTTTCTGGAGGTTGAGTGACTCGCGGGGTGATGATAATCGGTGAGTGGGTGTTGATTGTGTGAGGGTTTGGTCTGGTGGGGCAGGTGGAGGGGCAGTTAAAGAGCTCTGTGATGTTGAACACGTGCGGCGAGCGTCAGCGAAAAAAAAGGCGATATAAATTATAGGCGACGTTTCGGGCAATGTGCCTTCTCCGCACCCGTTCCAGCGATGTGCTCTGCCCAAGCCCACTTTGGATTTCTTAAAATTCCAGACGGTTTAGCAAATCGTGTTTCGTCGCTGATTCACAAACTGCTGCTGCTGATGCTGCGTCCCCTGCAATTCTAAGCATCCACCTCTTAGTGCTTTTTTGAGACCTATTCAGCCGTCGATTCTGCCCTCGTCTAACTTTTACAACAACCTAAAGCACTGGTATCTTTCTCTCCGGCACAGTAGGGGGTACAGCTGGTGGTGCATCTACCCGTCATCTCAGACGGCCGACCCATGGCACCTGCTGGGTGTCCCGAGACCTCCCTGTCAGCGGGCCTTCGACGCTTCACGTGGCAGCCTCAGAAGTGCACCTAGCCTGGCACAGGCGCCGTGGGGACGTGACCGTCACTAAGTGGCTAATTGCGGGTATTGGTGTGGCGAAGAAGGGCTGTGGCCCAAAACGTCGGCTATTATCTACTTTTTCTTTTTTAAAGCCACAATTATTATTAATTGTGGCTTGTGCACCACCGCAAACGCAGCAGCAGCACCAAATAAAAATTAGTTGCATTTCTAAAATTATATTGTGTGTGTGGAACTTCTTTTGCACCGTACGTAGCCAACCTTGCTAATCGGAGGAGAAAATGACTTGCGTACGGATACGTGGAGTTCATTTTACGCAACCTCCACCTCTGCTCACTATTCTTCGAGTGGGTTCCAACGGCAGTAGCTTAGAGGCATTGTTGGTTATTTTTTTTTCTTGTTATTTAACCAAATCTCGCCTAAACGTGCGATTCGACAACAAAGCTCACGTCGACCCAGTCAGCCGTGCTTCGTGGCGGTTCCGAATAAATGTATATTTCTTTAAAAAAAAAACATTTAGAACTCAGAGCACAGCGGAAACAAAACACACGGAACCCTGAATAACATTTCACAGTTTTATTTCCACCCCCCATCCCATCCCGACACGACCCAGCCCGTCCCGGATCACCGAGATGCGCTTGCGAGAGGTTCTGCGGCTCCTTTACAACGCTTTCTAACCAGTACCCATATGGGGGCCTTCGTGTGGTGAGTTTGTCTCAACCCCCCCCAGCCCCTCCCCCTCCCGCCCCCTGTCTCTCTGATGCCCCTTCTTTCTCTCTCTTTTCCCCGCCTTAGTGTGGTTTTTTGTGTCCACCCCTCCTCCTCCTTCTGAACCTCCCCGCCTCTCTTCATCTTTAAGGCGGGCTCGGCCCGGGGTAATGAAATTGACATGGGTCTCAGCATTCATCCATCACCGCCATTCTCCTCCCTCGCTTCCGTCACTCAGCTTCATTAGGCGAGGGGTAGAGCCCTCCCCCCCCCAGACCACCACCAGCACCCCTCCCTCGCTCAACCACCACCACCAACCACCTCCCTGTCAACCTCCTTGCACCACCACCACCGTCGCAAACTCAAACCCCAGCAGCAGAAAAAAACCGTCCAACAGCCACAATGTTCACAGAGGTTCAACGTCGGCTGGAAACCCTGGCTCGCTCGCTCGCACTCACGCGCCCTGCGTGATGTGCGATGGTTTAACCAGCCCCCAAACACAGGAAGCTCACTCCCCTCTCCACCATCTCGCTCACTCATAGAAGTGGCGTATCATGTGTACGTGTATTGGAGCGAAACACTCTAAACGCGTGATGCTGATTCTTAATGTGGAGGGGGAAACCGGAGAACCTGGTGAAAATTCCAACGCGACCACGGGGAGAGAGAGAGACGTGCCAACTCCAAATATACAGGCGTCGGGATCAGGATCGAACCCACAACCTCCTGTTTATCAGGCGAGGGAGTTAACATCTCGCCACCGTGGCGCGCATTAAGGGGAAGACCTCACTAAATGCAGGTGGTGGTGGTCGGTGATGCTGCTGGTGCTGTTTGTGCCTGGCCGCTTGCCGTTTTGGGTCCTTGGGGCCGCTGTGCTCAGCCACTGTGTTACTAAAAAAAAGTTATTGTGTTGGCGATGTGAGTAGTTGTCGAATTTTGGAGGTTGGATACCTCTTGACATTTTCCTAGTCCACCGTGCCTTTAGAGCAGTGGTTCTGCTTCTTAGCCTGGAGGTGCGAGATGCCCTTTTTGGGGGTGCGGGACATGGCCAAATTTCTTTTTTAGAAGATAAATCATCGAAACACAAATTAAGCACGGGCACTTAAGGACAACAACGACTTTGTTTCATCAAACCCTGTGCAGTTATTAACATTGTAAATTTTTTTTACGATTCAGAACCAAAGAGGTGCAAGGCCGCAGTAAAAGTTAAGAACAACCCTGCCTTAGAGGTTCAACGGTTCTAAAACACAGCGGCCGCCCTGATTAATACCGTGGGTGTAATGACCGCAACGACACTCGCCCTCCGATGCATTGTGGGCCGTGAAAGATCCCTTCACGTCATCGTGTTCCGGCGTCGGAGGTCAAAACTTTAGCCAAAAAACATCAAGTTGGAAAATGGCACCGCAACTTTCTCCACCGGAGACTTCGCGTAGCGATCACCACCCCCCATCTCCCCCTTCCGCTTATCGGCAGGCTGGTTGGGTTCAACAGACGAGGACAACACATAGAGCCAGCCCAGCCACTAAGCGACCCTTGCAATTGCAAAGGGCCCCGTGGCCAGCAGAGGGCCCCCTAGAGTCACTGCGAGCTAGTGGGTGAAAAAAATCATACATCAAAGGGGCCTCCAACCAAATTTTGCTTAGGGCCCCCAAAGGTCTAGGGCCGGTTCTGACAACACACAATGAACTTGTATCCAAGGTTGGTAGATGGCGATTCCCGTTCAACGGCCAACACCCAATGACGATTATCAGAACCGGTCCTGGGCCTCCTCTAGGTCGACTCAGCCTCAAATGAGTGCCTGGTGCGGTGCGTAAAAACATCGCCACTGGAGGAGACAAAGGCGATCGGGCATGGTTGCTGGCCACCCACCCCCTCGTGTGCCGTGCCGGCCTTCATAGGTGCTCACTAACAGCACTTGCCCCAACAGTCTGTTACAGGCTATACGGGGGGTCTTTGTCTTCGTCTGGTAGACGGGTATTGTGGGCGAGTGTTGAATCGGTTGCCTTTTGGTACCATCCTCCCTATCGGCGACGTTCAACGGCGGTGATTGTAGGTCGATCGGTCACTCATTTTGAGGCTGAGTCGACCTGCGTGTGGTCCCCCACCAGTTTCCGACAAAGCGATGTTGCCAATTGTGTTGAGGTTTTGCACTCGGGCAGGAATGAGGACCGCGGTCAAGATGGGAGCGACCAGTCTTGGGAGCGTGATTCATTATGGCGGTCGTCGTCGTTGTCGTCGTCGTCGTTGTTGTTGTTGACTATCTCATTACAGGATCGTTAAAGGAGGCGACCACCTATATGTTCGTCTAGCAGTGGGGTCGATCATGGCTGACAATGAGGATGATGACGACGATGGTGACGACGTTGATGACGATGATGATGACGATGATGATGATGACGATGACAACGATGACGATGATGATGACGATAATGATGACGACGCGGATGACGATGACAATGATAATGACGATGACATCCTCTTCCGTTAACACAACCGATCTAACCCCACACACCTTCTCAGCTCGCGTCACGCTTGGCCCCTACATCGATGACGAACACATTTTCGGCATCGTCTCGCCGCCTGCGGTCGACGTCGCGATCTCCACCAACTTGCACGCCGCCAGCCAAGTGGGATGCGGGCAAACATCACCCAGCCGAGCTGTCCATGGCATTCGTGGGGGGGGGGGGAGAGAACGGTGTGTGGGAGTGTGGGTGGGTGTGTGGGTGTGGGTGCGGTGTCAAGATCGGCCTCAGTGGAGGAGGCTCGTGAAGGACGCTACTGGGCAGTTGGAGGCAGTCGCCCTCCAACAACAACGGAGGGCGGAGGAGCGACGCTCACAACAACGAGCGGAGCGCCGGGTGGCTAAAGCACAGCAAGTTGGTACAGTAGGGGACAAAGGTGGTGCATCAGCCAGTCATCTCGGTCATCTCGGTCAGTCGACCCGTGGCACCTGCTGGGTCTGCCCCGTGACCTCCTGCCAGCGGGCGTTCGACACTTCACGTGGTAGCCTCAAGGTGCACTTGGCCTGGCACAAGCGTCGTGGTGACGTCACCGCCACTTAGTGGCGAATGGCGGTTGTTGTTGTTGTGGGTGGGTAGGTGGGGTTGACCGGCAGTATCCACATCACGCGAAGTGCTCCACATTGATCACTTCGATTTCGCTCGAAGCGGCAACGCGTGGGGCCGGTGGCTTCTTGCCGCGTGCGTCGCTTTGGCTGCGCGAAGCCGCTCGGCTGAAGATTCGTCCTGCCGGGGATGATTATTCCCGGGGCCCAGGGCGAATGGGCGATGGCTTCAGCGAGCAAAATCACGGGCTGCCTCGTGGCGCATTTGGATATTCTTTGTAACCCAACGCATCCGCAACAAAGATCCCCCCCGCCCCCCCGTATATCCGTAACAGAATGTTGGAGCAAGTGTTGTTAGCGAGCACCTATAAAGGCCGGTACAGCACACGAGGGGGTGGGTGACCAGCACCACGCCCGGCCGCCTTTGTCTCCCCAGTGGCGATGTTTACACATCGTCCCAGGTACTCATTTGAGGCGGAGTCGACCGAGGAGAGGCCCAGAACCGGTTCAGATAATCGTCACTGGTGTTGGCCTTGAGCGGGAATCGAACCTGGGTCGCCAGGTTCGTAGCGCAGCGCGCTAACCGCTACATCACCGCTCCCCACAGGCACACACACACTGACACACATAGACACACACACTGACACACAGACACACACACAGTGACACACACACACATAGACACACACACTTGACACACACAGACACACACAGACACACAATGACACACACAGACACACACACGGCGCACACACACAGGCACGCACCAAAACAGACGCCCAAGAAAATCCAGCGTAAACGCATTTCAAAGTCACGGTGAGCAATGAGCCTCTCCGAAGCCGTTTGAGTTCCAGTCAGCGTCCCGGACGAGCGATTTGCAAACGTGGCATAGCCGTGACTGCGTGGGACCATTCATCAAAAACAAAAAAGGCGATGCCCTTTTTGGAGATGGCAGGAGACCGAACACGGAGCATTTCTGCGGCGTCGATACTCAATTTCGCTTTCCCCAAAGTTCTGGCCCCCACCGTGCCCGTACGTCCGTTCGTTCGTTCGGTTGTTCGTTCGGTCGGTCGGTGTGTCGTTGGTCCGTACCCGCCGTCTGGGTTATTTTCAGCTCGGGTTCGCGTGGCCGAGTCTCCGGGTGTTTTTTTGTTTGGTTTTGCAATAAGCCACGGACGCTCCCATCGACGTAAACTACTCACCCTGCACCACTGGCCCGGCCTGGTGAAGTACGGTCAAACAAACCCTGTCCAACCGCCAACCACAACCATCACCGCCACCAACGTGCTGAGAGATGGCGCTGGCGGTTTCATGAGAGGCCTTCATCTAGCAGTGGATTGACCATGGCTGATGATAATGATGATAGGACTCTTCGATTTAAAGCTTTCGTGACTGCAGGGAGTCATCTTCTTGCTTCTTTCGGTAAAGTCACGTAGAAGGGAAATAATAAAAAATAAAACATAATAAAATAATTCTCACGACGTTTCGGCCACAACGCAAGCAGCCTTCCTCAGGTGAAGAACAGGTCTGTCGGGAAGACGCTGTCTTCGCTGTCTACTGGCAAATTATCAGGTCTGTCGACCTGATAATTGTTTTTTTACCCTTTTATCTGGCAACAAAACTGACACTTTTTTTACAAGGAGTCATGTTTGCATTGACCACAATACCTGCAGTCGGAATGCAAACAAAAAACACAACTCTGATAATGTATGCACTGTCCTTGAAATTGATTGGTCCACACCCGAGACAGTTTTTCTTATAGCCTAGTCTCACATGGTGTTGGACCAAGGAAAGCTGTCGCGGGTGTGGACCAATCAATTTCAAGGTCAGTGCATACAATATCAGAGTTGTGTTTTTTGTTTGCATTCCGACTGCAGGTATTGTGGTCAATGCAAACATGACTCCTTGTAAAAAAAAAGGTGTCAGTGTTGTTGCCAGATAAAAGGGTAAAAAAACAATCATCAGGTCGACAGACTGTCTACGGAATGGGCAACCGAAAGACAAAACTCCACCGAGTTGGAACCTCTCCACCGCGGAGACGGAACGACGATACATCGGCTCGTGAGCCGGAGCTCGACGAATCGTTTTTGCATGGCGAGAGATCCCCCGAAGAAAGGCGAGGGATATGGGGGAGGCCTTGATTTCAGCAGTGGATAGATCATGGCTAATGCTGATGATTATAATGATGAATACATTATTTCGCGAGACACACGTGCACTCAGGAAGACGTCACGAAAACACACAAACCTGTGACGGTACAGCGAGTTCAACGCCCCCCCCCCTCCTCTCCATCCCCCGTACAATTTTTAGCACGACCCACTTCCCCCCCCCCCCACCTCTGGCCCATTGGTCCCAGCGCAGTTGCACCGCCTGCACACTCGAAAGCCGCCGGCACCGCTGGCACGAACACGGTGACCAGGCGCTGCGCGCACGCGGTTAGCGCGCGGGTGGGATTATCTGTGGCTGTGAAATTAATTTGTTAAACCCTCTAAGTGGCGTCCTTAATCGCGAACCGTTAAATATTTACGGGGTTACGTTTATGAGATTTGCACCTTTTAAACACGGGGCCACCCACGTCTCCCCGCCCGCTCGCTCGCTCGCTCGCCCGCCCGGGCTGAATTTTAAATTTAAAATGAGTTTCCCTCCGTCGTTTGTCTGCAATGTTTTAACAATGTTTAAACAGCGCCGCCCCTGATGTAAAACTACAATAAGCGCGGCTCGCGTTCTCCTAGCGCAGCGGTGGAGACGCCTCGGGTCTGCGTAATTGAATTACAGTGATCACCGGAGCAGTGGAGCGGTGGTGCAGCGATTAGCGCACTGCACTCTATGCATACCCCGGCGGACTGAGTTCAATTCCCGGCCACGGCTAACATCAATGGGTGAGTGACATCTGAACCGATCCTGCACCCCCCCCCCGCCCACTCTCACCCCATCCACGCCTTTACCATCCGGCGTTGAATTTCGTGGTGAAGTATGGTCATTGGGTCATTGGCACAAGCCTCATATGTGAGACGTGAAAATCTTTACGTCTCCCTTGTTTTGGCAAATCGCAGATTTGGTGAACACGAATTGTCGCCTGCGAGCATGAACACAATCCAATGTTGGTCGACAACAAACAATGAAGTTGCAATGAATCATCAATTTCTGCAATAATTATTCATCTCGTGACCATTCACGGCACCCTTTTGTCAAAATCTCGTGCCGGATGGAAAGCTTCCCGAATACGCCCTGCCGCTCAGGAGGGTCGCGGAGCGCTGACCCCATCGCTGTCTCTTGCCGGCACTCGCCCCCACGCACCGTTGGGGGGGGCCCTTGGCTCAGAATGAGTAGAAGAAGCAGCAGCAGCAGCAGAAGTTTGTGGCTTTTCATTGTCAAGTTTCACTCGATTCCATTTCCCCAAGAGGCCCACGAAACCTGCTATTGTTCGTCTCGTCATTCCATCATTTTTGCTCCGCGTCCACATTCAATACAATTATTATTGTTGTTTATTATTAGTATCATCATCATACCGTATTATGTTGTTCCGTATTCACGAAGCGTCTTTTTTCAAGGCGCTTAACATAATTTGAAGAGGGCGGGCGGAGAGGGGGGGGGGGGCCCGGTATAATGAAGAATGATTTAAGGGGCATTGCTCGCCACAATCGAGGGGTTCGTGGGGGTCAGTAAAAGGGAGGGGCCGAGGGGAGGGGCGGGGGATTGAATTGGAGGGGCGGGGGTGAGAGGGAAGAGCAAGTGAATGGGCAATGGAGAAGAGGTGAGGTGTATCATCATCATCGTCGCTGATTGCCACCTGCCCGTTGTATATAACCCCAAAAGTGATGGTCGCGCGATTTGGCCGGGAGTGGATGCTGTCCCCCCCCCTCCCGCCCGCCCGCCCTTCGTGTGCCACAGTGGAGGCCGTCATTGGTGCTGCTGCTAATCGCCTACACAGGGAGGGGATCTTTCGATTGAAAGCTTTCGTGACTGCAGGGATTCATCTTCTTGGTTCTTTCGGTAAAGTCACGTAGAAGGGAAATAATAAAATCATAAAAATAAAACATAATAAAATGCAATTCTCACGACGTTTCGGCCACAACGCAAGCAACCGTCCTCAGGTGAAGAAACAGGTCTGTTTCAATCAGACGCTGTCTCCCCGACAGACCTGGTCTTCACCTGAGGACGGCTGCTTGCGTTGTGGCCGAAACGTCGTGAGAATTATTTTATTATGTTTTATTTTTATTATTTTATTATTTCCCTTCTACGTGACTTTACCGAAAGAACCAAGAAGAGGGAGGGGATCTTTCACTTTGTTTGGTGGCGCGATTGGCCATCACGCGCCGGGCAAGTTGCCGCGAGTAAAAGTCCATCGTGATGGAAATCACGGAGTCCTCCTGAGTCCGCCGGCACAAAGTTCACACCAGCCACTCGTTACCACGGCGGCCTCACGCCTTTGTCCTATCACGCTTTGTATCTCTCGCTCGTGTACTTCATTTCAATACCGAGTTCCTTCTCATCGCCGCCAAGATCATCGTTACTATAATATAGGTCGTTTTTTGTTGCATTAGATCGTGTAAATGTATAAATGTGTCGTTAAACCCGCCACCACCCGACGCAGCCAACTAGTAAGGGTTGTCACGTAAACAGAACTTGGACAATTCGTCACTAGTACAGCAGCAGCGGTGTGTTGGAGAGCAAATTTACAATCTGAGCACGACGTTTCGCCATTAATTATAACTAGCATCATCAGGCGGGCAGCCAAGCCTACGAGTTAAACTCATCATGAAGCCTACGACTTAAACTCATCATCATCATCACCATCGATCCACTGCTGGATGAAGGGTTGCCCAAAGCTATATCACGATCCCGCGATGTTAATGATCCACCTACCCGACCACCTATTGCACACAAGCTGATCTTATCGCTCCATCTCCCAGTTGACGTCCCATTCCTTGGCTGGCATTCCGTCAGTGTCACTTAGTTGCGGATGCCGGTTATTGCCCGTGTATGCGCGTGTGTGTGTGGGTGTCCTGTTACACCGCCACCACCACCGTGGTTACATGGGGAGCGGTAGTGTAGCGGTTAGCGCTACGCTGCGCTATGAACCCGGCGACCCGGGTTCGATTCCCACTCACGGCCAACACCAGTGACGATTATCTGAACCGGTCCTGGGCATCCCCTAGGTCGACTCAGCCTCAAATGAGTATCTGCTGCAGTGTGTAAACATCGCCACTGGGGTGACAAAGGCGGTTTGGCGTGGTGCTGGCCACCCACCCCCTCGTGCGCTGGGCCGGTCTTCATAGGTGCTCGCTAACAGCACTTGCCCCTACAGTCTGTCAAGGCTATACGGGGGGGTCTTTGTCTTTTTGTGTTTCATATCAGTGGCAAATATCTGAACCTGGGTCTCGCCTAAGTCCACTCAGCCTAAAATGAGTACTTGGCGCAATGCGTGAACGTCGGCGCGTGCGGGCGGGCGTGGTCTTGACCACAGCGCTCTCTCGTGCGCCGGGCCGGTCTTCATAGGTGCTCGCTAACAGCACTTGCCACGCCATTCTACTAAAGGCTACACGGGTGATCCTCGTCACATTTTCACGCCACACGTTTAGATGTAGGCCCGCACTTCATTCGCTTAAATGTAGATCCTATTAAGGTTGACGCATGCAGCATGTAATCACGGTGGTGGTGGTGGTGGTGGTGTACAAGACCACATGTACTGCCCTATAATAGGTAATGGTTTGAAGGCCGAGTCGACCTAGGGGTGAAAGTTCACGGCCACACTGCCACTTCATCAGCTACTCATTTTCTGGCTTGGTCGACCTTGGGGGTCACGTTTCCGACCACACCGCAACTCCACTGGTTACTCATGTTAAGGCTGAGTCGTCCTAGAGGTCAAGTTGAGATTCAAGTTTGGGATTTCACTCAGCGCGCCAGGATCTCAGTGTACCTCGCAATTCTAAGCATGGTCGAGCCTGGTTAGTGCTTGGATGGGAGAATCCAGGGGTTGTAGGCTTGGGGCAACCAAGTAGCCAGGAGATGCCAGACATGTAAGTGTACATTGTACGCTTAGCTGTAGAGTTAGTACACACACATTGTACGTGTACATTGTACACAAACGACAAAAATCGCCCGATGGCCTTAAACTTTTGGAGCGAGTGTTGTTAGCGAGCAACTGTGAAGGCCGGCATGGCACACGAGGGGGTGGGTGGGTGGCCAACACCACGCCCGGCCGCCTTTGTCTCACCAGTGGCGACGTTTTTACACACCGCAACAGGTACTCATTTGAGGCTGAGTCGACCTAGGGGAAGCCCGGGACCGACTCAGATAATCGTCACTGGTGTTGGCCGTGAGCGGGAATCGAACTTGGGCCGTCGGGTTCATAGCGCAACGTGTTAACCTTGAACGACTGGGTGTTTTATGTTAGCGATTTGTCGTATTATCTGGCTGTATAGCAAATGAAAAAACACAATTACTTTACTGTGCAAGTTAAACATTTGTGTTTCAATATTTACGTGTTCTTTTTTTATTTAGGGCCCCTTTATAACATATTCTACTGGCCCCGCACTTAGCTTCATCCGGCACTGGGAAAGCCACGGTGGAGAGATGTTAACTACCTCGCCATGGCATACGAGAAGTCGTGGGTTCGAGCCCGACCCTGACGATGCCTGTATATTTGGAGTTTGCGTGTCTCTCTCTCTCTCTCTCCGTGTGGTCTTGTGGATTTTTCTCCGGGTCCTTTGGGGTTTTCCCTCCACATTTAGAAACGTGCGTTCAGAGTATTTGGCCGCGATAAATGTCCGCGTGATAAGCCACTTCGTTAAGCGATCACTTGTGGCCAGGTCGTTTCTGAAAAAAAAGAAGCTCTATAACTTAGTGGGCCTTACCTGGTAAAATAAAAAAAAAAAGTTTAGTTTATAAATGTGTCCCTTCTTCTCTCGGGTAAGTTACAAATATCAACATAAGTTTAAACTAAAGTTTCGTTCGTATTATATACTCTTTACGAAAATTACAATGACCTCCCTGCCGTTACACAGAGCTAGGCTGACAGGTACAATGCATAGAACATGTGCAAATTGTTTGTAAAGCATTAAAACGTACTCTCTCTCTCTCTGTCACACGCACGCACATTTTCACGAAAGTGAGAGAGAGAGAGGGGGGGAAGAAGGAGAGTTTCAGTACAGAGACTTTTTGATTTTTAAACAACTTTTATTGCCGCCAGCAGCAACAGCACTGGAGGCGATTTCGATATGAAATACACAAAGTCACCAGCAAACAAATGAAAATAAACGCTACAAATCCACGCGCTGTGGCGCTAAAAGCACCGCGCACAACACGAAAGAAAAGTCACGTGGTGGTTGTGACGAGCGAGCGCTTCAGAAGGTGAACACGAGGGTGCCGTCTAGGCTGGTACAGAGAGGGGCTTTTCCGGCTTCCCAGCGTTCGAAGAAGACGTGCCCATTGAGAGAGAGGGAGCGAGAGAGTATAAACACACAGAGAGAGAGAGCGAGAGAGTAGAGAGAAGAGGCCCTTTGTGGTGGCGATGCACGGACACCGCTGGTGCCGGTCGCGCGGAGTGGCGGCCCCACGTGGTGCACGCGCGTGGATCTCGGTCCCGGGAGGGGTGCGGGGTGGGGGTCTCCTGCTGGAGGGGGGGGGGCAACACAGAACCCCCCCACCACCACCACCGCCGCCTGCTGCTGCTGCCCGCAAACACAAAGTGTCATATCCAGTAATGAAATTAACCTCTCCCCATTACAAAACCCACAATGAGTCCTCCTATCCCCTATGCAACCACCCCCCCCCCCGCCACCACCGATCTTACCCCCCCCCCACTCGCCCCCTCGCACCAGCTCAGCATGTCCCGTCCCCGTTTTTCGTTGCTTTCTTAGCCGCGCACGTGGCGGCGTTTATAGGAGGAAATATAATAACATTAACACAATTTGTAAATTGCAAGCGCCGCATGGTGCTGGCAAATTGCGGGCCACCACCACCACCGCCGCCGCCGCCGCCGCCGCCACGGCCGCGGCTTTCTGTTTGGGGATCTGCGTGGCGGCGGTCGTCGTGAAGGCGCTTCCAGTCACGTGAGCCACGTGGCTTTGCTGCCGGGCTGACTCGCGGCGAAATGGGGCCTCACGGTGACAAGTCACCGCGTGGCGTCAGCAACATCATCATCTGATCATCATGATAATCTGATCATTAATCTGATGATCATCATATTTGGTTCTTTCGGTGACGGCACGTAGAAAGAAAATAAATTAAATAATGGAGTACGACGTTTCGATTGCTAACACAAGCAGTCGTCATCAGGTAGAACTACATTTGAGAGAGAGAGACAAAACAGACTTAAAATCTTCTGATCATCACCTGTCATCGTCGTTTAATGATCTTGCACGAAGCTCGTGGTTCCACTCTAAAGCACAAATCGTGGCAGATGCGGGCACCTGATGATGCACAAATTTAAGATTTAAGATAAAAAAATCTCTCCAGCAGCGTTCTGCGACTCCGGTCATCCAGAACAGAGACCGCCCGACGTGTAACGACGCACGGACACGAAGGAGAACATCGCAGCGACACCACTCCGCGGTTATCTGTGGCTTCACCACCTGCATGTGAAATTGATGTCGTGGCTCTGCATCTCCATCGGCCATAGGAAAGAAAAAGATAATTGTTTTCACCACCACCATCATCGTCGTCGTCGTTGTTGTTGTTGTTTTTATGCATATCACGATCTTACCCATCGACCGATCCATCTATACGCTGGTGGATGGAGAACTGACCCCACCCCCCGTGTCCAAGCAAACGCGTTTCGTCGATGACACTCGTTGTGTGGCCTTGAAGAGGGAGGGGGGGTGTGTGTTTACAAGGTGACGTTTCGAGCAATGGTCCTTTTTGAGAGCGCGTACAACCGAGGAGGGGAATCGATCTCGTGCACGCGAGTCGCCTGTCGCTGCATCCAGCCTTGCGTCATCGTCCCTTCCAGTCACGTGCCTTACGATGATCATCACGGCGATGATGAGGATGATGGCGATGGTGATTATCATCACAATTGTCGTGATGATGATGACAATCACCATCGTCATCATCACCGTCATCATCACCGTGATGATGATGATGACAATCACCATCGTCATCATCACCGTCATCATCACCGTGATGATGATGATGATGGCGATGGTGATTATCATCACAATTGTCGTGATGATGATGACAATCACCATCGTCATTATCACCGTCATCATCACCGTGATGACGATGGTGATGATCATCACGATCGTCGTGATGATCATCATGGATCAGTTTCGAGTTGTTTGGTCTCATCAGCGGCCATCAACATAATGCAATCAACAACAACAACAACCACAACAGCCGATTGTGAGTGATTATTGTTTAGCATTTTAATTTAATGGGGTTAATCATCATTATCGTGATAACGCTCATGATTCAGTCTCTGTGGTGTACGTTAATGATTGTCATGATGATGTTCATTACGACGAGCCCCATGATGATGATGAACCCCCATTACATGAAAATGAAAAAAGATAAGAACTCACAATTGGTTGTTGTTGTTGTTGTTGAGTGTATTTTGCTGATGACTGCTGATGAGACCCGACAACTCGAAACCGGCCCAGATATATTGTTGTTGTTGTTGTTGTTTTTGTTGTTTTTCTTCTTAAGCGAACGATGGTGTGGAATTTGATACTCGATCGGCAATGTCCATAGACTTCTCATGCATTACGGTTACATACGAGGGGGCGTCACTATGCATCGATTAATCGATTAATATCGATTCCAAAGCGCACCGTGATACACGCGCCAAATCGCGTGTGTAAGAATCGACGTGTTATCGATTCGTATACGCCCCCCCCTCATCCACACGAGGCCGCTACAATCACAATGTAAAAAAAAATAATCTAATCGTGAGGATACACATCTTTGAAACTCATCATACTTGTGGATTGGTGTCGCGGTGGTCAGCGCGCTAAGCTTGCTTAACCTGAGTTCGATTCCAGTCCACGGCTAACATCAGCGTCATGTTTATATCTAAACCATCCGTCGTGTTCCCCTCCCGCCCCCCCAGCAACCCGCACTGACCAGCGTGGTGAAGTATGGTCAAACAACCCTCTCAACTATCCCATCACCGAAACGGCCTTGCAACGGTTGATTGACATGTGGCTGTCAACAAAACACACGAAGGGCTTCTTTATCAACTAGCAAAAAGTCGAATTTACGCGAAACAATTCGTACCGGGGCGACGGGTACGGGCTATTTATCCGAGAGAACATTAACGCGCATTAATTCCGATGTAGACGAACGTGGAGTCATGAAACGAATCAATGCATTAACGTCACGCGTTCACAATTGCACCGGACGATTACCCACGCTGTATCGATGCTAACCAAACAAAAACACGCGCGCGCGGGCACGGGCACGCACACAGCGTTCTAGCCAACGGAACGCATCTCAGAGGACTGGCACGCGTCCGAGCGAGAACGTCTAACCGGAGGAGATGGAAGGGTTTACGTTGAGTTCACGCGCGCGGATGCTTTGTGGATGGGTTGGTAAACACTGCAGGGTCGGTGGCTCGCGATTCGGCGGCCAGTCGTGCATTCCTGGGCGATTCTGCGGGTCCGTGTTGGCTCGGAAGGTGCACGAGAATTTATTGCATCGGTGGGAAGGGGGTGGTGGCTGCGGGTTTGGAAATTCCTTCATCCAGCAGATGATGATGATGGTGGTGGTAATGATGATGGTGGGGGTGGTGATGATGATGGTGGGGGTGGTGGTGGTAGTGATGATGATCATGCTGGTGGTGATGGTTGTGGTGGTGGTGATGGTGGTGGTGGTGGTGGTGATGATGATGATGGTGGTGGTGGTGGTGATGATGGTGGTGGTGATGATGATGATGATGATGGTGGTGGTAATAATGATGGTGGTGGTGATGATGATGGTGGGGGTGGTGGTGGTGGTGATGATGATCATGCTGGTGGTGATGGTGGTGGTGGGGGTGGTGGTGGTGATGATCATAGTGGTGGTGATGGTGGTGATGATGATGATGATGGTGGTAGTGACGATGAGGATGGTGGTGGTGGTGGTGATGATGATCATGGTGGTGATGATGATGAATCACGCGCGTGTGAACATTTCAGTAAACACAAACATTGTTTGGTGCACAAATGCGTGGTCGCGCTGGACAAGGAGCAATGTCATCTACACATGCACAGCATGCTGCCATTCACATGATGTACCACTTTTATCCGAATAAATATAATTATCATTTGTCTCTGGTCTAACGCGCGTTGTATATATTTGTGTGTGTGTTGAACTTCTTTCGCACCGTACGTGCTAATCGGAGGTGCGTTGTGTATGTGTGAGATTGTTGTTGTTGTTGTCGTCCCGTCTTTAGAATATCCTCCACGCGGGTAAGAGTGGTTGGGGGGGGGGGGAGTTGCCGGATTTTGGCAGCAAAATTGCGCAAATTCATCCCACGCGCTCAATCACGAGCCGAGGGTTTCTGTGTCGCTTAAAAAAAAACTCTGAATCGTCCGGACGAATCGGAATAGGATGGGGGGGGGGGAAGAAGAGGGGGGGGCCCTGAAAACTTGACTTTTAACAAATCTCATGAATGGCATTATTGAGATTCTCAAAGACTCATTTTGCTTTTTTTTACGTGACGAGTCCCAGCGGGGCATCACTTAGCTTCGTGCGGCGAGGCCAGGAGACGGAGCTTTTGAAGGCTTTGTCCCATCGCGCCGATTGTGCGGAGAGACGCGGGCGGGTGGAGGGACGGCGAAGGGGAGGGGGGGGGGCTACGTCGCCTGACGTTGCCCCCCCGTGGTGCCGGGTGCGGGGGGCGCCACTTTCTCATGATCTCTGCCGCCTCTCCCGCGCGCCACTCCGACGACGTCGCGGCTGACTCCGCTCGCTCGCCGCGCCAGCTGCTGGGAGTGAGTGGAGGAGGCGGCCAGAGACGGGACGGGGGGAGGGGGGCAGGGGGGGCGGAAGGAGGGGGGGGGTGAGGCCCCCACTCAAGCAGTAGGGGGTTTTACGTGCACCCCCTCCCCCCGCCGCCCTGTGTCCACCCCCCTGTAACCCCCCCACCCCATTCCCGCTCCACCCTCGGTGACCCCCACACCACCACTTCCCTCTCCATGATATAATTAATGTATTATTAATTTATATTAAGTGACTTAAATTTCGATTTAAAGCTTTCGTGACTGCAGGGATTCATCTTCTTGTTTCTTTCGGTAAAGTCACGTAGAAGGGAAGTAATAAAATACGTGACTTTTCCGAAAGAACCAAAAAGATTAAGTGACTTGATCGCCTTTTGCTCTACTTTGCACCCCTATCGTGTGTTTTCTGCTGTCTGCTGCTATAACTTGACGACCCTTCCCTGCTGGACATCTGTGGCGAGAGGGGGGGGGGTCGAAGAGCTTCATAGCTCATCGGATTCCTCCTGCGGTCTTCAATAAAGATTCTGATGCTGATGTACCGCGGTAACCACCCGCGGTCTCTCTCTCTCTCTCCCCACATCCCTCCTCTCATCCTGACGCTCATCTCATTCATTGTTATCCTACTCCTCCCCCTCCTCCTCCTCCAGTAAGACCTCTCCAAGACTGTCTCCGGCGAAGCTCCTCACGCTTCCCAACTTGACCCGCCTCGCGACAAACCGCGCACTGAACTCTCACGTGACTCTCGCTCCCTCTGTGACCTCCCTCTGTGTGTGTGTCTGTGTGTGTGTGTCTGTGTGTCTCTCTCTGTGTGTGTGTGTCTCTCTGTGTGTGTCTCTCTCTCTGTGCGTGTGTCTCTCTCTGTGTGTGTGTCTCTCTCTCTTTGTCTGTGTGTCTCTCTCTCTGTGTCTCTCTCTGTGCGTGTGTCTCTCTCTCTCTCTCTGTGTGTCTCTCTCTCTCTGTGTGTGTCTCTCTCTCTGTGTGTGTGTCTCTCTGTGTGTGTGTGTGTCTCTGTGTGTGTGTGCCTCTCTCACGTCTCTGCTCCTGTGTGTCCCATCGCTCTCTCTTTCTCTGACCACTCTTTCACTCTGTTACCTCTCCATCGAGGTTACCTCTCTCACTCTCTGTGACCTCTATGTTCTTACCCTTGCATGACCTCTCTCACTCACTCTTTGTGACCTCTCTTCCTGTGTGACCTTTTTCTCTCTCTCTCTCTCTCTCTGTGACCTCTCTGTCTATCTGTGACATCTGTACCTGTGTGACCTCTCTGTCTGTGCCCCCTCACTCTTCTGTCTCTCGGAGGTGAGGAGCACCCCTCCCCCACCTCCATCTCAGGGCCCCCACCCACTGCCCCCGACTCCGGTTGGCGAAATAGAGAGGAGACAGACAGAGGAGACAGACAGAGAGATAGAAGACAGACAAACAGAGATGAGACAAACAGAGAGGAGACACAGAGAGGAGATATACAGACAGAGAGGAGGCAGGCAGACAAAGAGGAGACAGACAGAGAGGAGAGGAGACAGAGATGAAGCAGACAGACAGAGATGAGACAGACAGTGAGGAGACAGACAGAGAGAGAGAGAGAGACAGACAGGAGACAGACAGCGCGGAGACCGACAGAGATAAGAGAGACAGAGCAGAGCTCCATCTCGCGCGCGGCACTGCCCGCACCGCATCACGCGCGCGCGGAGCCGACATCAATCTTTGTCGGCCACCACTTCCTGGAGGGCGCTCTTTGTGAGCCGTCTGGTTCTGCCAGCAGAGAGAGAGAGTGAGTTGGGGGGGGGGCGGGGGGGGCATTGGTGGAGTGTGTGGAGGGGAGGGAGGAGAAGGAGCGTGGATCGTATTAGGCCGTCATTAGCGAGTCCCTGGTACCGGTGGCCCGCCCGCCACGCGCCGCGCGAGGCACCTAATGGGATTATTGCTGCGTTTGTGGCGGTGGTGCCTGCCTCGTGTGCCAGACGGGGGCCGGCGTGGCCGGCTCGGGCCAGAAACCATAATTATTGTAAACAAGCCAAGAGATGATATAATTTGGTTTGTATGGATCTCCGCCCCATCTGCTGAAGGGGCCCGGGCAGCTGGCTTTTTTTCGGACGGACATCCCACGCCAAAATTATTTGGATAGGGGGTAAGAAAAAAAAGTTTCCATTATATGGGAGGAAATGAGATAAAGTAGCTTTAAAGAAGCGAGCGAATACGTTTATGCGGAAAGTTTTCAAATATTATGCGTGCGCGTGTGAGCGAGTGTCCAAGTTCAAAACTACTTTAGAGGGATTTTTGTTATATATATCTGTAATATTAAATGCAGTTTCATTCGCAGCCGAGCTGCGCGTCTTTCTGTGGGCCACCTCGCAGCAAATGCGGTTAACATTTCATTGGCCGCAATCTTCCGTGTCTAGTGGAAGTGCACGGAGTCACCTGAAGAGCGCCGCGTGTATTGTAGGGCATTCGGTTAGGTGACTTCGAACGGCAATCATTCTGCCCTCTGGTATGAAATGCCCTTCTCGCCGACATCGTCGATCAATTCTAAACATTTCCAGGCGAGTCGGTAACCGCGTGGGGCATGAGGAGGTGGGGCATGGGGGGGGGTCAGACGACTCAGCCGGCGCCGATGAAATTTTGCATTCGGTCTCGGACACTTGACCAGGACGTGGAGGCAGGAGGCTGGCAAGATCTTCATCTTGTTTTATATGTATACTAGTTCATAAAGCATGTCTTCGCCGGGCAAAAGTTGAAATAAGTACAATGATTGACCTGATGTGATTTTCTGACAATTTGTATCTGCGATCAGACACACACAATCCCTCGCAACATTTTTATTTTTTCGCCAAAAAAATTGTTGACTTGATTCATCTTCTTAAATATAAAGACGTGCCCATCGGAATTCGCTCAATTTAAACATTCCGTTCTTTTTTATTAGAAAGGACAAAAATGTATTAACTTAATACTCTATGGGGGGAAATCCTATTTTTACCGTTTTCGAATTATTCAGATTTGAACACCATAAAATGCGTATTTTTTCCGTTCAAAGCCGCTTGAATCGAAAATATAAAAAAACACTAAAAGATAGAACAATGGTTCTCGCTTTAATTTTATTTTCCGTTTAACGCTTTATCAAACGAAAAAACCCCGCAATCTTTAATTGTGAATGGTTTCTAAATGACACCACGCACAAACGTGTTCATGGGGCACTACAAATCGAGATTTGGGGTTCTCGGATTTTCAGTTTTTTTCCCTTGTTGTTTGTATCCTAAAGGCTACCTATTTACCAAAGTTCAGCCTTCTACCTTGTCGGGAAGTAGCCTAAAGGTTTTTGAGACGTAAATATGAAGGTCTTTATTGATATGGATAGCGCGCCTTGAGCTGAGGCCGTAACAGAGTGGACAAGGGGCGCGTGCAAGGGCCAAGGAATGAGTGGCCCTAACAGAGGACACGTGGGGGTCACGGAAGGGGCTACATGGGAGGGACGGGAAGGAGTGGAGGGGCGAGAGGAAGGAAGAGGAAGGGAATGGGCGATGTAGAAGCGGTGAGGCTTTAAGAGAGGAACGGAAGGATGTTAAGGAGGGGCACTGCTTAATGTACAGGGGCAGTGTTGAGTCTATGGGCAGTGTTGAGTCTATGGGCAGTGTTGAATCTATGGGCAGTGTTGAATCTATGGACAGTGTTGAGTCTATGGGCAGTGTTGAGTCTATGGGCAGTGTTGAATCTATGGGCAGTGCTGAGTCTATGGGCAGTGCTGAGTCTATGGGCAGTGCTGAGTCTATGGGCAGTGTTGAATCTATGGGCAGTGTTGAATCTATGGACAGTGTTGAGTCTATGGGCAGTGTTGAGTCTATGGGCGGTGCTGAGTCTATGGGCAGTGCTGAGTCTATGGGCAGTGTTGAATCTATGGGCAGTGCTGAGTCTATGGGCAGTGCTGAGTCTATGGGCAGTGTTGAATCTATGGGCAGTGTTGAATCTATGGACAGTGTTGAGTCTATGGGCAGTGTTGAGTCTATGGGCGGTGCTGAGTCTATGGGCAGTGCTGAGTCTATGGGCAGTGTTGAGGTTATGGGCAGTGCTGATTATATATGAATCTACAGGTAGTGTTGAATCTACGGGCAGTGTTGCATCTATGGGCAGTGCTGAGTCTATGGGCAGTGTTGAGGTTATGGGCAGTGCTGATTATATATGAATCTACAGGCAGTGTTGAATCTACGGGCAGTGTTGAGTCTATGGGCAGTGTTGAATCTATGGGCAGTGTTGAGGCTATGAGCAGTGCTGATTCTATGGGCAGTGTTGAGTCTATGGGCAGTGTTGAGTCTATGGGCAGTGCTGAGTCTATGGGCAGTGCTGCTTAGTGCACAGGCGAAGTATATTCCAGTGGAAGAGTGGAAGGAGGGAGAAAGATCAAACGCCACTCGCTGCGATGTGGACATCTGTCTGGTGACTCGAGTGGAACTGGTGACGTTGTGGTGTTTTTGTTTCGTTTAGGCGAGACACGTGGAGCAGCAGCAGCAGCAGCAGGAGCAGCAGCAGGAGCAGGAAGACAGGTGGCTAAGAGGTCAGGGCATCCGAAGCAGCACACATGGAGGGGCATGGAAAGAGTCACCAGGGCTCACACCACTGTGATGGCCAAACCACTCGGCCAACTGCCGCGATAACCACCGACTCTCGTACCCCAAACCTCCAACTACCCTCCTCATTCAGACGCTGTCGCCTCGACAGACCTGGTTTTCACCTGAAGACGGTTGCTTGCGTTGTGGCCGAAACGTCGTGAGAATTATTTTATTATGTTTTATTTTTATTATTTTATTACTTCCCTTCTACGTGACTTTACCGAAAGAACCAAGAAGATGAATCCCTGCAGTCACGAAAGTTTTAAATCGAAATTTACCCTCCTCGTCGAACCCATGCACACACTCGTGCTGCAGGTGATGGGATTGTGCTGTCGTGTGATGTGGTGGGGCAAAGCGGTCCCGTCGCGATGCTAACACGATGGCGCGATGTTAATTCTCTCGCCTGGTATACAGGATGGTCGTGGGTTCGATCCCGACCCTGGCGTCTGCCGGTATTTTTAGAGTTTTGTTTATTTTAGTTGAGAGAACATTGTCAAGTGGAGACATCTCCCCGTGGTCGCGTGGATTTTTCTCCGGGTCCTCCAGGTTTCCCCCCTCCACATTTAGAAACACGCGTTTCGAGTATTTGGCTGCAATAAACTTCCACCTGATCAGCCGCTTCGTTGACCTTACACGTTCTGCCTCCGCGTGGTCGCGCGGATTTTGTTTCCCCCTCCCCCCCCCCCTCCACAATTTAGAATCAACATCCACGCGTTGGGAGTATTTGTCCGCTGTGCATTTCCACGTGGCGATAGGCACATTTCGTCATTCGTCTACAGCCGGCTCGCTTCTGAACAAAGGGCTGCACTGCTCAGTGATGGGCCTTACCTGGTAAAATTAAACGAATCGTTTTAGTTTCGGTGATTGTCACCCAGCCCGGACAGACTCCACGGTGTGCAGAACAAGCGACGATTGCCCTCCCCGTCACTGACTGCCCCTGATGGGCGGTGAACAGGAGGAGGAGGAGGATGACCAGGATGATGAGAGCATTCACTTACACCGCCTACAGAGATGACCTCTCGTGCACGTGGCCTGGCAAGGTGGCGTTAAACAGATCAATAGAAACATCGATCAGCTAACGCCTAGTCGGGGGGGGGGGGAGGGGGACATCGTGTGCCTCGCGGCAGTTTGGTCCAACGGGGGGGGGGAGGGGGCCTGGTATGTGGCGTGCGGCTTAAAAGCACGTTAGTTGGGGTTGGTGGTGTGGGGGGGGGGAGCAGGAGGAGGAGTGAGATTGTTTTTTGGTGGCTTTTGTCATTGGGACTGACCTCAACAAAAATGAACATCATCCTGATCGTTGTGCTCTATTTGCTCGTTGCGTGTGTGTCTGCCGGTCTGTGTGTGTCCGTCTGCAATGTGTCTGTCTGTCTGTACGTGGGGAGCGCGGTGGTGGGAGTATTTAGCTCTGCGCTGCGAAAACCCAGCCGCCTCCCGAGTTCGATTCCCGCTCACGGACACCAACACCAGTAACGGATAATCTGAACCGGTCCTGGGCCTCCCCTAGGTCGAATCAGCCTCAAACGAGTACCTGACGCGGTGTGTAAAAATCATCGCCACTGGGGAGACAAAGGCAGTCGGCCGTGGCACTGGTAACCCATCCCCGTGTGTTGCCCGTGCCGGCCCTTTAAAGTGCTCAAAAACCTGGTTTAATCTCTGACCTCTTAGCCACCTGTCCACCTCTTCCACGTGTCTCACTCAAAGGAGATTTTTTTTTAAACACACACGCACACGCGCACACGCGCGCAACTTTCCAGTTGCAACAAAGTCGCCAAACAGATGTTCACGTCACAGTGTCGGTGCTGACATCTGATCTGCTCAGCCACCCGTGACTTGTGCCGCTCACGCGACCGTTTTACCCCGCACCCTGGGGAGGTCAAAGCACTTGACGGCGGCGGGGAACCGGACCGTGCTGTTTACCGTCGACTCTTGCAACATGTTCGGGCTTGCAACCACCTGGAGAGTGGATTGTACTCGACCCTGCCATGGGAATGTGGAATTTAAAGATGCACACATTTGGCTGTGTGTGTCACGCTCTTTGGGGACCCGAGTTCGTATCCCGTTCACGGCCAAATCCCAGTGAGGATTATCTGAACTTGTTCTGGGCCTCTCCTAGGTCGACTCAGCCTCAAATGAGTACCTGGTGAGGTGTGAAGTAAACATCGCCACTGGGGAGACAAAGGCGGTCAGGCGTGATGTTGTTCCACCCAACCCCCTCGTGTACCGTTCCGGCCTACATAGGTGTTCGCTAACAACACTTGCCCCAACACTCTGCCAAGGCTACACGGGGGAGCTTTGTCCTTGCCCCGGTCTGTACCGACGCGGGCTTGAAGCTTCAATTTACGGTGCGCTCCAATAACGTCACCGCAGCCCAACTTTTTGTATAGAAAAAAACAACTCAACAACACATTCGTCAATAACACTGCGGCCTTAAAGTAAGAATACATATAATCGTCAACGTTTCGGGCAATGGCCCTTCACAGCTTTGGCTTCTCTGTGTGCTGTGAAGAAGGGCTATTGCCCGAAACGTCAGTCGTGTACCTTTTCTTTTTAGGGCCACACAAAAAGCGTTATTGACGAACGCGGTCAGTTTGTTGTTTGTGTTTATGCACCACTGCCAGAATCAAAATCAGAATATTGATTAATGCTGGAGAAATCTGATGAGCTATAAAACGATTTCTCACAGATGTCCAGTAGGGGGGCACGGGTGTCAGACCGTTACGACAACAAACAATACAAAAACACGATAGGAGTTCAAAGTCGAGGAAATGTAAACACTGCCAACGCAGCAGCAGCAGCAGTAGAATCACCAAATAGTTAGTTTTAAAAATAATTGTTTTAATACTTCACCGTATTCTGGCTGGCTCAGATTAACGGCAAAGACTCACCGCCAAAGGAAGTCCACCGAGCAGATGGAACAGATCAAAGTTGGTTTGGTTTCGTCGCAGGAGCGAGAGACTTTGGACTTTTAAACAACTTTTATTGCCGCCAGCAGTAAAAGCACTGGAGGCGATTTCAATATGAAATACACAAAGTCACCAGCAAACAAAAGAAAATAAACGCTACAAATCGACGCGCTGTGGCTCTGAAAGCACCGCGCACAATACAAAAAAAGTCACGTGGTGGTGGTGGTGGTGGTGGTCATCGCGCACGCCACGGTGACGAGCGAGCGCTTCAGAAGGTGAACACGAGGGTGCCGTCCACGCAGGAGCGAGAGAGAGAGAGCTGGTGACGGCTTCGGGAGTCATTCATCCAGCAGCGGATCAACCATAGCTGCTGCTGATGGTGGCATTGGGTTACTGGCTCAGCACTGGGCTGATAGGCAATGACAGACAGTCAACAACGATATCGTCATAGCCACTATCCCGTTCGGATCTCCGTGTTCGAAAACAGCCCGCGGAAGTGGATATCACAGAACTGCTTGTGAAATCTGATCCACACTATAGGGGGTGGCGCTCTTCCACTCGCTGTGCCGCTAAGGGTAAAGTTCGTCGCATCGCAGACGAGCTGATATATTTTGAATCCTCAGACCTGGAATTTGTTGCCAAATTAAGTGCAGAAGCATCGTTGTTTTTGTCTAGTTTCATGGTCAACATTTAAAGTAATGGGATGTTTTGGTGGTGTTCATATCAATGGTGGCCGAGAGAAGTGACATGAGTCCATCACACTCACCGTGCATAATAGAGGTTTGTTTGGGTTAACTTGTGTACATGTAAATGTGTCCTTAATACCGCCACCACCCGACCATTGCAAATGAGTTTTGTAATTTGCCGTGTGGGGTGGTGGCGGGTTTAACGACGCATTTATATTAATGCGATCTAACCCCAAACAAAAACCTGTTACGTGTAATGTTGCTGGCGAAAGCCCTACTGCAGGAAACTCGAGGCACAGATTATTATTATAGCGCAAGTGGCGGTGGACGTATTCACAGTCTCTCGCTCATCTTCTTGGTTCTTTCGGTAAAGTCACGTGGAATGGAAATAATAAAATAATAAAAATAAAACATAATACAAATAATTTTCACGACGTTTCGGCCACAACGCAAGCAGCCGTCCTCAAGTGAAGAACAGGTCTGTCAGAAAGACAGCGTCTGACCCCCCCCACCTACGCATTCCACAAGTAATGACTAATCCCATATCTGCATTTCCCATAAATATGCTAAATTCCTCTTGATATGCAAAATCCTTTGTCAAGGCGCTCTTCCCCCCCTCCAATCCAGCTTAAATATACGCTGCCAAGCCTGCTGGTGTCCATTCAGACGCTGTCTTCCCGACAGACCTGTTCTTCACTTGAGGACGGCTGCTTGCGTTGTGGCCGAAACGTCGTGAGAATTATTTTATTATGTTTTATTTTTATTATTTTATTATTTCCATTCTACGTGACTTTACCGAAAGAACCAAGAAAATGAATCCCTGCAGTCACGAAAGCTTTAAATCGAAATTTAGTCTCTCGCTCGTTCATTTTCTACAAAACATCATCCCCCCCCCCTCGACCCCCCCCTCGCCCCCCCTCGCCGCCTCCCCCCCCCCCTCGACTTTCGCGGCAGGAGTCGAGGCGAGCGATATAATCGCCGCTGTGTCCGTGAGGCGACACCAGCAGCAGCGGCAGCAGCAGCAGAGACAGCGAGGGGCCTTCCCAGCACCTGCGGGGTGGGAGGGGGCAGGAGGGGAAACTGCTGAGCCCTGCGCCGGGGTCGCGTTAGGTCACGGAGAGACACCCCGAGGCACTGATGGCAACAGAAATCTTCATTCAGTGGGGGGAAGGGGACTTTTGCCTGCTCCTCCTCCCCCTCCTCCCAGTCTCCCCTAACCCTCCATCCCCTCCACCACCACCGCACCCACCCACCCACCCCTCTCTCTCGCTCGCTCTCTCTCTTACAACCCCACCACTGAGACACCCCCACTCTCCACTCTCCACTGCACCCCCTGCTACGGCTGGACATTGCTTCCCGCTGGTACACAACACTTTACCCCTAGCACCAGCTTGCTTTACCCACGGGGAATCTGCGTTGACCCCTACCCACCACCCCCCGTTTTCCACTACCCCTCCCCCCCCTTCCCCCACATCCCGATTACAAACCGACCTCTGTTTATTTTACCAATTACTGGGCTAAGTCTAGGGCCAGCGGCCAGAGCTCGGACATCTGTCTCCCAGAGAGCCGCAACAACTAATGGGGCCACGGCAAAGACAGCCGCTTAGCCAAGCATATGTGACAATTGTGTGTCTGTGGATGCCCTCTGAGTTATGCGCGCGCCGGCGCGTGGGAGTGAAGGGAGCGGTGGCGCGCGGCTGGGGTCGTGAAACTCGGCCGGGCCGAGTTGGATTCCCGCTCACGGTCAATGAATGACAGCGGCGAATATTTAAACAGGGCTCTCCCCCAGCTCCTAGGTAGACTCAGCCTTAAACAAGAAACTGGCGATCTTGATTTGGCGCTTTGTACGTGTGTGTGTTGAACTTTTTTCGCACCGTACGTAGCCAACCGTGCCGAATCGGAAATGCGGATTCAGCATCGTGAATTGATACAGGAGTAAAGTCTTGCGTTTGGTCGGTTTGTTGCTTCTATGGTATGTGCTTAAATCCTTCCGACTCGTCTGTCCGTGACCATCACCCCGAGTTGGATTTCCCGCTCACGACCGATAACAGCGGCGAATACGTAAACGGGGCCCTGGGCCGCCCCCCCCCTAGGTCGACTCAGCCTAAAATGAGTAACCGGTGCTTTGTGTGAACATCATCGCGAGGGATACAAAAACGGCCGGGGGCGGTTTGGGCCCCGCTGTGCCGGCCTGAATCAGGTACTCGCTAACGGCACTCGCCCTAACACGTCTGTGCAGACTACACGGGAGATCTCTTCTTGGTTCTTTCGGTAAAGTCACGTAGAAGGGAAGTAATAAATCATAAAAATAAAAATAAAACATAATAAAATAATTCCCACGACGTCTGACGCTGTCTCCCCGACAGACCTGGTCTTCACCTGAGGACGGCTGCTTGCGTTGTGGCCGAAACGTCGTGAGAATTATTTTATTATGTTTTATTTTTATTATTTTATTACTTCCCTTCTACGTGACTTTACCGAAAGAACCAAGAAGATGAATCCCTGCAGTCACGAAAGCTTTACATTGAAAATTTACACGGGAGATTTTCGTCTTCGTGTGTACGTGTTACAATCAGCTGATGCTTCTGCAAGGCATCTCAGCTAAACGGTAACGCAGGCGAGCCTTCGATACATCACGTGGCCCCCAAAGTGCACCTAGCCTGGCACGGGCGCATCGGCCACGTCGCCGCTGCTGCTCCACGTACGCGTATGCATTTATGGTGGCACTCCAATGACGCCCCATTCAATCAGTGAATCTACGCTTGAAACGTATGTAGCGTATGTGCGTTGGAACTTCTCTCGCACCGTACGAAGCCAACCGTGTTTAAGGGAGGTGCGGGCGGGGGAGAAAGAGAGAGACATGAAATTGGACCAAAACTTTCCAATGTCAAGAGGAGCGCTGCCTAATTCAGCGAGTCTTTATATTCGGCAAGTGATTTTGTTGGGCGAAAAAAATGCATTCGTTATCGTCATTAATGATACGTTGCCGACACAAACCCTTGTCACTCTCTGAATGAGTGCCGCACCATGCTGTGTTTATCATGGGGGTTGCTTCACCATACTTCACCACGCTGGCCAAATGCTGGTTGGTAAAGGAGTAGTGGTCAGTGCGCGTGTGTGTGTGTGGGGCCACTGGGGAGACAAAGGCGGCCGGGCGTGGTGCTGGCCACCCACCCCCTCGTGTGCCGTGCCGGCCTTCATAGGTGCTCGCTAATAGCACTTGCCCCTACAGTCTGTTAAGGCTATACGGGGGATCTTTGTCTTTTGTGCCTCAACACCACGCCCGACCGCCTTTGTCTCCCTAGTGCTGAAACGTAAACAACCTTGAGCGAGCACTGTACTCATTTAACGCCGAGTCGATCTAGGCGAGGCCCAGATCCGGTTGCAGATATCATTTTTCACCACCGATGTTTCTGGGCGTGAGCCAGGAAACGTCGGGGAAATTCCGGGAAAGAAAAAAAATCCGAACTGAAATCCCCCCCCCTCCCTTCCTTGCCTGACACGTGCAACGTCATCTAACCACAGCGCCACCACTCAACCGAATAATAATAACCATCATCATCATGATTAAGTTTAAACAAAAAAAAACTATTAAGCCAAAATACTATTAAAAAAATTCAAACAGCGACAGTAGCGAGGGCCGGGGCTGTCAGAACCACATCGACCGCTCCGAACTTTGGGCAGCAAACAACACAAAAAATCCAACCCGAGAGACAAAAGCGAGCGGGCGTCCTGAGCACAATAACGCCGCGGCTATTGAGACAGATCGCGGCGTGGATGAGAGCGATTAGAGGCTCGTTGGGGTCTGCTGGATGATAAAGGGGATGAGCCTGGAAACTGCTGGGGTCAACGTGGCCCCCCCTACCCACCACCACCCCCCACTAAAAAACAAGGGGGGGGTGAGTGGGTGGGAGGTGGGACAGAAAGGCAAAAAGAGAAGAGAAAAGGGCGATGGGCTCTCTCCCTTGTGCAAACGTGATTTATGGAAGTGCATTTATTCCTCTGCCAGGCAGGCGGAGGAATAAAGACAAATGGAGCGAGCGGCCCGCAAATAATAATGGATAGGTAATAGGATGGAATATTATTGTCTAGAGAGAATGCTTCCAACCAGGCAACCGGCATCAAGCTGCGCTTTAACCATACCCCGAGTCCTGGAGAAGCGGGGAGATGCGGGGAGAGAGTGGGGCCGGGATGTGTGCGTCTGATGATGCGTGTGTGCGCGTCTGTGTGTGGGGAGCGGTGGTGTAGTAGCGGTTAGCGCGCTGCGCTGTGAACCCCCGCGACCCGGGGTTCGATTCCCGCTCACGGTCAACACCGGTGACGGACGATGATTTGAACACGGTCATGGTGCCTCCTCTAGGTCGACTCAGCCTCAAATGAGTAGCTGGTGTGGAGTGGAAACATCGCCACTGGGGAGACAAAGGTGGTCCGGCGTGGTGCTGGCCACCCACCCCCTCGTGTGCCGTTCCGGCCTTCGTAGGTGCTCGCTAACAGCACTTGACCCTACAGTCTGTTAAGGCTACACAGGGGATCTTTGTCTTTTGTTTTGTCTGTATATGAAGACAAAGATCCCTCCCTCCCAGTATAGCCTCAATAGACTGTTGGGGCAAGTGCTGTTTGCGAGCACCTATGAAGGCTTAATGAATAGGCACACAATGGGGTGGGTGGCCAGCACCACGCCCGGCCGCTTTTGTCTCCCCAGTGCTGATGTTTACACACCGCACCAGGTACTCATTTCAGGCTGAGTCGACTTAGGGGAGGCCCGGGACCGGTTTATAAAATTGTATATACTTCATCACCGGTGTTAGCCATGAGCGGGAATGAAACTCGGGTCACCGGGTTCGCAACCCGGCGAACCAACGCACGTGTAGACACGCATAATAAGCAGAGACAGGCAGATACAAACGCAGACAGACCATGAGACGGATACACACACACACACACAGACAGGTAGACAGAGGCATTGAAACAGACGGACACACAGACGGAGAGACACCGCCGACGGTCAGACTCAGCACGTGATCCCTGCTCACGGCGAATCCCTTGCCGGGAGTGGTTGCGGTGGAATTCGCGGTGCACATTTCTCTCCATGCTCAACCAGGAGAGGCTGAGTCTCGTGACTCTATTTCACGAGGGTCCTGCCAAATGTTCACGGCAGCGGTGATTGCTTTGTAAAGTCCAATTTAGTAAAATTGTGCTGTTGTTGTTGTTGTTGTTGTTCCAAACGTTGGCACATTTGGACCACGATGCCGGCACACATTGGGGCTGCTCTCACCAATGACGTCGCGGAATCTTTAACGTCCACGGTAATGCAGAGGTCACGTTATATTCGTTTACGGTATTAACCAGGGCGGCCGCTGGAATCGAACCGTGAGCCTCTGAACGCTTTGCCGCTCTGGACCATGCAACTACCCCACGTGACACTCTACGCGTGCCATCAGAATCGGACTATTTATTTATACTGGAGGAATCCGATGAGCTACGAAGCTATTTTTTTCACAGATGTCCAGTTAGGGACGGGTCAGAAGGTTACAACAACAAACAATACAACAACACGATAGGAATGCAAAGAAGAAGACAGATGAAGAAATTACTTTAAAATATACACAAATAAAACTAAACAAACATTTTTCATCTTCCCAGATAAAAACTTTCGCTTAATTTTCAGAAGCGACTTGGCCACGAATGAGAGCTCAACAAAGAGGCTCATCGTGTGGAAATTTCAAGCGGCGAAATTATCTAAATCACCCCCTGCTCGCACACGCCCGAGGTGGCATTTCATGCAGACCCATCATCCCTCGTGTGGGCAGCTACACCAGTAGCTCCATATTCTTAGGGTCTTTCGGTAAAGTCACGTGGATAGGTTGAAAGAAAATAACAAAAAAACTACGACGTTCCGATCGCAACACAAGCGATCGTCATCGGGAGTGATCGAAACGCCGCGGTTTTTTTGTTATTTTCTTTCAACCTATCTACGTGACTTTTGACTTTACCGAAAATACCCTAAGAATATGAACTCCTGCAGCCACGAAAGCTTTAAGTCAAGACATCACCAGTGGCGTCAAGTGGCATCTGCACCGATTGTGTGGGACGACGCGAAAGGGGCCGTCATCCAGCAGTGGATTTAAAGAAAGGGCTCAACGCGTAGACTATTATCAGATACGTGCATTATTAGTATTATTGTTTAGAGACGAGAACGGCTGCGACGGAGTTTCCATCACAGCAGGTGACTGTCATTTGCCTTTCCCCAAACGAGCGCGTGCACTTTCCACACGACGCGAATTGCTTGGGATGCTAAACAAACGACTAATGCAATAACTAGGGCGGAAATCTTATTAACTTTATTTCCAAGATAATTAAGCCTTATTAGCATTTATCATTAACAGCTCATTCATTAAAGCTTGTCAAGTGAACTTTAAATGTGATTGTTGTTGTTTCTCTCTCTCTCTCTCCCGTGTTGATTTGAACGGGGGCTGCGTTCGTCATTTTCCAACTCTTCTCAAGGACTGAGTTGCTAACTCCAAACTCTGTTGGCAATTGTCCTCCGCGTGTGTGGCAGTGACTCGCCCACACACTCGGAAGGCGATTGTCGACAGAGATTGGAGTGTAGAGGAGGCAGTACAGCAAGTGGGACTGTGAAGGCCGCCCCGCGCACAGCTTGAGCCAGACGACAAGAATTAAAATAATAATTAAGATGAGATGGTTGTACGTTGAACTTCTTTCGCACCGTACGTATAAGCCAACCGTGCTACGCGGTGATGCGTGAGAAGGACAAGAAAATAACAACGAGAACATCATCAGCACAAAACAAATATATCAAAGCGATTAACTGGACAAATATTGCTGATGCGAAATCGTGTGGTTGTTTGACCATACTTCACCACGCTGGTAAGTGCGGGTTAGTAAAGTGGTGGGACGGGGTTGGCGAGGGGGGGGAGCCTGTACCGGTTCAGACATCGCTCGCCGCTGATGTTGGCCGTGGCAAAGGAATCAAAACTCGACTGGGCCCAGATTCGCAGAGCTGTGCGCAAACCGCTGTACCACCGCTCCTTCCTACCAAATTAAGTTAAACCCCGAAATGTAATGATCCGAGGATCAAGTTTTTGTCGTGTGCAGCCATCGGTGACCGGGCTGAGACCATAAACTCTGAACAAAAAATGTAGGCCCAAGAATATATAATACACCACGACCACGACCACCACCACGACCACCACCACCAAGGGGCAAGGGTCAACTGGGCAGGAGGGGTCGTATCGGGGTGTGGTGTTGGTGTGAGGAGTGAAGCAGAGACAGAGAGCGAGAGAGTAGAGACGGCGGCTCTCACACCGGCTCGCTCGCTCGCACGCTCTGTGGTGGTGCGGTGGGGGTGTATTGGGGGAAGGGGGGGGTTGTTGTGGGCTTGTGGAAGGCAGAGGAGCAGCAGAAGAAGGGCGGGGGGGGTAAAGCAATGTGGCTTTCGTTGGGGGGGAGGGGTGGCTGATAAAAGCAAGAGGAGGCGGTAGGGGAAGGGAGAAGGTAGGAGAAGAAGCAAAAGGAAAGACAGCGTCCGAATGAACACCACCAAGCTTGGCAGCGTATTTTTTCCTCTAACCCAGCTTAAATATTCGCTGTTCTTCGCCTGAGGACGGCTGCTTGCGTTGTGGCCGACACGTCGTGAGAGTTTTATTGTGTTTTGTTTTTATTATGTTATTATTTCCCTCCTACAGTACGTGACTTTACCGAAAGAACCAATAAGGTTTAAATATGTACTTTATTTCTGGAAGACTTTGCAGTTTTTTTCCCTGGATTTTTTCTGTTTGCGCATAGTCACTTTAAGATGTTTTCTTGTTCATGTTTTTTTAGTTTTTTTGTTTGTTGCGGTTGCACCCGATTCAAGAGCCCGGTGGCTCACAGAGCTACACCAAATAAATGAAACTGAAAACTGAAAGAAAAAAAAGGTGGAGGTGGGAGGCAGGAGGAGGAGGCAGGAAAAGAAAAACGAGGAGGAGGTATGAGATCGGAGGGAGGGGAGGTAGGAGGAGAAGGAAGGGGGAGAAAATAAAAGAGAGGGGTGGGTGTGTTGTGGAATGGTGGGGGCATTGGGGGGGGGGGGTCCGCTCCTCCACTGCCTCGGCACATTCGCGACACTGGCAACTGGGCACGCGCGCGGGGCGCATTGTGACTGATGGCACCAATAAGTCTCCAGCCGACTGTACTCAGGGCATGTAAATGTACACGGGACACACTCTCAGCGGGGTCAATGGCTCGGTTCACAAAACCCGCAGACTTTCATAACGGCCTGTAATTGCCGGCGACCTGCAGAATTGTCGTGCGTGCTGGCGGAGACCATCAATCAAACGGAGCCCCCCCCCCCCCCCACACAGACACTCTCTCCCTCCCTGTCTCCCCCGACCTCCCCCCCCCAAATCATCCTTCACCCAGCGCGCAGACCCTTTCACCCCCCAGCACCGCTTCCTTACTCTCTCACCCTCCTGCCCTACCTCTCCCCACCTCCTTCATATTCTCATATCCGCTCAAGTGTGCAAAAACCGGATCCGACAATATTGACAATCGCTAACATCGGCCGGGGACTATCCACTGCTGGATAAAGGCCTCGCCAAGCTGTTTCTACGTCTCGCGGTTTTGGCCACTGCAATCAAATCGACTGCGGTCGTTCCTGTGCACTCGCCGATTCCATCGCTCCATCTCCACGGCGGGTGCGTTCCGTCCTTTGATTTCCACTCGGTCGTCACTCTGCAGCCGCGGCGGCCTCACGGAGCAGAGAGCGTTTGCACAGTGGGCGGGGACAGGGGAGGAGTTTCACAGTGGGTGTGTCCTCACAAAAGTCACGTGATTTACGGGAGGTTCGAGATGATTTGAGATTCGTAGATGACTTGATAACCCACTCAATGCAAATGCTTATCACACAAATGCACTGATATTGGCCACGCAAATCAATCGGAACCTACTAGAGGCAATGGGTGGGCAAAGTGCGGTTCTGGGGACGCATGCGGCTCTTTAAGGACTGCCTCGTGACATTATTCACACGCGTCGCGACTCTTGAAATATACATTTTTTTTCTTCTAGATTTTAAGCTTTCGTGACTGCAAGGATTCATATTCTTAGGTTTTTTCGGTAAAGTCACGTAGGTAAAAAAATTAAATTAAAATTAATACAGCTATCGTGCTGTGACGGTTCCACCTGAAGACGGAAGCTTGTGTTGCCTCCGAAATGTCGTGATTTTTATTTTTATTTTATTTTTATTTTACTTTTATTAATTTTAATTTTAATTTTTTACCTACGTGATTTTTACCGAAAAAACCTAAGAATATACTTTTTTTTACCGAATTCGGAAAAAAATGTTTTTACTTTTCTTGATATTTTGATTGCTGCCCCCTGTACTAAAGCGATGCCACCCCAATGTGGCACCGAGAAATGACACATCCGGTGCTGGGCTCGCGCACGAAAGTGCCGTGCCTCTGGGGGAAGCTTTTAGGCGCCCTACGTTCTCGTCGCATCAAGCGATTACGTAAACAGTTATGGCCATAATTGAATGCATTGATTTTAAAGAATCCAAACTATGTTTGCGACGTAAAAAAAAAATCATTACCCTTTGGTCGCCTGCGTTTCGGCTGGAACGCGTTTACATGTTGATCGGCGCAGCGTATTGACTTTGGCAATTAAGGGCAATTAAATGTGATTAATTTGGAGTAACAACAAAAAATTGAAATTATAAAGCGAGTAATTGCGTTTGTAAGCAGCGGAACAAAAATCAGTGGCCACATTTCGACCGAGAGACGTTGGCGCTTTTCCAGCTGAGACTCATCGACGCACGCGGGGGGGGGGGGCGGGGGACGACGCACAGGGGGAGGGGGGGACGCAAGGGGGAGGGGCGCAAGGGGGGGGACACACGGGGGGGGGGGGTGAGACGCACCGGGGGGTGGACGCAGGGGGGGTGACGCAAGGGGGAGGAGAAGCACGTGGGAGTCATAAATACAACATTTGGGGGAAATGTTATGGCCAATTGTGTCTCGTTTGCCATAATTTCTGAGCCGTATCCACGACGTGACGGGAAGTACTCCGCGTGGACTCGGGGTTCCACCATCCTGGGACCGCGACTGCTCCGCCAAGATCGCGACGTTGCTGCGTCCTGATCTCCGTCGACGTGTGGCAGGCATCCGGCATGTTTTGTTTATTGTATTTAGTTTTATTTTAGCGTAACATCAGGCCGAATTATACACACCGTACAGAATATGAAATCCGACAAATGTATGTTTTTTTCTGTTCGTGGAATTATTTGTGACTGAAGAGGGAGCGGTGGTGCAGTGGTTAGCGGACTGCACTTTTTTTTTTGGCGTGGGCGGGGGGGGGGGTGGAATTCCTGGGCCAATTGACATCTCAGTTGTGATTTTTTCCGTGTCAAGAGCCGAACGGCAAATGCCATCGGTTTGGAACTTCGTCTCGAGCGGGGGATTTCACAGCACAACCGGCTTTCGTCGAAGCTTTTGTGAAGAGCGGTTTGCCGAGTGGCAACCAGTCCATACTGTTGTGCATTTTATCTGTCGGAGCTGTACCAGTCCTCCACAAACCTACGTGTGTGTGTTCCGTCCTTTGATTTCCACTCGATCGTTACTCTGCAGCCGCGGCCTCACGGAGCAGAGTGCGTTTGCACAGTGGGCGGGGAGAGGGGAGGGGCTTCACAGTGGGTGTGTCCACACAGAGGTCACGTGACTTACAGGAGGCTCGAGGTTATTTGAGATTCGTAGATGACCTGATAACCCACTCAATGCAAATGCTTATCACACAATTCGCTGATATTGGCCACGTAAATAAATCGGAACCTGCTAAAGCCTATGCGTTGTTGTACGTACGTATGTTCAACTTCTTTCACACCGCACGTCGCCAACCGTGATAATCGGAGGTGCGGGCTGAAGGAATAAATTGTGACTCGGGGTGATTGGGGCAGTGATCGGGTGATTAGCGCAACGCACTGTGGGTCTGGCGACCCGAGTTCGATTTCCGGCCACGGCTCCCCATCGGTGGCGAATACTATCCGAGCCGGTTTTGTGATCCACCCCCCTCCCCTTAACTAGACGGGGCGGGGAGGATGTGGGGATGGTGGATCAGAATCAGTATTTTTTTTTTCCGGAGGAATCCGATGAACTCTAAAGGTATTTTTCACAGTCAAACAACCTTCACGAAACAACCTTCACCCAGCAGTAGACTGCCAAAGGAACTGATCATTATAATTATATTTACTCTCATTGCCATAATAATTACATGAGCGGTGACCGGCAAAAAAAGACGCTCACAATTCACTCTGCGTGCGTCAATCACTGGTGGCTGCGTCCAGGATTCGAACCTGGGGATTCTGTACCCACCAACTCATCGGATTCCTCCGGTATAAATTAAATATTCCGATCCTGAAATCCTCCGTGGCTGACGCGGCCATTACGAGCCGATCCCACTAAAAGCCACCACCAAGGCCAGTACCCCCAGCAGGTTTTTTTTTTTTTAAAGATCGCATTCTTGCGGCCCAGGTCGTTGTGCCCTCATGGCCATGAAGACCCCCCCCCCCCCACTCACCGCTGTATTATTGATGTCAATAAGTTTTTTGGTGGTTATTAGCTTACCGCTGGGCGATTTTTCTTTTGCAAAAAAATCAATAGTGTCATCAAAACGCTTGTCACTGCAGTCGTTTGCGAGGAAATGTCAGCTCTGCCTCTGGAGACGATTACAGATGCTTTGGGGAAAAAGGGGAGAGAGAGAGGGAGGGAGAGAGAGAAAAAAAATATAAACCAAATTTCAGGCCACCCCCGTTCGTTTAGCCACTCAGCCAGAAAGTGATGTGCTCCCGTATCTGATGAATGAAATGCTTCGAGACATAAACGCCTCTCGCGGTGGCGTTAGGAGCAATAAAGGCGCAGACCAGTAACGTCTTGCTCACGCCGCTGAGAGAGAGAGAGAGAGTTCTCGGGAAAATATCTCTCTGCTCGTCCACGATTTGCCAGACGTCTTGGAAGCGGTGTAGTGTCGTTAACCCCGCCACCACCCGACACAGGCGATTTAGGAAGGTTTTGTCATGTCAACAGAACGTGGCCAATTCGTCACTAGTGCAGCACTAACCGGCGTGTTGGGGAGCCAAGCCACAACATTGAGACGTTTCGCCAGTAATTACAACCAGCTTCATCAGGCGACAGCCAGAATCAGGCGATCTAACCCAAAAAACTATGTCATGGATGATATTTGACGCGAAAGCCTACGTGATAAAGAGGTGGCATTTTACCCACAATTTACCCCACCGCACCGTGACCTGCCGATCGATAGAGGTCGTTCCAGACCGTAGGAGCAGCAGCAGACAAGGAGTGACCCCTTCCTCTTCGCTCTCTTTCCTCATTCCACTCGGTGCAGTTAAAGGCGCAGCCCTGCAACTGCTAGCTGACTCCACTGCTGGCGAAAGAGCCTCCACTAGAGGGAGCTCTACAGAGATGGTGTTTGGCCTACTCTTCCACGCTGAAAACTCTGCCGTTAGTGGCTGCTGCGGGGTCGTTAACAATTAAATCGAGTTGAAACGGCAAGACGTTTAATAATATTAATGGATAGCGACACTGCAGAGGTGAGAGTAACTGATACAGAAGACTGGCCATTGTTGAAATTAAAATTGGTCTAACGTTTAAACGTGTGGTTCCCATTAATGCAATTCTTTCCCCCATAATATTCTCTAAATCCTAAGCGATATGTTAAACAACAACAAACTCACGATTCATATTATCTTGCCATTTTATTATTCTATATATGTAAAAAAACACAACAGATCACCATTTCGCACTGCGCGTACAGGAGGAAGTGTGTGGCGATGACAACCTGCGTTTTTATTTTCCATTGCAGAGCGGCGGCGGGGGTGTTGGGGGGGGGGGTCCAAGCGTCCAAATAAATACTCATTCTGAATAGTGCGAAAAGATTTTCTGTCTGGTTGCTAGATTGTTTCTCTCTCTCTATCAGAAATGTTATCGCCGGTTAAATCCACGATTGCTCTACTGGGAAGGGGGGGGGTGAGTCACGCCGTGGTACAAATCAACTCGCGCTATGAATTTACGGCACAACGAGTAGCGGAGGGACACGTCCCGCCTCGGAACGACCCAGGAAGGTCGTAATAACAGCAGCAGCGGCAGCGGCAGCAGCAGCGGCGGTCGTCGTTTATTTGGCAAAAATCGCCGCCTTGGCAGCCAGCGATGAGCACAGACGCAAATAGAGAATTCCTCTTTCTCGCGTACGATGGTAGCAGCGATGTCGTTCAGCAGCGATGTCGTTCACCAGCGATGTCGTTCAGCAACGATGTGTTCACCGGCGATGTCATTCACCAGCGATGTGGTTCACCGGCGATGTTGTTCATTGGCGATGTCGTTCACCGGCGATGTGGTTCACCGGCGATGTCGTTCAGCGGCGATGTCGTTCACCGGCGATGTGGTTCACCGGCGATGTCGTTCACCGGCGATGTCGTTCACCGGCGATGTGGTTCACCGGCGATGTTGTTCAGCGGCGATGTCGTTCACCGGCGATGTCGTTCAGCGGCGATGTCGTTCACCGGCGATGTCGTTCAGCGGCGATGTCGTTCACCAGCGATGTCGTTCAGCGGCGATGTCGTTCACCGGCGATGTGGTTCACCGGCGATGTCGTTCACCGGCGATATGGTTCACCGGCGATGTTGTTCAGCGGCGATGTCGTTCACCGGCGATGTCGTTCACCAGCGATGTCGTTCACCAGCGATGTCGTTCACCAGCGAGATGTCAACCAATGTCGAGCGAGATCTGCTGCTGGTCACGGCGATAAGTCTTCAGCAGACAGACAGAGAGACAGAGTTCGTGTCGTTTTGCTGTTCCTCCTCCTACATTGTGGGAGTGCAGACCACAGTGGGTTTACTTTGCCCTCCATGCTATTGCTTGTCTTTAATGTATCCTCATGGGGCTCTATGCATCTCTACGGATATCTACGTATCTCTGAGTGTCTATGTATATATAGTTGGATTTCTGTGTGTTTCTTTGAGTTTTGGTGTATCTCTCTGGGTCTCTATCGGTTTACGAGACGGTCCATACTCTGGCTTGTATTTAATGTATCTCTGTGGGTATCTGTACGTCTCTATTTATCTCTATTAATCTGTGTGTGTTTCTATTAGTCTCGGTGTGTCTCTATGGGTCTCTATGGGTATATGTGTGTTTCTATGAGTCTCGGTGTGTCTCTATGGGTCTCTATAGGTGTATGTGTGTTTCTATGAGTCTCCGTGTGTCTCTATGGGTCTCTATGGGTCTCTATGGGTTTATGTGTGTTTCTATGAGTCTCGGTGGGTCTTTATGGGTCTCTAAGGGTTTATGTGAGTTTCTATGAGTCTCAGTGTGTTTCTATGGGTCTCTATAGGTGTATGTGTGTTTCTATGAGTCTCGGTGTGTCTCTATAGGTATATATGGGTTCATTATCTGGTTCATAGCTTGGATTGCATGACCACAATTACACTCATGTGGCTCTTCCTTTAATTTTCCATTCGTGCGCGTGTCGGTGTTATCATGTCATTTACAAATACAGCCACTGAAAACTCGGCGAAAATAAACAGAGTTCAGGATTCTAGATTTGAAGCTTTCGTGACTGAAAGGAATCATATTCTTAGGTTTTTTCGGTAAAGTCACGTAGGTAAAACATCAAAATTAATGAAAATAAAATAAAACAAAAATCACGACGTTTCGGACTTGTGTTGCCTCCGAAACGTCGTGATTTTTGTTTTATTTTATTTTCATTAATTTTGATGTTTTACCTACGTGACTTTACCGAAAAAACCTAAGAATAAGAGTTCAGGATAACAACAATAATAATAATGATGTACAGTCCGTCCTCCTATAACGCGATAGTTGCGTTCCTGAAGAACACGGCGGCGTGATGGGAAAATCGCGTTATAACGAATTGGAGTAAAGCACAGTCCGCGATAACACGTGAGATGCGTACGGAGGCTGAACGAAGCATCCAGAAGCGTCCATCAGCATCCCAGCGCCTCGTGTGAAGCTACGCTTAGGCAGCCATACAGCCGCCGGTTCCTACTCGCGCGACGTCGTTCCGTTCACCCAATCGCGTCGTATCCGATTCGCATCCACGTGATATCCCACATCGCATGCGAGGTGGCTCTCTTGATCTCTCCCCTCCCTCGCGGAGGGAGATTCCGCCAGCAGTGGCGTGGGCGAGGCATTGCAGGGCTGCGCCTTCACCTTGTCATTGATGCTTCCACATCGCGCTGGTGGGGTGGGGAGGGGAGGGGGCGGGGTGGTGGGGAGGGGAGGGGGCGAGGGTGTTGGGAGGTAGACGGGGGGGGGGCACAAGCATCGTCTTTGCATAGCCCCCCCCGCCTCCCTTCTTCGTAACCCCCCCCCAACCCACTGAATGACAGCGAATTGTGTTTCGCTAAGCAGCACAATTATGAGTCGACGCAAAGAGGTGTTGGGGGGAGAGGGGGGTGGGTTTAGACGGTGGAGTGGCAGGCGTAGCGGGACGTAGGGGGAGGGGGCATCCCCAAGTGACCAAGGCGGCCGCTCCTATCGGAAGCTTCTTGCGAGCAATGAAAGTGCGGCCGGGCCCCCCCCCCCCCCACCATGTGATGCGAGCGGCGGTGGCGGCGGATTGATCCCGAGGCCGCGGGAAGGAGACCGGAGAGGGGGTCCGACACGGCCCGACATCCATGGCATCAGTGCCATGGATGATCGTAGTAGCAACAGTAGCTACTACATATGTAGCTACTACATATGTAGTAGCTACGGGCCCCGCACTTTCAAGGGCCCCGCGCTAAATGCTTTCAGGCTATCAATTCCGGTTCGATGATTCTGCACTTGCTCTATTACTATAGTACTATACCGCCTTCAACTTTTGTGAACGACTGGGTGTTTAAGGTTAGCGATTTGTCGTATTATCTGGCTCTGTATAGCAAATGAAAAATACAATTACTTTTCTTTGGTTCTTTTCGGTTAAGTCACGTCTAAAAATAAAATAATAAATCAAAATAAAACAACACATTACGACGTTTCGATTGCAACACAAGCAATCATCATCAGGCATAAAAGAAATAGCAACAAAAATCTAACTATAAAACTATAGACCGACATACAAGCAGACAGACATCACAACGGCACACATAGAGAGGAGTATACAGGCACACGGAAATTAAATAACCTAGTAAAATATTGAAATGTGATGTAATACAACACAGAGAGTCGGTTAACACACAATTAACGCATGGCCTGGTTGACTACGTGTTTCAAAATTTGCTAAGTTAGAATTTTAAGTGTGAGCAATTACATCACATTTCAATATTTTACTAGGTTATTTAATTTTCGTGTGCCTGTATACTCCTCTCTATGTGTGCCGTTGTGATGTCTGTCTGCTTGTATGTCGGTCTATAGTTTTCTAGTTAGATTTTTGTTGCTATTTCTTTTATGCCTGATGATGATTGCTTGTGTTGCAATCGAAACGTCGTAATGTGTTGTTTTATTTTGATTTATTATTTTATTTTTAGACGTGACTTAACCGAAAAGAACCAAAGAATAATTCCTGCAGTCACGAAAGCTCCCAAATTAAGATTACAATTACTTTATTATGGCAAAAAAATATGTGTTTTAATATTTATGTTTATTTATTTATTTAGGACCCCTTTATAACAGATGCTACAGGCCCCACACTAGCTTAACCCGGCACTGCTTGGCATGCAACACCCCCCCCCCCCACCTTTCGTTCGTCTGCGGAAGACGACGATGGGGGTTTTCCCCCTCCAGCGCTCACTTTATTAAATAAACCCAGCTGGGTTTATACTCGACTTAGAAACACACACTCACACCACACGCATCTCTTTGCATGTGAGTGCGAGCGCACGCGTTAGAAATACAGACAAAGGTCCCCCCCCTACGTATAGCCTTTAACGGACTGTTGGGGCAAGTGGTGTTAGCGAGTAGCGGCACCTGTGCCGGCCGGCACGGTACGCGGCGGGGTGGGTGGCCAGCACCACGCCCGGCCGCGTTTGTTGACAGAGCGCACCAGGTTACTCATTTAAGGCTGAGTCAGTTTCAGTTTTCAGTTTCATTTATTAGGTGAAGCCCTGTGAGCCATGCGGCTCTTGACTCGGGTGCAACCGCAACAACACAAAAACATGAACCAGAAACATCTTACAGTGACTACACGCAACAGAAAAATCCATGAAAAAACAGCAAAGTCTTCCAGAAAAAAACACCGTATTTCAACGCTGTGTGCAAAAATTCCTAGTGGGATGCAAGTCAAACAATAACAACCATATGACCACGTAGATTAAAGTTATCAGGCTAACTCTGTACTACAACAAACATGGCTAAACCAAAACGTTTTCAAAATCACCAAAATAAAGCTATAAAAACAATGTAACAGTGATCATAGCAACTGTGATTCAAATGTAACAATAAACGACATACATAACAGGTTACCTGTGCCCACTGCACATCTCCAGGTTACCTGTGCCCACTGCACTTCACCAGGTTACCTGTGTTGACTGCACATCACGAGGTTACCTGTGCCCACTACACATCACGAGGTTACCTGTGCCCACTGTACATCACGGGGTTACCTGTGCCCACTGTACTTCACCAGGTTACCTGTGCCCACTGTACACCACGAGGTTACCTGTGCCCAGTACACATCACCAGGTTACCTGTGCCAACTACACATCACCAGGTTACCTGTGCCAACTACACATCACCAGGTTACCTGTGCCCACTACACATCACGAGGTTACCTGTGTTGACTGCACATCGCCAGGTTACCTGTGCCCACTACACACCACCAGGTTACCTGTGCCCACTGCACACCACGATGCTACCTGTGCCCACTGCACACCACGAGGTTACCTGTGCCCACTGTACATCACGAGTTTACCTGTGCGCACTGCACATCACGATGCTACCTGTGCCCACTGCACACCACGAGGTTACCTGTGCCCACTGTACATCACCAGATTACCTGTGCGCACTGCACATCACGGGGTTACCTGTGTGGTGGGTGGCACCTGAGCTGGGTCCTACCCAGAACCACCCTCACCCAAAGCCCCACCCACGCCTCCGTAACGAACTCACACTGACCGGCGTGGTGAAGTATGGTCAAAGGACCCCAATGACCGAAAATGCTTCGAGGGGCCTTAATCCAACGGTGGCTTGCAAAGGGCTTTAGAAACGCGCACAGTACACTCACCCACACAAGCGCACTGACACACAAACACAAAGATCCCACCGGATATCCTTGACCAGATCGTTGGAGCAAGCGCTGTTAGCGAGTACCTGTGAAGGCCGGCACGCCTTTGTCTCCCGAACGACATCGCTCGTTTTAAGGCGACCTTATAATCGTAATTGTTAGTGGTCGTGACTCGAACTCCGGGTTCGTAGAGCAGCAGCAGCGGTGCTAACCACTGCGTAACCAGCACACTCATAAAAAACATGCAAAGACAAAGATCCCCCATATAGCCTTAACAGACTGTAGGCGCAAGTGCTGTTAGTGAAAGCCGAAACGGTACACGGGGGGGGGGGGGGTAGATGGCCAACACCACGCCCAGGCGCCTTTGATGTTTACACACCGCACCAGGTACTCATTTTAAGGCTGAGTCGACCTAGAAGTGAGGCCAAGGACCAGTTCAGGTAATTGTCACTGGTGTTGGCCGTGAGAGGGAATCGAACCAGGCTCACCGGGTTCGTCGCGCAGCGTGATAACCGCTGCATTACCGCCCCCACACTCACATACACACGCACCAGCGCGCGGACGCACCAGCGCGCGGACGCACCAGCGCGCGGACGCACCAGCGCGCGGACGCACCAGCGCGCGGACGCACCAGCGCGCGGACGCACCAGCGCGCGGACGCACCAGCGCGCGGACGCACCAGCGCGCGGACGCACCAGCGCGCGGACGCACCAGCGCGCGGACGCACCAGCGCGCGGACGCACCAGCGCGCGGACGCACCAGCGCGCGGACGCACCAGCGCGCGGACGCACCAGCGCGCGGACGCACCAGCGCGCGGACGCACCAGCGCGCGGACGCACCAGCGCGCGGACGCACCAGCGCGCGGACGCACCAGCGCGCGGACGCACCAGCGCGCGGACGCACCAGCGCGCGGACGCACCAGCGCGCGGACGCACCAGCGCGCGGACGCACCAGCGCGCGGACGCACCAGCGCGCGGACGCACCAGCGCGCGGACGCACCAGCGCGCGGACGCACCAGCGCGCGGACGCACCAGCGCGCGGACGCACCAGCGCGCGGACGCACCAGCGCGCGGACGCACCAGCGCGCGGACGCACCAGCGCGCGGACGCACCAGCGCGCGGACGCACCAGCGCGCGGACGCACCAGCGCGCGGACGCACCAGCGCGCGGACGCACCAGCGCGCGGACGCACCAGCGCGCGGACGCACCAGCGCGCGGACGCACCAGCGCGCGGACGCACCAGCGCGCGGACGCACCAGCGCGCGGACGCACCAGCGCGCGGACGCACCAGCGCGCGGACGCACCAGCGCGCGGACGCACCAGCGCGCGGACGCACCAGCGCGCGGACGCACCAGCGCGCGGACGCACCAGCGCGCGGACGCACCAGCGCGCGGACGCACCAGCGCGCGGACGCACCAGCGCGCGGACGCACCAGCGCGCGGACGCACCAGCGCGCGGACGCACCAGCGCGCGGACGCACCAGCGCGCGGACGCACCAGCGCGCGGACGCACCAGCGCGCGGACGCACCAGCGCGCGGACGCACCAGCGCGCGGACGCACCAGCGCGCGGACGCACTCAATAAGAAAGAGAAAACGTCCACGGGGTTTTTGCCGACAATTGGCTCAGAGTGACGGCCACGGGGCGAAGCCTCGGCTCGGCAAATAATCACAAATTAGACAGTAATTAAGGAAGCAGGTGCCCTTCGCAAACATAACAATGAATAATTAATGGGGCGGACAATTAATTTCGAGAACGGCTCTAAACTAAAAAAAAACATTTTACGCTCACACCCACACCCCCCCACCGCGCGATGGAGGAATTCGTTTCGCGAGTCGCGCCCGATTCAGTCCGCTGCAATATTCGCTTGGCCCAGCACTGCCTGCGTGGCACGGCAGTACAACAAGTAGGTTCCCCGTACAAGCGCTACGTTGAGATAAACCCCTACACACACGCGCGCACACGCACACATGCGCACGCAAACAAAAACACACAGACGTTTCGATTTAAAGCTTTCGTGACTGCAGGGATTCATCTTCTTGGTTCTTTCGGTAAAGTCACGTAGAATGGAAATAATAAAATAATAAAAATAAAACATAATCAAATAATTCTCCCGACGTTTCGGCCACAACGCAAGCAGCCGTCCTCAGGTAGAGAGCAGGTCTGTCGAGTAGACAGAGTCTGCATGGCCGAAACGTCGTGAAAATTATTTTATAATGTTTTATTATTTTTATTATTTTATTATTTCCATTCTACGTGACTTTACCGAAAGAACCAAGAAGATGAAACACAGACGTGTTGTTTTTTTTGTTAACATTGAGTGTAACTTGTTAAATTATGATTGGTGTGCTTTGTTTAACTTGATTGAACAATCTGTTTTGAATATTAATTGTTCTGTTTTTGGGGGGGGCGTGGTTTTCATACGAGCTCTCTTGGGTATCAAACCTCACCTGCGCACCTCTTTTTACCTTATTTCATTTGCACTGATTGTCTTTCACTCGTCTTCTTACTGCGAATAATAAAATCAAAATCAACATCCCGTGGCACGAAAACCGCTCTTGTAGTCGAGGAGGGGGGGGGGGTGAGGGGATGGGGGGCAGGGTTGGTAGATCACGCCAGCCCACTGCATCAATCCAGGCTGATAAAATTCCCAGCACCTCCGATGAGCACGGTTGGTTACGTACGGTGCGAAAAAAGTTCAACATTTATACATACGACCAGCGCGGTGAAGTATGTTCAAACAACCCCTGCCACCGCCGACGCGTCGTAAATTGGGAGCCTCGCGATACCGAGATGTTAACTCCCTCGCCTGGTATGCAGGAGGTTGTGGGTTCGATCCCGACCCCCGACCCCTGATGCCTGCTGCTGTATATTTGTAGTTTGCGTTTCCATCTCTCCGCCCCGTCCGTGGTCGCGTGGAATTTTCTCGAGGACCTCCGGTTTTTCCCTTCACCTTTAAAATAAACGTCACGCTTTTATTTTGCGATGTGTTTAAATAAACGTCACGCGTTCAGAGCATTTGGGCTGCTGTAAAGTTCCACGTGACGATACGCCGCTTCGTTGAGCAATCATTTGTGGCCAGGTCGATTCTTAAAAAAAAAGAAACGTAGCTATGTAGCTCGTTGGATCTTACCCTGGTAAGATATCAAAACAAATTCATCGTTGAATAGGTCCCTTAGAATCTTCGGATCGCCTTATTCTCAGCACGACGAGCTCGGGTCTCGGATCCTGGCGTGATCTATCTGGCTTTTTGCCAGTAGCAGCTCACGAAGCTCAGGAACAACGCTTTGCCCGCGTGCCAACAAGACAACAATCGTAATCGCTGCACGCGATGCAAGTCTGGCCGTTTACCCCGCAGCTTCTGCTCATGCCCCGCTCTCCATCACACACACACGGTGGGGGGGGGTGCGATTGAAATCTACGACTGAAATTGCGTCTTACAAAATATGCGTTATTATTATTATGCATCCAGCAGTGGATTGACAAGGCGGCAGTAAATTAATATTAATATCACGTGATTAGTTTTGAATCCTCTGCTGCAATGCCCATGGGGGGGGGGGGGGGCGCTCTAAAATAATCCTGCGTGAGCCCCTCCCCTGTCTCAGAATCGTCCCCCCCCCCCCCCACTTTAGCTGCTCATTATTAACAAATTACCCTTTGCCTTTCATGGCCGTGACGAGCTTGTCATATTAGCGATATATCAGCTGCCAGATTAATGAATAAGTCATGAATTTGTCATATTTTTAAATATTCTGCATGTGCTCCATCGCAGTAATCGCATGCTAATGCAATAAATCACGCCCGGGGCTGACAGCGGAGACATTGTGGCGGCGAAAGCAGAGGGCGATCCGAGGGTTATTTATTTTTCAGCAGCAGCAGCAGCAGACACTTTTTTTATTGTTACCAGCAGCAGTAGCGGCGGCGGCGGCGGTCAACTTGCCATGCCCCCCACCCACACCACCACCACCGCCGCGGCTGCAAACGCCGGACGTAATGAATGCATTAATTAATTATTTTGTAAACTAACAATCTCCTCCCTCCCCCTCCCTCCCGCCTCCCCAAAAATAAATGTGTTTAAAATTACATAAGCGGTGCAAGCGACGCTCTGTCAAAGTTCAAATTACTGAACGCACAAAAAACACAACGCAACACTCAACACGTTCGGCAATGCCACTGCGGCCTGTGAAGGTCGACGTTTCGGGCAACGTACCTTCTGCCTAGCGCAATATATATAACTATAGAGAATTGCTGTACTTCTGCACCCGGATTTCGTGTCTCACTCGATGTTTTTGTCGGAGAGTCTGCGAGGCTGGTTTGGAGAAGGGATTCTCGGCGTAAGGCACTACCACGAGAGTGCAAGGTACTGCCTATGACCATCCTATATTAGGCAAACGCTGCGCAACGGATCCGAGGTTCAAGTTCGATTCCAGCTCACGGCTAACATCAGTGTCGAGTGATATCTGAATCTTTGATGGGCACCCAGCGTTAACTGAGTACAGCACCTGGCGCATTGTGTTAACGTCAGCATAGAAGGGAGACAAAGGCGGCCGGGCGTGGTACTGTCCACCCACCCCCTCGTGTGCCGTGCCGGCCTTCATAGGTGCCTATAGCGTCTGCGTCGCTATCGGTGGATATTTGTCGTTGCGTGTGTGTTTGTGTAATGTGTGCATGTTATAATATGTGCTCGTTGACAGCACTTGACCCAACGTCCTGAAAGGCTATACGGGGGATCTGCGTCCGTGCGTCTGAACGCCACGAGTCTGCGTCTCGGCGTAGGTTAGTTTCAGTTTCAGTTTTTTTTTCAGTTTTCATTTATTTGGTATAGCACTGTGAGCCATTCGGCTCTTGAATCGGGTGCAACCGCAACAAACAAAAAACAAAAACATAAACATGGTGGGAATATGGTGGGGTGAGGCTGGTATAGTGTGGTGCATATGAAGGGATACACATGGCATAGTGCGTGTGGTGAGTTTTAGTGCCTTATACTCCGTGCGTGCGTGTGTGTGTGCACGTCTGTCTTGTCTGCCTGCTTGTCTGCCCACCAGCCCGTTCATTCACGCCCATATCCACCTGGGTCCGTCCGTCAGTCTGCCTCATCGTCAGCCTGTCTGTCTGTGTGCCTAACCCGCCAGTCGATCTGCTTGCCTGCCTGTCTTCCTGCCTGCCTGCTTGCCTGCTTGCCTGCCTGCCTGTCTTAGCCGTCTGCCTGTGTGCAAACCCTCTCACCTGTCTGTCTGTGCGCCTGCCTGCCCCCATGTCTGCCCTACCGCCTGTCTCCCTGTATTTACCCCCCCACCCCCCGCGTCCCTTTAGCCGGACGAGTGGTGGGGGGCGGTCGGGGGGAAGGTGGTGGGGGGGGTATGGGGGGGGGGGAGTTTCCATCCGAGGCGAGTGAGTGACAGCTTCTCGCGGGGCTTGGCGCTCTCAGCTGTCACACTGCGCCCGATTGACGCGTCCCTTGAACTCGAGCCGCCTGTCCCACGGACACAATCACCCAGTTTAGCGACCCCGCGAGAAACGAGGTGGTGCGGGGGGGGGGTGGAGTCGGATTGACATTTTAGGGTGTAGAGGGGGGGGGGGTTATTTATTAATTTATTTATCTGCTCGCGCACACGATGTGAATGAAATTGTAAAAGAAAATAAATCTGCGACGATGCAGTTACATCGGTATTGCTTACAGCCCCGTGAAGTCTCACAGCAGTCACGGTGGCCACCGTGGCAATGCTGACATTCGTAATGACACGGTGAGCCCACGTGCACGCTGGCCGTATGAGCACCGCTCTTTGAATAACGGGGATCACGCCACGTTTTACACGGAGTACACAATCGCATCTGGTGATTCAGTAGAATCAGCGTTGTTGTTATTGTTGTTGTAACAGGCCTGCTGATGAGACGCAAAAGGTCGCTGGACTACCCAGGAAAAGCCTCGCTGAGTCTCGTGGCTCCAGTTCGGGCGAGTCCTGTAACGTTGTCTCAGTAGCGGGCGACACTCGCGAAACATTTATCACAATTAATGAACAAACGTGTACTGTACCTTGTTCAAATGTCGCTACTTTAAACCGTCACACGGGCACACAATTGCCTACTCGCGTTGAACAACTTCAGGGATATAAAACGTCAACTCTGAAGCACACGGCACGTAGTAGTATTGTTTTGTTTACGGGTTAATACACCCACAGTAATAACCAGGGCGGCCGCTGGCTTCGAACCGCGAACCTCGGTTCAACAAACAAGCGGCGAAAGAAGAAGGCAGCAACCTCTGCTGTCGGAAACTCGACAGCAGCACACTGGTCAGCAACATCGCCTTCGGAGAAAGCAGGACGGTGTATGTACATAGAATAGGCGACGTTTCGGGACACTGACCCTTCTTCAGAGCACGCGTCATCATCGGTCACTGCTAGGCCAGGTCAGAGCCTCCAAGAGCCACATCGGGGCCACACGGGGGGGGGATGGAGTGGGAGAGTGAATGTGGCTGCACGAGTGAATGGAGTGGGAGAGTGAATGGGGCCATACGGGGGGGTGGAGTGGAAGAGTGAATGTGTCTGCAAGAGGGGTGGAGTGGGAGAGTGAATGGGGCTACAGGGGGGGGGTGGAGTGGGAGAGTGAATGTTGCTACACGGGGGGGAATGGAGTGGGAGAGTGAATGTGGCTGCACGGGGGATGGAGTGGGAGAGTGAATGGGGCTGTAGGGGGGGTGGAGTGGGAGAGTGAATGTGGCTGCAGGGGGGGATGGAGTGGGAGAGTGAATGAGGCTGTAGGAGGGGTGGAGTGGGAGAGTGAATGTGGCTGCACGAGTGAATGGAGTGGGAGAGTGAATGTGGCTGCACGAGTGAATGGAGTGGGAGAGTGAATGTGGCTGCAGGGAGGATGGAGTGGGAGAGTGAATGTGGCTGCATGGCGGATGGAGTGGGAGAGTGAATGTGTCTGCACGGAGTGAATGGAGTGGGAGAGTGAATGTGGCTGCACGAGTGAAACCTCACGGCGCAAGTGGCGTCCGATGTTCGCCGCGTCGTGTGTGGTCGGTCTGGCATTGTCGCGGGTTGGCATTGTCGAGTTGATCGAGGCGGAGGAGGAGGAGGGCTCCTGCCTCCTGACAAATGTTCATGACATGCATCACATTGTCATGCATAAATACCAGGCATTTTTTTTTGGGGGGGGGGCATTTGTTTGTAACAGTTCAATTTAAAAAAACCTACATTTTTGTTGTTGATGCGGCTGCTGCGTTGGAGTTGGTGCACAAGCACAATGAACAACAACAACAACAACAACTTCGTCAATAACACCGTGGCCTTTAAAGGTAAACATAGAGTTTAGATGTTCAACGTTCGGACAATGACCCTTGTTCACAGCGCGTAAAATTTACACTTTTAAAAAGAAATATATTTGTTTAAATATTTATATATCTTTCTTGTTATTTCATTTAAGGTCACAGTGATATTGACAAATGTGTTGAGTTTTATATGAAAAAATATATATAATAATAATAATAAAGTTGTTCAGAAAAAGAAAATGGGAGGCGTGACCTTCTTAAGTTTCATCTCCTGTATCATGCCGGAGCCAAAATATGACTCGTATGAGTTCCTTGCTGCTTCGATAAAGTTTGGCTCCAGGCCAGGATATTCCCAACTCAAATCCTCACCCTCCCCCCTCCACCCTCCACCACGCTCCGTCTCTCCGCGTGCACCAATTCGCTCCCCATTCATCTACAAATTAACTCGTTCCATCGCTACACGCGCCCGATGGTTAAACACGCCCCACGTGTTTAGCAATTCACGCTGTCCATGCCACGTGCAACACGTGTACACACACACACAAAACACGCGAACAATGAGATCCCAGGATTAATGTTTAATCGGCTCCATTAACACAGGCGGCGTTGATTGCTTGGCGCGTCACGCGGGAAACGTTTAACAATAATCAGGCGCGTGCAGCGTGGGACAAGTAAATTTGTCGATGAATGTGGAGCTAATTGGTGGTGGAGTTGTTTGGGAAGCCCTGCTCCAGACCCTGGTAAGTCCGTGCCAGAGTTTGCTGCTTTTTTTTTACTGCGAGACGGACATGGAGAAGATGTTTAACTCTTCTTGGTTCTTTCGGTAAAGTCACGTAGAAGGGAAATAATAAAATAATAAAAATAAAACATAATAAAATACAATTCTCACGACGTTTCGGCCACAACGCAAGCAGCCGTCCTCAGGTGAAGAACAGGACGCTGTCTTTCCGACAGCTGTCTTTCCGACAGCCCTGTTCTTCACCTGAAGACGGCTGCTTGCGTTGTGGCCGAAACGTCGTGAGAATTGTATTTTATTATGTTTTATTGTTATTATTTTATTATTTCCCTTCTACGTTGCTTTACCGAAAGAACCAAGAAGATGAATCCCTGCAGTCACGAAAGCTTTAAATCCAAATGGTTAACTCTGTAACAATATTTGTTTTGTTTACGGTTAATACACCAGTGCCGGTCTTATAATGAGTTTAATATTTATTATATTTTATTTGGAAACGGACAAGCATTTACAAGTACTATTTTTTTATATTTTACCAGGTAAGGCCTACTGATCTATATAGTTCTGTTTCAGAAGCGACATGACCACACGTGATAGCCGAACGAAGTGGCTTATCATGTGGAATTGTAATCATTATTATTATTGCAGCCAATTACTCTGAACGCACGCGACCACGGGGAGAACATGCAAACTCCAAACATACAGGCGTCAGGGTGGGGATCAAATCCACCACCTCCTCCTGTATACCAGGCGAATTAGGTAACGTCACACCATCGTGGCGCTCCAAGTAAAAAAAGAAAAGTCTCTCTAAATCAACTGCGTCTCAAGCAGGCCACGCGACAGCCTCTGAAGACCAAGCACTCTGCAGTTGTGTTTTGTGCGTTGAAATTTACGATCTGACCGTAAATCTACGACCTGTTCAGCCTTAAAAGAAAAAACGCACACAGAGACTCGCATACACACAAGAGTGTGGAGACTTTCTACGATCCCCCCCCCCTCTCGCCCAGGGGATGAATGAGCTGGCCTCTCACGCGAGGTGCCCTCGCCATAAACTCCACGCCTCTCGCGCCTCTCGTCCCTCGCTCGACCTGACTTCATCAAATCGCATTAATCGTTCCACGGCTGTGTGTGTGTGGGCGGGGGGGGAGGTGATGGGGAGGGAGAAGGGGGGTACCTCCCTTGATATTTATGTCCTCACGTGAGCGGTTTGCGCCCTCCTGTAGTGTCCTCGGTCGAAATTGCTTTTAAATACAGTGGCTCTTACTAGGCGGTGGCGGTAGGGGGGTGATGGTGGTGATGGTGGTTGTCTTGGTGGTGGTGGTGGTTGTTGTCTTGGTGGTGGTGGTGGTTGTCGTGGTGGTGGTTGTCTTGGTGGTGGTTGTCTTTGTGGTGGTTGTCGTCGTGGTGGTGGTGGTTGTTGTCTTGGTGGTGGTGGTTGTTGTCTTGGTGGTGGTGGTTGTCTTGGTGGTGGTGGTGGTTGTCTTGGTGGTGGTGGTGGTGGTTGTCTTGGTGGTGGTGGTTGTTGTCGTGGTGGTGGTAGTTGTTGTCGTGGTGGTTGTGGTGGTTGTCTTGGTGATAGTGGTAAAATATACCTGGTGCGGTGTGTTAACATTAGCATTGGGGGAGACGAAGGTGACCGGGCGTGGTGCTGGCCATCACTCCCACCCCCGGCGTCTGTCGTGCCGTTCTAACACCTTAAAACACGTGGTGAGCTTTCACGACCAATATCATCCATAAGACGGGTTTATTTTTTGGGGGTTAGATTGCGTAAATATAAAAGCGTCTTTAAATCCGCCACCACCCGACACGGCAAATAAGTGTGGTTTTGTCACCTTGGCATGTTCCGTTTATGTGGCGACCCTTACTAATTGACTGTGTCGGGTGGTGGAGGATTTAACGACACATTTATATTTTCGCGATTTAAGCCAATGCAAAAAAACAGCATTGTCGACTAAAAAAATGTGCTAATAACAGCATTTGCCCCGACAGTTAAAGGCTCTGCGGGGGTATCTGTGGTGGTAGTGGCTGGTGATTGTGTTTGGTGGTGTTGGTGGTGGTGGTGGTTGGTGGTGGTTGGTGGTGGTAGACGCATTGTTAGCGTCACAAACAGCCGCTGCTGTGACAACCCCGCTGACAAATGAGGCCTCGTCCGCACCAAATCTGTCAAAACCTCCGTCCGTGCCACCGTGCGGAGAAGAAAAGACACAAAAAGAACAATGGAAACTATCACCCTTTGCCCCCCCCACCCCAACACTATTAATAGCCTGCACAGACTGCCTGGTGGGAGGGCAAGTGCTGTCAGCGAGCACCTGTTGAGGCCGACCACCATCAACCATCAGCATAGCACGATACAAAAACATACGGAAGGATAATAGGCTTAATAATAGGCTTAATAATAGGCTTTACCCGTTCTGGCAATGAAACGGGTGTTTAGATTCTCAAACGCCAAATGGATACCCATCGCCGCAAGACGTCAAGTCGACAGAAGAAAGGTCCCATAGATGCATCATGGCACGGGTTGGCTACGTACCGAGCGAAAGAAGGTCAACGTGTACACACCTCCCGCCGAGAGGAGCAGAGGTGCGATGATGATGATGATAGCGCCTGGTGGAATGTGTCTTCCCGATGATGATGATAGCCCCTTTCGATTTAAAGCTTTCGTGACTGCAGGGATTCATCTTCTTGGTTCTTTCGGTAAAGTCACGTAGAAGGGAAATAATAAAATAATAAAAATAAAACATAATTAAAGATTAATCCCTGCAGTCACGAAAGCTTTAAATCCAAAAGGGCTATCATTATCATCATCATAATAAAATACAATTTTATTATGTTTTATTTTTATTATTTTATTATTTCCCTTCTACGTGACTTTTCCGAAACAACCAAGAAGATGATAGCCCCTGTTTGAATGTGTTTTGCCAATGATGATGATGATAATGATGGCGCCTGGTGGAATGTGTCTTCCCGATGATGATGATAACGTCCGTGACCTCGTGTAAGAACAGGTACCCGTTTCAGGTTGAGTCAACCTAAGGGAGGCACAGGCCGAATTCAAACTTCTGTCGATCGTACTGATGTAACGTGCGCATCGTGGCCTGGAATCGCGTGTCCATCTTCTCGGCCGATGTATCTCTCTGCTACGAAGAAGAGCCGCTTCCTGGGATACAAAGACAAAGATACCTCGTGTAGCTCTACACAGACTGTTGGGGCAAGTGCTGTTAGCGAGCAGCACCTAATGAAGGCCGGACGGCACACGAGGGGGTGGTGTGACGAGCACAATCGCCCCGGCCGCCTTTGTCTCCCCAGTGCCGATGTTTTACACAAAGCACGACAAGACACGGACGAGACGCGCACGAAGACGCGCAAACACAAGGAGATACAGGAGCCCAGGTCACAGGTCAACATTCTAGGATTCACCATGGAGCTTAAGGTTAGAGAGGGGAGGAGGGAGAGGGAGAGGGGGGGCACATCGCGTCCCTTAAACCAGCCACCACCCTCCTCGTCATCCTCATCCCCCCCCCCCCCACCCTTTGTGATCGAGCGAGGAGGTGATCTTCCTCTGAATGCTGCTCGCGAGACAAGGGAACGCGTCGCGCACAAAGCGGGGATGATTCTCGCGGTATCAGGCGTCGAGAAAGGAAGTTGTCGCGTTCGGGGGGGGGGGGACGTGCCCAGCTCAAAGGAAGTCTCGCGACAACAAAAGGCGAGCGAGCACAACGACGGACGGCGGTAATTCATGTCCGTCGCACGCGCACACGGAGCTAAAAAAAAGCCACGGGTCGCTGCCCCCCCCCTCCCTCTCATCCACCCACCCCTTCCCTCCTCTACTCCCGCACTCCGCGGTCACGCGAGTGAAGTTTAAACAGACGCCGATGTCTTCATTAGCAGCGGCAAGTTATTAGCGCTTGTGTTGCGGTCGAAACGTCGTGATTTGTTTCATTTTGTTTTATTTTTCTACCCACGTGACTTTAGCGAAAGGACCAAAGAGTATGGATTCCTGCAGTCACGAAAGCTTCAAGTCAAGATTATTACCGAATTATCCAGAGTTAAAGCGTTTTTTTTAATATATGTTGGGGGGTGGCTGGGGTTAGATTGCGTGAATGTGTTCTCTAAACCCACAACCGCCCTTGCAAAAACCTCACTCATTGGCTGTGTCGGCTGGTGGCGGGGTTAACGACGCATTTATATTTGCGCGATCTAACCCAAAAGAAAAACACGTTTAATATGAATAATAATGCGCGCGAAAGTCTACACATTAGGTGTTCAGTGACCGAACTGGTTATTACCGTATTCTCCCGCGATTATGCATAAAGCGTTCACCGCACAGGAATAAAAAAAAAATATTTCTAAGATGCGGCCACAGCAAAAAAAAACTAATTTTAAAAACACAAAAAACTTTGTACCAGCTGGAAGTTAATTTAAACTGATTTGGTCACGGCCCACCCGAGTTTCATTCCCGCTCATGGCCAATGACACCGGTGACGAATATCTGAATCTCTCCTGGGCCTCCACCTTCAACGAATACCTGGTGCGTTGTGTAAATACCGCCACTGCGGAGACGAATGCGGCTGGGCGTTATCGCTAATCACACACCACCTCGCGTGCCATTCCGGCCTTCGTGTGTACTGCCCCAGCAGTCCGTGCAAGGCTACACGAGGAGTCTGTGTATCTTTTGGTCACACACTTGCGCCTATTGGATTGATACGCACTCCAAATGTTTGACATCAAATACAGGAAGTGCGTCTTTATAATCCAGACAATACGTTATTCCGAGGGGTGAATTTTTTCACACTGTTTTTTTGTATTTCAATGATCGCTGGTGGAACTGCGGTAGGTTCGTGGGTGCGACGCTGGAGAGATGTTAACTACCCTGCCTGGTATACAGGAGGTCGTGGGTTCGATCCCAGACCCTGACACCACAGTGGTTAGGGAGATGTTAACTACCTCGCCTGGTATACAAAAGGTCGTGGGTTCGATTCCGACCGTGACGCCTGCTGCTGTATATTTGGAGTTTGCGTGTCTCTCTCTCTCTCATCATCATCATCACGGTGGCTCGGAAATGTTAACTACCTCGCCTGGTATGCAGGAAATCGTGGGTTCGATCCCGACCCTGACGCCTGCTGCTGTATATTTGGAGTTTGCGTGTCTCTCTCTCTCCCCGTGGTCTCCTGGATTTTTCTCTGGGTCCTCCAATTCTTCTCTCCACGTTTAGAAACACGCGTTTCGAGCATTTGGCTGCTATACATCTCCACACGATATAAAGCCACTTCGTTGACCTATCATTTGTGGCCAGGTCGCTTCTGAACAAGAGCTACATAGCTCGGTGGGTCTTACCTGGTCAAATGGGGGAAAAAAATTGTTTAAGTTTTAGTTTAAACACATTCCTGCGGAGGGAGCTGGTAGGAACGTTGGGTTGCTCGGTCAATGGCCAGGGTCAACGGCGGCGTGGTGTATTCCGCAAAATATGCCCGACTGTGAGGGCGGGCACAAGCCGGCGTGAGTAGGTTAAACGTTGAGTTTTATAAGGGCACCACGGGGTGACCTGCCCCACCCGTCCCACCCAGCCCCTCCCCACCCTCCCCTCCCAGCCCCTCCCCACCCTCAACCTCCACACCCAGCCCCTCCCTCCCCACCCAGCCCCTCCCCACCCTCCCCTCCCCACCCAGCCCCTCCCTGCACGACGGACACAATAATCCCCTGTGGGCTGGTGTAACCAGGAGGTTCCTACCAGTATAATGGCTACGAGTCACAGCGAGATGCACACCTGTACGCAAACACGTATGCACGCACACAAGCGTCAATATCATCATCAGCCTCGCTTCATCCACCGGTGTCACGATCAGCCATGGTCAATCCACAGCTGGATGAAGGCCTCGCCAAGCCTCCTGCCACCACTCGCGATCCTCCTGCAATGCTGGAGTCCAACCATCGCCTGCACGCAATTTCGAACACACAAAGACAAAGGTGCCCCCCCCCGTATAGCCTGAACAGACTGTTGGGGCAAGTGCTGTTAGCGAGCACCTACGGGTGGTGTGGTCAGAATCGCGCACGGCCACACCGCCACCAGGTACTCGTTTAAGGCTGAGTAGACCTAGGGGGAGGCCCGTAGATTGGTTCAGATATTCGTCGCTAGTATTGGCCGTAAACGGGAGACGAACAGGTGTCACCGCTGGTCACCACGCTTCTTCCGCAGCCCCCCCTCCCCCCCCACAAAAAACACAACAACAACAACAACCGCCGTTCGCCACGTAGTGGCGGTGACGTCACCACGGCGCTTGTGCCAGGCTGGGTGCGCCTTGTGGTCACGTGAACTGCTGGCGAGGAGGTCACGGGACAGACAAAGATCCCCCGTGTAGCCTTAACAGACTGTTGGGGCAAGTGCTGTTAGCGAGTAGCACCTATGAAGGCCGGCACGGCACACGAGGGGGTGGGTGGCCATCAACCACGCCCGACCGCCTTTGTCTCCCCAGTGGCGATGTTTACACACCGCACCAGGTTACTAATTTGAAGCTGATTCGACCTAAGAGAGGCCCAGGACCAATTCAAATAATCATCGCCGGTGTTGGCCGTGAGCGGGTATCGAACTCGGGTCGCCGGGTTCGTAGCGCAGCGTGCTGACCGCTGCGCCACCGCTCCGCCTTTACAAAGACAAAGAACCCCCGTGTAGCCTTAACAGACTGTTGGGGCAAGTGCTGTTAGCGAGTAGCACCTTGTGTGGCAAACACCACGCCCGGCCGCCACACGAATACACGCGCACACACACACACGCACACACGCCCACACGCACACATTCACATACTCTGACACACACTCACATACTCTGACACACACGCACACACACGCGCGCGTCTCTATGCACACACGCGCGCGCACACTCACACCACGCATTAGCAGCAAACCGATGCTAATTTGATATCATAACTGCGGCAGTGACTCAGTGGTGCAATCAATCGCTACGGTTACGCGCGCGCGAGAGTGGGGAAGTGGGGAGCCGCCCGGGGTCCCGTTACTGGGGCACTCGGCTTCTCTCTCTCTCCCTCATCTCTCCCTTATCTCTCCCTTATCTCTCTCGCCCCTCTCTCTCTTCCACACGCGCGTGTGGGGGGGGTGGTGGAAGAGAGGGGAGAGAGGGGATGCACAGAGCGGGTGCGATGCAGCGGTCACTCCTGTTAATGCGATCGCCAGATTTTGTAAGGAATACATTGCCTGCCGACCAATCAACTACCTGCCCGCCTGTCCACCTATCTGCCTAGCGTTATACACCTACATACTGATCTATCTATTCAAATGCCTACCAACTACCAACTACCTACCCTCGTATCTGCGTATCTGCCTAACATAAACCTTCCTACGTATCTATCCAAATGCCTACCTGTCTACCAATACGTCTACCTAATTCTATCTGAATGTTCTACCCGCTTACCCAACCCATCCATCTAGCTACCTGCCGTATCGATCCGAACGTCTACCGACCTATCCGTCGACGCCTACCTCCCTGCGTGTCTGTCTGCCTGATCGCCCATCGACTTGACTCTCTACCTGCCTGCCTGCCTGCATACCTAAATACCCGCTTCACTACACATCTCTCCGACTGCCTACTAATTTACATGCCCGCTTGTCTATATACGTGCATAGCTGCCCGTTCACCTGCCTACCTAGCCATCCACTTGTACGCCAACCTGCCTGCACGCCTGAATACTTAATTTCCTATCGAATTACTTTACTAGTTCCTATCTACAGTCAATCTTCTGCCTACCTGCCTGGTGATTGGTGATTGGTGCTATCGCGAATTCGTCAAGCTCACATTACAATTAAACGGGGGGGGGGGGTGGGGGGGGCCGCTTTCATTTGTTTAGCAATCATCTGGCGCGTGCGGCGTGTAACAGACTTAGAGTTCATTTGTTTTCTGGGACGGAGCCAGAAGATCGGTGGCCGTGGCAAGGCGAGCCGGGAGTAAAACAACGAGTCGGTGAATTCAGCTCAAGCGAGCCAATTGAGGAAAGTCCACATTCCTATGGCGGGGCGGGGGACGGTGGGAGGGAGGGGGGTGGGGAGTTTCCTCGTGGGGCAACTCCCCATAAAGTGGTACTCATTTCAGCAAGGCCGCAAGGAGGTTGTTGGTCAAACCCTACCACCACCACCGCCACCACCACCACCACCACCGCCACCACCACCACCACCGCCACCACCACCACCACCACCGCCACCACCGCCACCACCACCACCGCCCTACCCACGGGGCATTTGAACTCGGATCATTCCCATTGCCTGAGAGCCGCCCACTCGCTCGCTCGCCCGGAGGGCTCTGCGAGAGCCCTCGGGGCTCCAGGAGCCGCGCGTGTGCGCCCCCAGGGCCTCGCGCGGTCAGCGACATCAATCTCGCTCGTCCGCTTTTATTGACTTAGGAGGCGGAAGTGATTGTAGTTTAATATCCATTTCCTACAGCCCCGGCGCCTTGCGCGGGTTGAAGAATATGGGATGATATTATGGGGGCTATATAGTGTGGCGTGTGGCCGGGGTGTGGGAGTGTGTGCGCGTGTTGGGGAGCGGTAGTGTAGCGGTTAGTGCGCTGCGCTACGAACCTGGCGACTCGGGTTCGATTCGCTCTCACGGCCAACACCGGTGACGATTATTTGAACCGGTCCTGGGCCTCCCCTAGGACGACTCAGCCTCAAATGAGTAGCTGGTGCGATGTGTCAACATCGCTGCTAGGGAGACAAAGGCGGCCGGACGTGGTGTTGGCCACCCACCCCCTCGTGCGCCGTTCCGGCCTTTATAGGTGCTCGCTAACAGCACTTGCCGCTACAGTCTGTTAAGACTATACGGGGGATCTTTGTGTGTGAGGTATTGAGTGGGGAGTCGGTAGTGCAGCGGTAGCGCTACGCTGGGCTACGAACTCGGCGACCCGGGTTCGATTCGCTTTCACGGCCAACACCCAGTGACGATTATTTGAACCGGTCCTGGGCCTCTCCTAGGTCGACTCGGCCTCAAACGAGTACCCGGTGCTATGTGTAAACATCGCCACTAGGGAGACAAAGGCGGCCGAGCGTGGTGTTGGCCACCCACACCCTCCTCGTGTGCCGTGCTCGCTAACAGCACTTGCCCCAACAGTCTGTTAAGGATACAGGGGGATCTTTGTCTCTTGTGTGTTGGGTATTGAGTGGGGAGCGGTCGTGTGGTGGTTCGTGCGCTGCGCTATGGACCCCGCTCACAGCCACCAACACCCAGTTACGATTGTCTGAACCGAGGTTGTAGTCGTCCATCCCATCGTATGCCACAGTGCCGGCCTTCATAGGTGCTCGCTAACAGCACTTGCCCCACAAGTGTATTAAGGCTATACGGGGGATCTTTGTCGTTGTTATGTATTGAGAAGGGGGGGGGGCATCGGTAGTTTGCATAGGAACTTGTGTGGTGGCAACGATGGTGGACTACCAGGACTGGAGTGTGGATGGGAACTCGTGGGATGGGAAACTCCAGCGGTGGATCACGTGGACTGGAGTGTGAATGGCGCCACGGTGGCTATGAGATGTTAACTCCCTCGCCTGGTATGCAGGAGGTCGTGGGTTCGATCCCGACACTGATGCCTACTGCTGTATATTTTGAGTTTGCGTGTCATCTCTCTCATCATCATCATCACGGTGGCTATGAGATGTTAACTCCCTCGCCTGATATGCAGGAGGTCGTGGGCTCGATCCCGACACTGATGCCTACTGCTGTATATTTTGAGTTTGCGTGTCTCTCTCTCTCTCATCATCACGGTGGCTAGGAGATGTTAACTCCCTCGTCTGATATGCAGGAGGTCGTGGGTTCGATCCCGACACTGATGCCTACTGCTGTATATTTTGAGTTTGCGTGTCATCTCTCCTCGTGGTCCGCGTGGATTTTCCTCCCGCGGTCTTCCGGTTTCCCCCTCCACGTGTTAGAATCAACATCGTGCGTTTATCTTCTTGGTTCTTTCTGTAAAGTCACGTAGAAGGGAAATAATAAAATAAAATAAAACATAATAAAATAATTCTCACGACGTTTCGATTATTCGCTGGTAGGGTTTTTTTTACGTGATAAGCCACTTCGTTGAGCTATCATTTGTGATAGCCCGGTCGTTTCTGAAAAACAAAAACGATATAGTTCGGTGGGCTTTACACCTGTTAAAATAATAAAAATAGTTCAGTGGGATGGCCAAACTACGGCGGAAGACCACCAAGATTGGAGTGTGGAACCACACGTTGGGTCCCCCCCAGCCCCCCCCAGCCCCCCCCCAGCCCCGCCCTTCCTGTGTGTAAACTCCCACGCTCCTGTGTGGAATTTTTTTTTTGGCTGTTGCCCGAATGCGTTCACATTAATCACGCAAACATTCTCGCCTAACCCGTGATCCGGTGCCATTTTTCACTTAATCTAATTGCGCGCTAATGCTCCCCGCATAAACTCTGAGCGGCGCTGTAATTTACCATTCAGATCGTTCAATACCCTACGAGGTATTGAAATATTTCATCTTAATTATGTAGACGCCTCGCTCCTGCCCGGGATATAAAAAAAAATCTCGTCGTCAGATGCATGCGAGGGTTTTATTTATTTTTTGTTCATCCTCCTCCTCTTTCATCTGCAACAGAACGGCAGGCGCACGCGTCGCAGGCGTCGTCTTAGCCATGGCGCAATAACTTTGAATTAAGTTGCGTTTGATTGATTTTTCGCCTTTCTCGTCGTATATACGCGCCGTGTATATGCATGCGCGTGCGCGCGCGCGTGTCTGGCGACGATGCTGCCTAAGTGCGTCGCGCGAAAGGTCCTTGTGAGCATTATGCATATCGTGTGTGCTTGTGGTGTATTCGAGTGTGTGGGTGAGTGTGTGTGAGTGAGTGTGTGTGTGAGTGAGTGTGTGAGTGAGTGAGCGTGTGAGTGAGTGTGTGAGTAAGTGAGTGTGTGTGTGTGTGAGTGAGTGTGTGAGTGTGTGAGTGAGCGTGTGAGTGAGTGTGTGAGTGAGTGTGTGAGTGAGTGAGTGAGCGTGTGAGTGAGCGTGTGTGTGTGAGTGAGTGTGTGAGTGAGTGTGTGAGTGAGCGTGTGAGTGAGTGTGTGAGTGAGTGTGTGAGTTAGTGTGTGAGTGAGTGTGTGAGTGAGCGTGTGAGTGTGTGAGTGAGCGTGTGAGTGAGCGTGTGAATGAGTGTGTGAATGTGTGAGTGAGCGTGTGAGTGAGCGTGTGAGTGAGCGTGTGAGTGAGCGTGTGAGTGAGTGTGTGTGTGTGTGAGTGAGTGAGTGTGTGAGTGAGCGTGTGAGTGAGCGTGTGAGTGAGTGAGCGTGTGAGTGAGTGTGTGAGAGAGCGTGTAAGTGAGTGTGTGGCGACGATGCTGCCTAACTACGTCGCGTGAAATGTCCTTGTGGGCATTCTGCATATCCTTCATAATGAAGGTTTTGGGTTAGATCGCGTAAGTATAAATGCGTCGAAACCCTCCACCACCCGACACGGCCAATCAGTAAGAGATTTGTCACGTAAACAAAACGACATATAGTTACTGCTTCAGCCCACCGACGTGTTGAAGAGTGAATCCACAACATTTACAATTTTAGTACCACGTGTCGCGAGTAATTACATCCAGCATCGTTGGGCGATTTGCCAGAATGATATTGGTCTCGAAAGCCTACGTGTTATTATGCATATCGTGTGTGCTTGTGGTGTATTCGTGTGTGTGTGAGTGTGTGTGAGTCTGTGTGTGTATGTGAGAGTCTGTGTGTGTGAGTGTGTGAGTTTGTGTGTGTGTGTGAGTCTGTGTGTGTGTGTGAGTCTGTGTGTGTGTGTGTGTGAGTCTGTGTGTGTGTATGAGTCTGTGTGAGTGTGTGAGTCTGTGTGTGTGTGTGAGTCTGTGTGTGTGAGTCTGTGTGTGTGTGTGAGTCTGTGTGAGTCTGTGTGTGTGTATGAGTCTGTGTGAGTGTGTGAGTCTGTGTGTGTATGAGTCTGTGTGTGTGTGTGAGTCTGTGTGAGTGTGTGAGTCTGTGTGAGGATGTGTGTGTATGTGTGAGTCTGTGTGTGTGTGTGAGTCTGTGTGTGTGTGTGAGTCTGTGTGTGTGTGTGAGTCTGTGTGTGTGTGAGTCTGTGTGTGTGTGAGTCTGTGTGTGTGTGAGTCTGTGTGTGTGTGAGTCTGTGTGTGTGTGTGAGTCTGTGTATGTGTGAGTCTGTGTGTGTGTGTGAGTCTGTGTGTGTGTGTGAGTCTGTGTGTGTGTGAGTCTGTGTGTGTGTGTGAGTCTGTGTGTGTGAGTCTGTGTGTGTGTGTGAGTCTGTGTGAGTGTGTGAGTCTGTGTGTGTGTATGAGTCTGTGTGAGTGTGTGAGTCTGTGTGTGTATGAGTCTGTGTGTGTGTGTGAGTCTGTGTGAGTGTGTGAGTCTGTGTGAGGATGTGTGTGTATGTGTGAGTCTGTGTGTGTGTGTGTGAGTCTGTGTGTGTGTGTGAGTCTGTGTGTGTGTGTGAGTCTGTGTGTGTGTGAGTCTGTGTGTGTGTGAGTCTGTGTGTGTGTGTGAGTCTGTGTGTGTGTGAGTCTGTGTGTGTGTGAGTCTGTGTGTGTGTGTGAGTCTGTGTGTGTGTGAGTCTGTGTGTGTGTGTGAGTCTGTGTGTGTGTGTGAGTCTGTGTGTGTGTGAGTCTGTGTGTGTGTGTGAGTCTGTGTGTGTGAGTCTGTGTGTGTGTGTGAGTCTGTGTGAGTGTGTGAGTCTGTGTGTGTGTATGAGTCTGTGTGAGTGTGTGAGTCTGTGTGTGTATGAGTCTGTGTGTGTGTGTGTGAGTCTGTGTGAGTGTGTGAGTCTGTGTGAGGATGTGTGTGTGTGTGTGAGTCTGTGTGTGTGTGTGAGTCTGTGTGAGTGTGTGTGAGTCTGTGTGAGTGTGTGAGTCTGTGTGTGTATGAGTCTGTGTAAGTGTGTGAGTCTGTGTGTGTGTGAGTCTGTGTGTGTGAGTGTATGTGTGAGTCTGTGTGAGTGAGTGTGTGTGAGTGTGTGCGCGCAAACAGCACAGTAGGGGGCCAGCCGGTGATGTATCTACCGGTTCATCTCAGTCGGCCAACCCATGGCACCTGCTGGGTCTGTCCCGAGACCTCCCTGTCAGCCAGCCTTCGACACTTCACGTGGCAGCCTCAGAGTGCACCTAGCCTGGCACAGGCGCCGTGGTGACGTTACCGTATTGGTGTTGGTCCGTGCGCGCGCGTTTGCGGTGGGGTGGGGGGAGCGGTAACGCAGCAGCTAGCACGCTGCGTTACTAACTCGCTAACAGCACTTGCCCCAACAGTCTGTGAAGGCTATACGGGGTATCTTTGTTTTTGTAAAAGCGGAGCGGTGCGCCGCGAACTCGGCGACCCGAGTTCGATTCCCGCTCACGGTCGACACCGGTGACGATTGTTTGAACCGCTCCTGGGCCTCACCTAGATCGACTCGGCCTCAAATGAGGACCCGATGTTGTTTGTAAAACATCGTCACTTGGGAGACAAAGGCGGCCGGGCGTGGTGTTGGCCACCCACCCCCTCGTGCGCCGTTCCGGCCTTTATAGGTGCTCGCCAACAGCACTTGCCCCAACAGTTTGTGAAGGCTATACGGGGGATCTTTGTCTTTGTTTTGCGTGTGTGTGTGTGCGTGCGTGCGGTAGAGAGCGGGTCAGGGTTTGGCGTTAAATACATTATAAGGGACAATTACATCCACGCTAAACCGCCTCATCCCGGGATCTCCATCAGATGAATGAAGTGAATCAGTGCGCGACGGTGGATGGGTTTGCTATTGTTACAGCCGCAGAGCTACGTTGGGTTGGCTGTCTGCTGTAGGCTGGAGGGTGCTACAGTTATAGCGATTTGTGTGTCTGTGTGTCTGTGCTTGTGTCTGTGTGTCTTTGTGTCTGTGTGTGTGTGTCTGTGTGTGGGGTGCGGTAGTGTAGCGGTTAGCGCGCTGCGCTATGAACCTGGCGACCCGGGTTCGATTCCCGCTCACGGCCAACACCAGTGACGATTATCTGAACCGGTCCTGGGCCTCCCCTAGGTCGACTCAGCCTCAAATGAGTACCTGGTGCGGTGTGTAAACATCGCCACTGGAGAGACAAAGGCGGCCGGGCGTGGTGCTGCCCCCCCCACCCCCTCGTGTACCGTTTCGGCCTTCATAGGTGCTCGCTAACAGCACTTGCCCCAACAGTCTGTTAAGGCTATACGGGGGATCTTTGTCTACCGTACCTGTACGTGTGGTCGGAGCCCGATCCGCACGCTGATAACGCGACGTCTTGATTGATGCATTAACTCAGTAAATCCCAGAGGCAATTTCCGCTCATTCAATCGCCCCTCGAGTGTAAATCATAACGCGACAGCGTTAATTAACACGAAATAAATGGGCTGATTATGAACACACACACAATACACAAAAACCCACATCAATCAACGCATTAAATGTTGTCTATCAAAGTCATCTTCTCTTTGCAGCATTTGGGCCCAGAGGTAGACATTCCACGTTCCCATGGCCCGGGTTAACTGTCTGAGTGAAGGACAACCACTTTTTTTTTGGGCTTTCCAGTATTAAGTGGTGCTCGATTTATCGACCACGACACGGACGATGGGCCGAGATGTGAACTCGTGAAATTGTGAGTCGAAGGCTCTGGCCGCCGTCACCACCACCACCACCACCACGACACCTGGTCACATTTGCATAACCATTGCTTTTCAATCGCTTTGTAATTAATGTTGAAAGCGGTCACAAACTATCTTCTGTCCATCATCGCGTCCGTCCGTAACGGGGGAATCGCGATAGCTCCAGGCACTTCGATCCAATATGAACGACCCTACAGTTACACAGTTGTGTAGCCATTTAGGGACTGACCCTATAAGACGACACAACGGCCATATCAATCGACGGGTTTTACCCAAAACTTGCGGGGGAGGGAGGGAGGGAGTGGGGGTAGAAACATCATCAAGAACGATGATTGCCCGTGCCGCGCTGGCCATGAAGTGGGGAGACGTGGGGTGGTGTGCTTGACAATACTTCACCACGCTGGTCAGTGCGTGTTGGCGAATGGAGATTGGGAAGGTGCCACGGCTCCGTTGCTGGCGCTTAATCGAACGTACGCGGGCGGGGTTCACAGCGCGGTGTGCTAACCGCTGCTCCACCGCTCCTCCCCGTTAGATCGTTTTACACGTATAAATATAAGATTGTTTTCTGCACGACGATGAAACGACACATCATCGGGTGACGCTGCTGCACAAAATAAAACCAAAAGACTTAACAATCGTCTATAATGCTGAACCCTGGCTAAATAAATGTTTAAAGTGTTATAATAGGAGACGTTTCATACTCTTTGATTCTTTTGGTAACTAACATTTCATTTAATTTTCTACCCACGTGACTTTACCGAGAGAACCAAAGGTATGAATTCCTGCAGTCACGAAAGCTTCAAATCAAGGAGACGTTTCAGTAAATGACCCTTCTCCACACACACACACACACAAAGTTGTACTGTACAGAAAAGCCATTGCCAGAAATGGTGGTTAAAAGCCCACCGAGACGAAGGGAGGTGCATCTCCGAGCCGTCATTTGAAGTCAATCAACGGAGCGAGCATTCCTCTAGCGGTCTTCAAGAACTCGAATCGGTGTTAATTACAGCCGACTCGCTCCTGCCTCTGTACAAACAGTTCCGTGGCCAGTTGGGGCACATGGGCGGATTGGGTCACCCCCCCACCCCCATATCTGGAACACACAAGTTCCAACCCGAACCCATCCGCGTGGTGGATGCAGCGAGTCGAACCCATGAAAGCGCGAACCGTGATTTGTGCAACGGGGATGCGGGTACGGGCGCCGAAGGGCACGGGGCGAATTGGCGGCGGATAGGCAGCAGACAGACACAGACAGACACAGACACACTCACAGACAGACACAGATAGTCACAGTCACAGACACAGACAGTCACAGACACAGACAGACACAGACACAGTCACAGACAGACACAGACAGTCACAGACACAGACAGACACAGACAGTCAGTCACAGACAGACACAGACAGTCACAGACACAGACAGTCACAGACAGTCACAGACACAGACAGACACAGACAGACACATGGCACGCGCAGACACAGAGGGAGGCAGGAAGGCAGTCACGCACAAAGATACACAGACATACGAAAGACAAAGATCCCCCGTGTAGACTTATTAGACTGTTGGGGCAAGTGCTGTTTGCGTGCGCCTAAAGAACACGAGGGGGTGTGTGGCCAGCACCACGCCCGGCCGCCTTCGTCTCCCCAGTGGCGATGCTCACACACCGCACCAGGTACTCATGTTAGTCTGAGTCGACCTAGGAGAGGTCCAAGGACCGGTTCAGATAATCGTCACCGGTGTAACACCGTGGAGCAGGACTCGAACCCTGGTTGTTAGCGCAGCGCGCTAACCGCTCCACCACCACTCCCCCCTCCCCCCTAGCACAGATATACAAAGACACACTCAGACGCACACACACACGCACACACACACGCACACACACAAAGGGACCCCCCCCCCCCCCTCTCTCTCTCTCTTCAAGTGGCGCTCTCATTACTGAGCTCAATAATTCGACAGAAGCCGATTATGAGTGCAGGTGCTCCGAGTAACCATCACTCCGTCTCTGTCACTGCGCGATATTAGGCCAATGAGGGAGTACGCGGCCGGGGGATCCGGTGGGGGGGGGGGTGGGGGGAGGGGTGGGGGGAATGGGTGTGTAAACAAAGATCCCCCGTGTAGCCTTTACCAGATTGTTGGGGCAAGTGCTGTTAGCGAGCGCCTATGAAGGCCTGCACGGCACACGAGGCAATCGGATTGATATTGCCGCGATTCCATTCAATGCTGTTTGCTTCTGCGCTTGCGCGTTGCGTTGCGATGGGATGGACGTACGTCACGGTGGTGCGAACCACTGCGCCACCGCTCTTCACACTCTGTGACGTGGCCATGCGTCACGGACACCACGTGCACAGAGGCCCACGACGACGATAGAGGCCACGTGGTGTCGTGGTTTTTTAACGACAGTGGCAACGCCGTCTACCTGAGCCGTTTACAACTTGGGCGAGTTAATGCCATGGCTATGATCGCCAATCTCTGTTCAGGTGTGCCTCAGGTCTCTGTAATGTGTGTCTCAGGTCTGTGTCTCAGATCTGTTTCTCAGGTGTGTCTCAGGTGTGTGTCAGGTCTGTGTCTCAGGTCTCTGTCAGGTGTGTCTCCAGGTGGGTCTCCAGGTGGGTCTCATCATTCCGCTTGTTCACCGAGGGAAGCCTCACTGAGTCTGTAGACGTGTTTTTTTCCTGTCAAGCTGTTGCTATTGAGGTGACGATGCTGCTGCTGCTGCTCTTGCTGTGTATTCCAAAATTGAGTTGTTTCAACATTGGGATGCTTGGCCAATAGCACTTACATTGTACGTGATGTTTGTTGTTATTGTTCTTTCAGCTATGGGAGGAAACCGTGTGAAGCAGACGACGGGTAGTTGCATCGCGCTTATTTACACCGGCGCGAATAACCAGGGCGGCCTGCTGGATTGGAACCGTCGTGAACTTCTTGCAAACAAAGAAGCGGCGAACAAAAAAGGAGGAGGAGGAAGACCGCCTCTTACTGTCGGCAACTCAACGACACACTCCGTCGACAACACCGCCTTAAGAAGAAGAAAAAAACCGATACAGCCTATGTATAATCGGCAACGTTTCGTGCACTGGCCCTTCTTCAGAGCACACGTCATCATCAGCCCCCCCCCCTCCCCACCGCGAGACGATCCAATCCTGAGCGCGCACGAGCGAGCAGGCCTCGCACAGTCCAATACACGTGCTACGAATAGCTATTGTTGTGGCTATTGTTGTGGCTATTGTTGTGGCTATTGTTTGGCTATTGTTGTGGCTATTGTTGTGGCTATTGTTGTGGCTATTGTTGTGGCTATTGTTGTGGCTATTGTTGTGGCTATTGTTTGGCTATTGTTGTGGCTATTGTTGTGGCTATTGTTGTGGCTATTGTTGTGGCTATTGTTGTGGCTATTGTTGTTTTGATTCTTGTTCTTGTTGTTATTGCTGTTGTTGCTATTGTTGTTGTTATTGCTGTTGTTGTTGCTATTGTTGTTGTTATTGCTGTTGTTGCTATTGTTGTTATTGCTGTTGTTGCTATTGTTGTTATTGCTGTTGTTGATATTGCTGCTGTTGTTGTTGCTATTGTTGTGGCTGTTGCAATTGTTGTTTTTGTTGCTATTTTTTGTGTTATTGTTGTTGTTGCTATTGCTGCTGCTGTTGTTACTGTTGTTTTTGTTGTTGTTGTCTGTGCTTGTGCACCACTGCTAACGCAGCAGCAGCAGCATCGCCACATCATTTGTCTGCTTCTTGAAAGCGATCTGCTCACTGCGGTGGGTGTGGGGGTGGTTGCACAACCGATGGCGGATCTCTGGCGAGGTCCAGGGCTCTCATTTCCTTTCGCTCGTGACGCCTTCACGAGCTCTCAAAGGAGCAGCAGCAGCAAAAGCAGCAGCTGCAACAACAGCAGCAGCAGCAACAACAGCAGCAACAGCAACAACAGCAGCAGCAGCAGCAGCAACAACAGCAGCAACAGCAACAGCAGCAACAGCAACAACAGCAGCAGCAGCAACAACAGCAGCAGCAACAGCAACAGCAGCAACAGCAGCAACAGCAACAGCAGCAACAGCAGCAGCAATAGCAGCAACAGCAACAGCAGGAGCAGCAACAGCAACAACAGCAACAACAGCAACAGCAGCAGCAACAACAGCAACAGCAGCAGCAACAGCAGGAGCAGCAACAGCAACAACAGCAACAACAGCAGCAGCAGCAGCAACAGCAGCAACAGCAACAGCAACAACAGCAACAGCAGCAGCAGCAACAGCAACAGCAGCAACAGCAACAGCAGCAACAACAGCAACAGCAGCAACAACAGCAGCAGCAGCAGCAACAGCAACAGCAGGAGCAGCAGCAGCAGCAACAGCAACAGCAGGAGCAGCAGCAGCAACAGCAGCAGCAGCAACAGCAGCAACAGCAACAACAGCAGCAGCAGCAACAGCAACAGCAGCAACAGCAGCAACAGCAGCAGCAGCAGTAACAGCAGCAACAGCAGCAGCAGCAACAGCAACAGCAGGAGCAGCAGCAGCAATAGCAACAACAGGAGCAGCAGCAACAGCAGCAACAACAGCAACAGCAGCAGCAACAGCAACAGCAGCAACAGCAACACCAGCAGCAGCAACAGCAGCAACAGCAACAGCAGCAGCAGTAGCAACAGCAGCAACAGCAACAGCAGCAGCAGCAGCAACAACAGCAGCAGCAACAGCAGCAACAGCAGCAGTAGCAGCAGCAGCAACAGCAGCAACAGCAGCAGCAGCAGCAACAGCAGCAACAGCAGCAGCACCACCAGGCAGGAGGAGGAGTGAGGGGAGAGGGAGTTTAATATCACGGCCGATATAGACTCCAAAAGAAGCCTTCGGGGGATTTTCTCAAACTTATCACGAAATTGACTGAGGGCGCGAACACACTATTTATTGCTTTTTAAAAACTCGATAAAATGTTTCTCCTATTTAAAATACCCCCCCGCCCGCCCGCCCGCCCGCCCCCACCCATCGCCCTCCCACCCCTCCCCTCACCCCCCACACGGTGATGCACGGATGAGTCGACTTTGTGCATTGAGACGCAGTTTTGTATCTGACCTTTGACCTGCCCTGAGCCGTCACCAAACTTACGACGCTTGCGTGGGTGAGTGGGTGGGTGGGGGGAGGTCAACACGTTTTTGAGAACGCGAATCTGTCCCGATGTGATTTTCTGCGCGGTTAAGTAAACGAAACAATTTCTCTCCCCCATCTATTCAGATCGTCATCGTAATAATCGTCAATATCATCGGCCATGGTCTATCCACTGCTGGCTAAAGGCCTTCGCCGCGTTCATTTGTGCCGTAAGCAATCCGTCCGTCCCCGCGGAGGAAGTCGTCCGCTCGCGTTTCCCCTCCTTCGGCTGCCATTCCGTTGTGAGTCTCGACCGCCGGGCATCGCTCCCGGTGCTGGGCATCTCCTAGGTCGACTCGGCCTCAAATGAGTACCCGGTGCGGTGTGTAATCATCAGCACTGCGGAGACAAAGGCGGCCGGGCGTGGTGCTGGCCACCCACCCTCTCGTGTGCCGTGCCGGCCTTCATAGGTGCTCGCTAACAGCACTTGCCCCAACAGTCTGTTGAAGGCTATACGGGGGGTCTTTATCTTTGTACAGTACTGTAGACACTCTGCATTTTTGGCACAGTCTGGAGCACAGGTGGCACGGGTGATACGGATGTGGAATCTGTCAATCATCTCAGTCGGTCAACCCACAACACCTGGGTCTATCGTGTGACCTCCTGCCAGCAGCGAGCCTTAGACGCTTTCGCGTGACCTCAAAGTGCACCTAGCCTGGCACAAGGCGCTATCGTTTTTGCATGACATGCGACCCGAACATTATTGGTCTGGCAAGCCAATGGGCTGTTAGACTAAACATTTATGTTTTAAACCCATGTATTGCTATTTCAGAATTGGATTCAGAGTATGTGTTTATACTGGAGGAATCCGATGAGCTATAAAGTTCGTTTCACAGCTGTCTAGTAGGGGCGGGGTCAGAACGCTAGAACAGCAAACAATACAAGAAGCATAGGGAAGGTAAACAAATCACATATAAGCAACGTGCAAATGAAACTCAACTATTTTATCTTACCAGGTAAAGCCCACTGAGCTATTAGCTTATTTTTCAGAAGCGACTTGGCCACAAATGACAGCTCGACGAAGCGGGCTTATCGCGTGGAAATTCCTAGCAGCAAAAAAAAAACTAAAATATCTAAATCACGTTGGAGGCGCAGAACAGAATCTCGTGCCCGCGTGTGTGTCCATTCACCGACAACGCTAAAGCGAGTTTGTGTGATCGGTCGACCGTAAGAGTGCATCGGCGGGATCGTCGCAATCACGATAGGGAGGTGAAATAATCATCCACGCCAGTGGTTCTTCACCTGGGGGTGCACGGACCTCCCTGGAAGTGCGAGACGCGGCCAGAGATTTTTTTTGAAAATAAATAATAATAAACACAAATTAAGCACGGGCACGAAACTATAACTGTTTTGTTTCATCAAGCCTATGTATTTGTGAACATTACATTCGGGGCTTTGTCTTACGATTGACAACCAAATGGGTGCAAAGGCTGCAGGAAAATGTTAAGAAACCACTGGTGCACACGCATGCCACACACGCGCGCACGCACACACACAGGCACACACACATGCACGCACGCACACGACAAATATTCCCCGTATAACCTTATCAGATTGTTGGGGCAAGTGCTGTTAGCGAGCACCAATGAAGGCCGGCACGGCGCACGAGGGGGTGGGTGGCCAACACCACGCCCGGCCGCCTTTGTCTCCCCAGTGGCGATGTTTACACACCGCACCAGGTACTCATTTGAGGCTGAGTCGACCTAGGGACGGCCCAAGACCGGTTCAGATCATCGTCACTGGGTGTCGGGGCCGTGAGCGAGAATCGAACCCGGGTAGCCAGGTTCATAGCGCAGCGCGCTAACCGCTACACTACCGCTCCCCAAACACACAACACACACACACCAACACGCACACACACACCAACACACCAACACACACACCAACACACACGCACACACCAACACACACACACCAACACACACGCACACACACACACCAACACACACACCAACACACACGCACACACCAACACACACACACTAACACACACCAACACGCACGCACACACACACCAACACACACACGCACACCAACACACACCAACACACACACCAACACACACGCACACACCAACACACACACACTAACACACACCAACACGCACGCACACACACACCAACACGCACACACACACCAACACGCACACACACACCAACACACACACACACACCAACACACACACACCAACACGCACACACACACCAACACACACACACACACCAACACACACCAACACACACACACCAACACACACGCACACACACACACCAACACGCACACACACACCAACACACACGCACACACCAACACACACTAACACACCAACACACACGCACACACCAACACACACACACCAACACACACACGCACACCAACACACGCACACCAACACACACACACCAACACACACGCACACACCAACACACACCAACACACACGCACACACCAACACACACCAACACACACGCACACACCAACGCACACACACTAACACACACCAACACACACACCAACACACACGCACACACCAACACACACACACTAACACACACCAACACGCACCAACACACACCAACACACACGCGCGCGCGTGTGCTCGGGGTGGGTAGTGTGGCCTGTCGGTACGGAACGGAGTTTGCACGACATCGTAATCGCAAGCCGTGCGTTAACCCTCCTAATGAGGTTCGTACAATCGGTACGTTAATGCTACAGTGTGTGTGTGTGGGGGGTGAACGATGTTTTTACGATGTTTTAATTCGAATCGGATGGAAGAAGTTGTTGCGCAGTGGACAGAGCACTGCGCCCGCCACCTGAGTTCGAGTCTCGATCACGGCTGACACCACGTGTCCCGGGAAACTGAAGCGCTCCCTGAGACTGATGTTAGCCGTGGCCGAGTATCTAACTCAGTCAGAGCAGCCCCGGGTTCGTGGCGCAGTGCGCGAACCACCACACCACGGCTCCCCACGCTTAAAGTACGCGCGCACACACACGCGCGCACACACACACACGTGCCATTACATCCACGATCCGTGCATTCTATCGTGAGGGTGGCCGTTCCGCACCACGTACGTACTGTGTGTTGAACTTCTTTCGCACCGTACGTAGCCAACCGTGCTACACGGAGGTGCGGGGGGGGGTGACTGGGAGTTACTGGGTTTGTGGCGCAGTGCGCTAACCACTGCGCCACCGCTCCACCCTCGGTGCAAAGTCAATTATCCCCGTGGGTTCGATTCGCGCTCACGACCAACATCAGTGGTGAGTCTTCTTTATTTTATTATTTTATTATGTTTTATTTTTATTATTTTATTACTTCCCTTCTACGTGACTTTACCGAAAGAACCAAGAAGATGAATCCCTGCAGTCACGAAAGCTTTAAATCGAAATCAGTGGTGAGTGTCCGAATCGGTCCTGGGCCTCTGCCTTGAGCATCGGGAGACCGGCGATCGCCAACAGCTCTTACAGCAACTTCCCCCGAACGCACAGGACAAAGACAAAGATTCCCCGGGTAGCCTTTTTAGACTGTTGGGGCAAGTGCTGTTGGCGAGCATCTACCAAGGCCGCGACGGCGCACGGCGGAGAGGTTTAGCCAGCACCACGCCCGGCCGCTTTTGTCTCCCCAGTGGCGATGTTTACACACCGCACCAGCTACTCATTTAAGACCGAGTCGACCTAGGCGAGACCCAGAACCGGTTTAAACAACCGTCACTGGAGTTGTTGGCCGCGAGCGAAAATCAATCTGGGGTCGGCGGGTTCGTCACGCAGCGCGGCGCTAATCGCTGCGCCACCGCTCCCCGCAACAGCACACACACACAGGCACAAGGAGAGAGAGAGAGACACACACACACGGTAGTTTGCGAGCCAAGATGAATGATCTTTAATAATGGCTCTGTTTACTTGTGTCATAATCCTCACAGCAGTCCCTGTCAAAATATCGCCATGCACCACCCGCTGTGAGTGGCCACGCAGACCGGATAATTCGCTCAATTTGTCAAATCCTGCTCCCTGTGTCCTGCATACTCTCTCCCTCCCTCCCTGTGTCTCTGCCCCCCAACCTCCCACCCCTCACCCCCCTCCATTGCCCCCCTCCCTCCCTCCCCTGCGCCCTTCCTCGTCCATCTCTTCCCCTCTCGCAAGACTCACAAATAAGCGTCTATTTATCTGGCGGCTCAAATTCGCCCGTGAGTAGGGTCCGGTTGAAAGAGAGTGGGTGCCCGATCCACTCCAGCTAAGCAGGGTTGAGCCTGGTTATTGGAATCCTGCGGTCTGGAAGGGGGGAACGGGGGGGTTAAGGGACCGCCTGGCAGTGGCGCGCAGGCGGTGCAACTGCACAAGGGTGGGACGGGGGGAGGGAGGGGTGACACGTGCCGGACTACGAAGAGGTAATATTGAATACAGCATCGCACCCAAGGCCAGTGGCATCCACGACCTCGTCAATGCCGTGTGCGGAAGACCGCGTTGTGTGTGGGCTCGGTCTGCCAGCTAGCCTCTCGGTGGAGGTTCAGCGATTCATTGTTGAATCCATCTGTGCGGAGGTTTGGAGTGTTAATTTCTGAATTCCTCGCACACGAAGCCAAAGTTTCGCGATCGTGGAATTGGCCAAACATCCCCCCCCCCCCCGTGTAGCAGCAGCAGCAGCATCCTCTTGATGATTGAGCCTTGTGACTCAGTGCGGCCTCCTTGGGTAAACGAAGCGAATTATTGATTGTACTATGATACAAATTTTAATTTCGGTGGTGCGCTGAGTAGCGCACTAACCGATGAAGCCAACGAGCTACGTTCAATTCCAGACAATGTCTATAAGGTCAGCGGCGATTGATACCTGAGCCGCGCCGTGGCTTCCTCCCACATACCCCTGCCCGCACTTAGCAGCGTGTGGTTAAGTATGGTCAAACACCCCCCCCCAACCTCCCCCGCATGACCATTCATACAAAAGGCAAAGATCCCCCGTGTAGCCCGAACAGACCGTTGGGGCAAGTGATGTTTGCGAGCACCTAACATTTTTTACAGTCCTGTATAGCAGCATCATTTGTTTAAACAAACACTGAATAGGTTTCGATGTTGGTGTGTCTCATCAGCCGAGTCGGACCTGTTGAACAAACGTTACCGGGTTGCCAGATGTCACTGGCGAAAGCGCTCCATCCACGAGACGGGGCCCGACTAAACTCGACCGGACATCTGTGATAAAGAGCTTCGTAGCTCATCGGATTTCTGCAGTATACAAATAGATAATCCGAGTCTGAACCCGGAGCAATAATCACGCCTAAAACGCATTACTCCGTTTGTCGCGGCCTAATGCGAGCAATACAATGCATCAAAAAAAATGGAACCATCTGCTCGTTTCCACGCGCTAACATCTGCCTGATGTATCTGCATGTGGCCTTTCCGATGTTATCCAACGTTGTCTGTTATGAACGGCGCAGCAACGGTTTCGACTGTTTTGTTTGGGAGGGGGGGGGGGCTCTCATCGGCAGGCTTGCCTCCCGCCTCCAAAAGAACTACCGCAAACAAAAATGCGAAATCAAGAAGATGACTTCGCCTCTCCCGCGGCCAATTAAAAGTCGCTGTGCGCAAGATTCCTCGGCGCGTTGTCGCCCAGAATGCACGCGCGGAGCTCGCATCCGTCAATGACTCGCGGACCAGGTCGTTGCTAAAGCGCAGCAAGTAGGCACAGTAGGGGGGCGCAGGCGGTGGTGCATCGGCCAGTCGTCTCGGTCAGTCGACCCGTGGCACCTGCTGGGTCTGCCCCGTGACCTCCTGCCGGCGGGCGTTCGACCACTTCACGTGGCCTCAACGTGCACCTAGCCTGGCACAAGCGTCATGGTGACGTCACCGCCACTTAGTGACGAATGGCGGTTGTTATTGTTGTCTGTGTGTGTGTCTGTGTGTGTCTGTGTGTGTCTTTGTGTGGTGTATCGGTTAGCGCCCTGCGCTACGAACCTGGCGCCCCGAGTTCGATTCCCGCTCACGGCCAACACCAGTAACGATTATCTGAACTGGTCCTGGACCTCCCCTAGGTCGACTCAGCCTCAAATGCGTACCTGGTGCGGTGTGTAAACATCGTCACTGGGGAGACAAAGGCGGCCGGGCGTGGTGCTGACCACCCACCCCCCTCGTGTGCCGTGCCGCTTTTCATAGGTGCTCGCTAACAGGACTTGCTCCTACAGTCTGGTAAGGCTGTACGGGGGATCTTTGTCTTTGTTTGTCGGGAGCGGTCGTGCAGAGGTTAGCGCGCTGCGCTACGAACCCGGCGAGCCGAGTTCGATTCACCAATTACGATTATCTCAATAGGTCCTGGCCCTCCCCTAGGTCAACTCAGCCTCAAATGAGTACCTGGTGCGGTGTGTAAACATCGCCACTGGGGAGACAAAGGCGGCCGGGCGTGGTGGTGCCCACCAACCCCCTCGCGTGCCGGTCTTCATAGGTGCTCGCTAACAGCACTTGCCCCAGTTTCGGTACTGATGTACACTTGCTGTAGGTATGTTTACGTATATATGTACGTGTTGCTATGCGGAAGTATGTACTATGTGTATTGTATATATATATTCGTACCTAGGTGTGTACAGAATTATATCTACAGTGTGTGTGTGTCTTTATATTGTGTATATCATGTGTGTATGTGTATATATGTCTATGGCAGGTTTTCACAACCTCCAATCTGCGACCACACCACCGCGCGTTTACCAATTTACTCCTCCACATTCAAATACGCCGCACGCGCCCGATGATTGGTCAACACGTGACGAACACGTGCACAAAGACACAAAGATAAAGGCTCCCCGTATAACCTAAAGAGAGAGTGTTGGGGCAAGTGCTGTTAATGAGCATCTATCAAGGCAGGGTCGGCACACGAGAGGTGGTGGCCAGCACCACGCCCGGCCCACTTTGTCTCCCCAGTGGCGATGTTCGCACATCAAAGATCAAAGATCCCCCGTATAGCCTTAACAGACTATATGGGCAAGTGCTGTTAGCGAGCACCTATGAAGGCCGGAACGGTACACAAGGAGGTGGATGGCCAGCACCACGCCTGGCGATGTTTACTACACACCGCACCAGGTACTCATTTGAGGCTGAGTCGACCTAGGGGAGGCCTAGAACCGGTTCAGATAATCGTCACTGGGAGTTGACCGTTAGTGGGAATCGAACCCGGGTCACCAGGTTCATAGCGCAGCGCGCTAATCGCTACACATCAAAGACAAAGATCCCCCTATAGCCTTAACAGAATGTAGGGGCAAGTGCTGTTAGCGAGCATCAAAGACACACACATACGCACGTACACTGAGATCTTAATGTCATATTGCCTCGGATGTATCGCTTGGCACGTCACGTGGCACGGGTTTAACAACTATCGGGTGCGCGCAGCGTGCAACGAGTTCAATTGCATTTGAATGGTGGAATGAGTAAACTGGCGAAGGCGGAGCGTGGTGGTCGTTGGGGGGGGGGTCCGAGAGGAAGAATGGGAAACTTGGGGGGGGGGGAGAGCGAAAGAATCGTATCTCGGATCTGTCAACTTAATGAACGAAATTTTAATGTATCCGTCGGTATGGCGTTAACGGCATCTGAGTAACGCGCCACTCGTCGCAAATAAAAACCGGAGCCATTCTGATGCTTGCGTACGGTCGGGAGCACCGCGCGTGTCATGGAGCCGGATCGCCAACCGATGTGTCGAGATCTGCCGGCCGCGACGAGAGGGCTTCGGGACTCGCTGTTTGTGGTTCAAGTCGAGCTCTGGGCGTGAAGTCGAGAGCGGCCACGACGACGACGACAACGATTCTGGCGGTCGGAATTGTTGAGCTCGCGAAGACGCGGGGCAGGAGGCACAATGTCGCGTTCATGTTTGGGAGTGGCAGCTGGAGCGAGCGTGCTGCGATTTCGCTACAAACTCACTCTTATAACCAGCTCATCGCTTTATGTAATCGTAACGTTGACGTAAGCAAGCTCGTACATTACGCAGGTTTCGAATCGTGGCATCGTGTACGTTGAACTTCTTTTGCACCGTACGTGGCCAACGGCGCTAATCGGAGGTTCGGGAAAGGGCAACACACTGAACGCGTAAAGCAGTGCTACAAAGATGAGTTTTCATCATCAAGCATTTCTATTTTTTTATAATTCTAATTTCGATTTATATGTCGGACTTACACACACTTTGCGCAAATTATAAAATATTATATACGTAGTTTTATCATATGAATGCATTGTCGTTATTGTTCACGATATTATAATCGTTCTAAAACAATATCGTGATCTTCCTAAACAGCGAATACATTTACACAAACTAACGGATATTGCATTTCTGCACCAAACATCCCCAGTACAGGTACAACACGCGCGTGTGAGTGCTTGTATTGCATTTGCTGTACTGTGTGTGTATATATAATATATATATAGTGGGGAGCGGTAGTGGTGCTGCGGTGAGCGCTATGCTGCACTACCAACCCGGCCACCCGAGTTCGATTCCCGATCACGGTCAACTCCCAGTGACGATTATCTGAACCGGTCCTGGGCCTCCCCTAGGTCGACTCAGCCTCAATTGGGTACCTGGTGCAGTGTGTGAACATCGCCACTGGGGAGACAAAGGCGGCCGGGCGTGGTTGCTGGCCACCCACCCCCTCGTGTGCGATGCCGTCCTTCATAGGTGCTCGCTAACAGAACTTGCCCCTACAGTCTGTTAAGGTTCGACGGGGGAGCTTTATCTTTATATTGTATATATATATTCGGGTTGTTCACAATCGGTTAACCGCATTGAAGAAAGCGCGATAAAACCGGTTACCGGTTTACCGCACATGTTGAAATCTATCAAAAACATTGCTATATGTTGAAGCAATTGTGCAAGTTTATTAAACCACCCCTCCTCCCCCCGCCTTTGTCTCTCCCCAGCGGTATGGACGGGTACCCCCTCCCCCCCCACACACAGTTAGTCGATCGTCAAACTCGCGTGTGTGGCGCGGTAAAGTGTGGCTACTTCTCCAAGACCTCCGATCGATCGTGGAAGAGAAGACCAAATCACAGGAGCTCGCTCTCTCTCTCCCCTCTCTCTCTCTCCCCCTCTCGATCTCATGGGTGAACCACGCGGTTACTTGGGCCGGATATCGGTTTTAGCGGATTATCGATGAACAACCCAACTATATCTATACATCTTCTTGGTTCTTTCGGTAAAGTCACGTAGAATGGAAATATTAAAATAATACAAATAAAACATAATACAATAATTCTCACGACGTTTCGGCCACAACGCAAGCAGCTGTCCTCAGGTGGAGAGCAGGTCTGTCGACAGACTGTCGACAGACCTGCTCTGTGACTTTACCGAAAGAACCAAGAAGATGAATCCCTGCAGTCACGAAAGCTTTAAATCGAAATATATATATATATATACAGTATATAAATAAATATATATCGACTCGGCCTTAGGTGAGTTTACCGATGGTGCGGTGTGTACACATCCCCAGTGGGGAAACAAAGGCGGTCGGGCGTGGTGCTGACCGCATAACCCTCTCGTGTGCCGTGCCGGCCTTAATAGGTGCTCGCTAACAACACATTTCCCATCGGCCTGTAAACGGCTGTACGTGGTATATTTTGATGTACATATATACCGTATTTGTGCGTACCCTATATATGTGTTTGTGGATATACATTTGATATAATCTATGTATATATGTGTGTGCTTATGTACAACAAAGACAAAGATCCCCCGTATAGCCTTAACAGACTGTCGGGGAAAGTGCTGTTAGCGAGCACCTGTGAAGGCCGGCACGGCACACGAGGGGGGTGGGTGGGCAGCACCACGCCCGGCCGCCTTTGTCTCCCGAATGGCGAAGTTTACTACACACCGTACCAGGTACTCATTTGAGGCTGAGTCGATCTAGCGGAGGCCCAAGACCGGTTCAGATAATCGTCACTGGCGTTAGACGTCGGCGGGAATCGAACTCGGGTCGCCGAGTTTGTGTAACATAGTACGCATGTACTGAATGTATGCGATGCATGCATACCTGTGTATGCACGTGTATACACCGTATATGCATCATCAGAAGCAGAAGTTTAATTTTCCGAGTACAACCCTCTTTTTCATCCTAAAAGCATTCTACAATTACAGATTTTTAAAAAAAACCCATATATCAATTATGTCGTGCAATTGCATTCACACTTAAAACTTTAGATATTTTAATAGTTTAATTAAATTCACATGCATATACACATGTATATGCACTGCACATATACGTGCATTTCTGTGTGTGTATATATTTACGTAAAACATCGGTGACGAATATCTCCGACGTTCTGCAGCCTCACCTAGGTCGACTCAGCCTTAAATTATTACCTGCTGCGATGTGTCAACATCAGCACCGTGGGAGACAAAGGCGGTCGGGCGTGGCTCTGAACACCCCCCCCCCCCCTCGCGTGCGCCGTCCCGACCCTTAATAGGTGCTCGCTAACAGCCGCCTTTGCGCCGACAGCTTGTCAAAAGCTATGGCTGTTGAAGGGCACGTTCGGAGTTGGCGTCTAAAACTCTCCGTAACTTACAACGCGTCGCTGTCCACGCAGAGAGGGGTGCTGATTTTCACAACGGGGGGGGGCCAGATTTCACGCCTGAGCTCAGGCGAATTGTTCGCAAATTGAGCGTAAAACGCGGTTAATGTGTGCGCAGAGACACGAAGACAAATATCCCCACCACCCCCCCCCCCCCCATATATCCTGAACAGACTGTTGGGGCAAGTGCTGTTAGCGAGCACCTCACACGAAGGTCGGTACTGTGGCACTCGAGGAGGGGGGGAGTGGCCAGCACCGCGCCCGTAGTGGCGATGTTTACGCACCGCACCAGGTACTCATTTGAGGCCGAGTCGGCCTAGGTGAGGCCCAAGATCTAGTTGAGGTAATCCGTCCACTGGTGGTGGCCACGGGTGGGAATCGAACTCGGATGTCCGGGTTCGTAGCGCGGCGCTGCTCTCTAACCGCCGCGGAAAGATTCACAAATGCAAAGATCCTCCGTGTAGCCTTAACAGACTGTAGGAGCAAGTATTGTTAGCGAGCACCTATGAAGACCGGCACGGCACACGAGGGGGTGGGAGGCCACCACCACCCCCAGCCGCCTTTGTCTCCCCGGTAACGATGTTTATACACTGCACCGGGTACTAATTTGAGGTTGAGTCGACCTAGGGAGGCTACGGACCAGTTCAGACAGTGTTAGGCGTGAGCTGGAATCGAACTCGAGTCACCCGGTTCGTAAGGCCGCGCGTTAACCACAGCGCCACCGCTCCTCACTGGATGCACACAAACGCGCACGCGCACAAAGAGCGACGCGATCCCGCGTGCACGCTTCGGTGTTTGCAGCGGGGTTATCTCGCTGCGCTAACGAACCCCGATGACCCGACCGAGTTGCCTACCTGCTCACGGATAACATCAGACGTGCTGGGATTTCCAGCTACGTCAACTCGAACTCAAATGAGTACCTGGTGCGGTGTGTAAACGTGATTTTAGTTTTTGTTGTTGCGGGAGATGAGGGCGGCTGGCTCCACCACCCGTGCATGCGCCCTGTCGGCCTTCAATGGTGCTCGCTAACATTACCGCAATAGCCTAACGTGGACTATGAAGGAGGGTGATCTGATATTCGCATGCGGTCAAAATTAAAGGCGTTGCTCTACAAGAGCCGTTCTTCACCTTAACCGCAGCCTTGCATCCCCTTTGGTTCTCAATCTTTAATTTGTTTTTATAACGTTCATAAATTACGTAGGTTTCACTAAAACGACGTAAGTTGTAACTTAAGTGGCTGTGCTTAATTTGTGTTTTTAGATTTACCTTCGCTAACAAAAAATCTGGCCGTGCGAGCACCCCCAGGTGAAGAACCACTGCTCTGCACCTACATCGGCCACACGAATTAGACAATGCGCGCAGAGAGAGAGAGGGAGGGAGAGAGCCCGAGAGAGACAGACACACACACACACGCGCACACAACAACGTGGCCCTGCCACACTCCGCCTCGAGCAGTGCTGATGATATCCAATCACAACAACAACAACAAACACAGCCCGCGCAGATATCACGAACGGGTTGGGCTTCACTGTTGTTTATTGGCTGCGATTTTTTGCAATCGGTGGTGAGCGGGTTACCTAATCTCGTCCGATCTGTCAAGCCAAGCAGGCCTTGAGCATCGCGAGTACCTGGATGGAGGATATGACGACGACTGCGGAATACCCCAGGAGTTGTAGGCGAGCAATTTGCTGCACGGCGATAAATTATTCCTTCTAAATGTGCGGAGCTCTGAGTGTTTTATGTGTGTTGAACTTCTTTCGCAACGTGCGTAGCACAACCGTGCTAATCGGAGGTGCGGTGTTACTCCCGGTACTCAAGTTTCCTTCCGCGTGGGCAAACATTCACGGATATAATTGTGGCTTAAGAGACTCGTTCGGGCTTTCGTTGGCCAACTAACGTGCACACTCTTAGGTTTTTTCGGTAAAGTCACGGAGGGAAAAATAAATAATAAAAATAAATAATAAAATTAAATAAGAAATAATAATTTATTAAATCAATTGAAATAATAATAGAAATAAAATAATTCTATTATTTTTATTATTTATTTTTTCCTACGTGACTTTACCGAAAAAACCTAAGAGTATGAATCCTTGCAGTCACGAAAGCTTCAAATCTAGAACTAACGTGCACACATTGATACCCACGCACGCATAATGGGAGGATCGGTGGCGCAGTGGTTATCGCGACTGCGATAGGAATCCGGTGACCTGAGTTCGATTCCCGATCACGCTCTTCCTTCCCCCCCCCCTGCCACACTTCACCCCCCCCCTACTGACGAGCGCGGTGAAGTATGGTCAAATACCCCCCCCCCCTTTTTACCCACCCCTAGCGACCTCTTGACACGCCGTGCGGAGGAGGTCTTCATCCAGCAGTAAAGTAAAAAAAAAATACTGAAAACATAGTAACGTTACATGCGTAATGTATGTAACATGACACACGTACATCACGTGCACATCGGGTATCCTTTTCTCGTCGTAGCAATGCAGCTGGTACCACGTCTCTACTGAATAAATACAACGAAATTAACAATCATTAAGGTCCTAAAAATACTCGGTGTAATACACACATACAGGGCAAATATCCCCCCCGTATTGCCTGGAACAGACTGTTGGGGCAAGTGCTGTTAGCGAGTAGCACCTATGAAGGCCGGTACAGCAAGACTCTCGCCCGGCCACCTTTGTCTCCTCCGTGCCCATGTTTATACACACACCGCACAAGCTGCTGATCTCATGCAAGGCTGAGTAAACCTAAGCGAGGCCCAGTACCGGTTCAGATATCAGCCACTGGTGTTAGCCGCGAGCGGGAATCGAACTCGGCTCACCGGGGTTTGCAGCGCAGTGCGCTAACCGCTACACTACCCCCCCCCCTCCCCCCCGTGCGTGCGTATGTGTGTTCTGCCCTTCATAGGTGCTCACTAACAGCACTTGCCCCAACAGTCTGCCAAGGCTATACGGGGGATCTTTGTCTGTCTTTCTTTTTTTTTAACAAACTTTTGTTCTGCTAACGATAAAACACAAATGTGCACGCGCAGACGTATACATACATATATGTGCACGCGTAAGTTACTATGTGGAACGGTGAGGTGATGGTGTGGGTGAGTGTCTCCACTGTATCTCTAAAATATTAAAATACGAATGGAGTGACTGGTGTCAATTCTGATGGTCTACGAGAAGGACTTACATTCTGCAACTCTGGCACAAATGTATAACGTCGAATAGATTATAAAAAAAAAACAATTCACGAACGCGTTTGGGTTTTTTTTTAATAAACATAAATATATATATACAAAATGAGGGTCAAACTAAAACATCACAATGGTTTTTGTAGGACAGCCTAAACGTCCCACATTGACGATCTAAATCGTCGAGATGAACACCTAGAATGTGTCAGTCGTCAAGTGAAGAAAGTAGTTCACCTCCCGCGGAGTATGCCGCCAAAGCGAGCATTAAGCAGGCGTACGCATGCCCACCCGGCTTCAAGTAAACACACACACACACCTAGTACAAAGACAAAGATCCCCCGTATAGCCTTAGCAGACGTTTGGGGGCAAGTGCTGTTAGCGAGTAGCATCCATGAAGGCCGGCACGGCACACGAGGGGGTGGGTGGGCCAGCACCACGCCCGACCGCGTTTGTCTCCCCCGATGGCGATGTTTACTACACAGCGCACCAGGCACTCATTTGAGGTTGAGTCGACTTAGGGGAGGCCCAGGACCGATCCAGATAATTGTCACAGGTGTTGGCCCTGAGCGGGAATCGAATTCGGGTCGCCGGGTTTGTAGCGCAGCGCTCTAACCGCTACGCTACCAATCGCCCGTATACAGTCTATGTAGTACACACACACACGTATACACACAGTACACACGCCATCTGTATATATATAGGAATAGGTACATATGCGTATAGACTTACGCATTTGGATAGAGGCAGTTGCGAGTCGCAGTGGGTCGATGATGGGTGATGCTATTGTCAAGTTTGCGTCGTTAAATTTAATTTTAAAAAAAATATTATATCGGTCTATTAGTGATGATGGTGACTATTATTATTATTATCCTCATCTAGCTTGACAAACTAAGTGTTCAATATTTACAAAGCATAAAAAATAACAAGACAAATCTCTGTGGATCTGATGATGACGGTGATGTCGCGAAGGATAGAATCGTGTTTTAACTGTAGATGCGACTCAAATGATGACAATGATGCATCAAAAATGTACGAGTCGTTCATAATATTATGATTTTATTAAAATGATGATGATGATGATGATATATCCCTGAGACGATAACGATGTTGCCCCGATGATGATGTCGTTGATTATGTTAATGACGTCCCTTAGATAATGGTGGTGTAGCTCAGATAATAATGATGATGATACCGATGTTACTCGCATGATTATGATGATGTCACCCAGATGATAGTGAAGATGGCAACACTCGGATGAGGATACCTAATTATTACAGAGCTCATGATGATGATGATGATTATGATGTGACGATGACACGACTCAATGGCGATGCTGATGATATCGCTCGGATGACGACACTAAAATGACGACACTACTCGGATGATGATGATGATCGTGAAATCGTCATGACGATGGCGGCGGTGACGATGACATCTACAAGTCGAAAACGACAACTTCGACAGCAAATGATGATGCCGATGATGTCACGAAAATCTTCACGAACGCAACACCACTCGGACGACGACGACGACGCTGTTGCTACGCCAGACAATACCACCATACTCTCGTCACCACCTCCTCGCCTTTCCTCCTCCTCGTGCGTTGCGCTGCGCATAACGCGGCGGCGAGCACGACGCCCAGCGGAGGAGCCCGAGCAAAGAGAGCGTCCACTCCAGTTGCCCACGCCGCCTCGAGCGCCTCGCCATAATTAATTATGCATGGGGGGGGTGGGAGGGGGGGAGGGGGGTGGATGGAGCTGCAGCGGCGAAGGAGCAGGAGAAACGGAGCCGGACCCGTCCCCAGGGTCAGGCCAATAGACTGATGACTTATTCTTATGTAAAATGATTAGCAGGGGCGACCGCCACCCTCCTCTGCCTTTTGTCTCGAGCCCCCGTTTTTTCCCTCTCTCTCTCTCTCTTCCCCTTCCTCCCCTTGCCCCGCGGAGGCGCGCGCAGACAACACCCGTGGGGCAAAAAAGCGGCGCGTCTCATCGCCAGGGATAAGACGCGGCCAGGGCACGCGCAGCGGCACACTGCTCGTCGCGCAGTCGACCGACTCACATCGGAAGGGGGGGGGCCCATAGCAGCAGCAGCAGCAGCACCGACAGCCAGCAAAGCCAGCTAGTCAGCCAGCAGCAGCAGCAGCAAGCACTCAAGGCATCGCCATCACTAACATCATCACTAACATCATCACCACCAACAACTACTGCCATCATCATCATAATCATCTTCGCCACCACTGCCATTAACTGCCAATGCCAACATCGCCATCACCCGCACGCACGCCTATACACACACGCACACATATATACTCGAGCGGCGTTTGATGCGCATAGCACACACGATCTCGAGAACGCACGCACGCACGTGAGTGAGTGAGTGAGACTGCAATTTCTGCGCGTTCACAGAGTGCGTGCGGCCAAGGCTTTTTGCGTTCGAGTCTGGAGTTTCTTCATCTCGCCGAGTGACATTATAGCCTCCGACTTGCATCGATACTTTCATCGTCGTCTTTCTTTCTCTCTCCACACACACACACACATCTCGATTATATAGACACCCTATCTGGCGTACAGATCATCGCAGCATCCGACGTAGCAGCAACAGTAGCGTCGCTGCACCGTGACCGACACAACCCTCTTGCCGCACGCGATCCGCACATTTCACTCCCCCTCCTCTCTCGCTCGCGACACGCACAGGCTACGACGCGCGCGGAGACCGCCACTCACCACAACACTTGTTCCCGGGCTATCTCATGTACAAAATGGAGTTCTCCTACCTAAACTCGTCGGCCTACGATTCGTGCATGGGCGGCGTTGACGCCTCTGGACTCACGTACGCAGACTACGGCTCGTGCAGCCAGTACGCGCCCATCCGGGCCAGTTTCGGGGCCGCGGCTGCCGCAGCCGCCGCCGCCTCCGTGTGCCCCAGCCTCGGTCCCAACAGTTGCAGCCTGGCAGGTCTGCGCGACCACCAGGGCGGACCGTACACGGCGGGTATGTATACTGGTACGATTTGCATTGCACCACCGCACACACACACGCGCGCGCGCGCACCGTGATGATGATGATGATGTCAATTTGTACAGCATACCGACACGTGTGTGTCTCTGTGTGTGTCTCTGTGTGTGTGCGCTCACTCACTCACTCACACGCGCGCACACCTATGTCTTGTTGATGATGATGTGTTGATGATGATGTTGATAATGGTGTTAATGATGATGTTGGTGATGGTGTTGGTGATGGTGTTGATGATGATGTCTGCGTGCTGGAATGCTACCTTTTGCGCCGTCTGAGTCCCGTCGTCCGTGAGTGTTTGCCGACATCCGCACACGGTTACAAAAAATCTTACGTAGACTTCCTGAATAAGGTCCGTTGCTTGAAACGTTGACATCTTCCATTTTCATACGGCCGTACAACTGTGAGTAAATATTCACATAACGTTGTTGCATCACCATCATCATTATAGTCGTCGTATACGAGCGATTTTCATAACGGCTACTCCTGCATTTAAAAAAAAGTCGCCGTACGTGCCTGTCAATCAGTCAAGTCCGATGACCGCTGGAGTAGCAGCAGCAGTGTCCGCTCTAAACGTCGTAAAACTTGTCCCTTCGCTGCGAAAGAAGTCGATCCGTTGTCTGAGCGTTCAACATCTGTCTTGACCGCGGCCACACGGACGAGCGCGCGCATTCACACGGACAGACAGACGGGCAGGCGGACGGGCATGAGACACGGGGAGACGCGGGGAGACACGGGGAGACACGGGGGGTCAGCCACAGCGCACGGGGTGGGGGGAGACACGAGGAGACGCAGGGGCCAGACACGGCGCTCGGGTGAGACACGCGAGTTCGGCAGCAACGTCGCGATTATATCCCCCGGAATGTGCTCTCGACTTCGCCTTAAATTTGGAGGCGCTCGCTCAAATCGTCGCAAATGCAAGTCAACGCGTCAGAAAATACAACCACGCGAAGCTCAAATAATCCCCAAGTAACTCGGTTATGTTATTGTATCTGAAGTCGAAAACGCAATTATTGGCAAATGCCAGGTGACTAATGCGATTTATGCTTCGCCGTTAACACATTAAGGGAAGAAATTGAATAATTTGTTGTTGAACACTATATATATAAGCGGCGTTCCTGCGACACGTTTCCTTCATTTGATGTAATTTGTACCTAAATTGCATAAGAATATCATCCGATTATATATAAAAAATAAAAAATTACTGGCTTGCAAGCTCGCTCCTAGGTGGATAAATCGGACGCGCGCAACTGCTAAGTAGTAATTCTCTCTCTCTCTGTTGATCCGCGGCAATGGGCGTCAGGCATTGTACAATTGCCAATCCTGCACAGAAGGCATCGACATTTTATTTGTCACCACTATTTTATCATCATCATCATCATCATTCTTTTTCCTCTTATTACGATTATTATTTGTATTGTGGTTACAATTATTATCGTGGGTTACAATAATATCGCAGGATTGTTTCAGGGGGTTGGACACGCCGATGATTGGAGACGGGTCTTTTTGGGGGGTGGTTTGGGAGTTTGGAGTTTTGTGGGCACAGAATGTTTAGGGGGATATAAAAACTGGCCATTTGAGACATCGGCCAGGGATCATCGTTACAGCGTGGTTATATTTACCATCACGTTTTGGCATGATTCGTTTTGGAATATCTTCGCGAATATGGTTTTCCGCCCCCCCAATAAAGCATCGGGAGTAAAAAAATAAAATGTAAAAACTAATGGGTGTGTGTGTGATAATCGTTGCGGGGAGCGGTAGTGTAGTGGTTAGCGCGCTGGGCTACGAAACCCGGCGACCCGAGTTCGATTCCCGCTCACGGCCAACACCCAGTGACGATTATCTGAGCCGGTCTTGAGCCTCCCTTAGATCGACTCAGCCTCAAATGAGTACCTGGTGCGGTGTGTAGTAGACATCGCCACTGGGGAGACAAATGCGGCCGGGCGTGGTTGCTGGCCCACCCACTCCCTCGTGCGCCGTTCCGGCCTTCATAGGTGCTGCTCGCTGACAGCACTTGCCCCAACAGTCTGTTAAGGCTACACGGGGGATCTTTGTCGTTGTTAATCGTTCTTCGAAAAATTTGAATTACGATTAAAAAAGTTCGGTTTTGAATAGGACGTTAACGCCGGATATTTTAAATTATTTTTACCAAACTCTATTCAACTGGTAAAATCGATGTTTTTATTCAGCGTGATACAAATTACGTGGCGATGTTGCTGCTGCCGCTGCTGCGTTGATAACAAAAACACGTGCGGCTTTAAAATGAGGCAGGTAAAATTACAATAATAATAATAATAACAACAGACGACGTTTCGGGTAACGGCCCTACTTCACTCGCGACTTATTTTCGCGACGACGAAAGGGGCATTGCACGAAACCAGTCGCATTTTTGATTAAACGTTACTGTTTCTCTCTTGAGCGGCATTCGCAAACAATATTTGACATTGGCTACCAGCGCAACAACAACACACACGCATATAGATACATCTACATGCGCGCGCGTGTGTGTGTGTATCTATATATAAAGTGTTTTGTGCTCTCAATTGCCGCCGATATATGCGCCACGTACACACGCGCGCGTGTGTGAGTTTGTGTGTTGCGATGTGGTGCGCGAGCGGGAGTGTCGCGGTTAGCGCTACGCTGCGCCACTGAACCCGGCCACCCGAGTTCGATTCTCGCTCACGGCCAACGCCCAGTGACGATTTATTTGAACCGCTACTGGGCCTCCCCTAGGTGGACTCGGCCTCAAATGAGTACCTGGTGCGGTGTGTGAACATCGCCACTGGGGAGACAAAGGCGGCCGGGCGTGGTTGCTGGCCACCCACACCCCCTCGTGTGCCGTTCCGGCCTTCATAGGTGCTCGCTAACAGCACTTGCCCCAACAGTCTGCTAAAGCTACACGGGGGATCTTTGTGGTTTGTTTGTTGTTCCGATGTGCTGGTGTCATAACGGTTCTAGCCCTGCGCTACAACAATCCCAACCACCTGCCTTCGAGCCCACGTTACAAATATTGCTCTATAATATCATGATTTCTTTAAATTATTAAAGTTTTGCTCGCTGAGAGGGAGGGACGGACGGTGACGTCCAAAGGACGTCCTGGCAGCGATTACATTCAGTACTTCTTACAACTGGTGCACCCTAAAACAGTCCTGTGCATTCTGTAGGTCAATTCGGCCTAAAATAACAACATTTTACTTCTTTACCCATCAACAAAGCCACGGCTGAGTCGTGAGATACTCCTATTGAGGAGGGGGAGGGGAAGGGTGCTGCTACATCGGGATATTTGACCAGCAACGAATATTTAAAGCACGTTATGTAAGCAATTTTAAGTTAAATCTAAAAACTCACCTTTTTAAACTTGCTTTTACTGAAGATTATATTTTAGTGTTATTTTTTTATATGCCTTCAACAGCAATTTATTATAATGCAATTTTTTTTTGTATGGAAATTGCTTTTATTCTTCTTGTGATTTGGTCTTTTAACCATGTTTTTTATATATCTGGCATCCTTTGCACGAAATAGTGCTATAGAAATAAACACTTGATTGATTTGAAATGTGGCCGGCCTTAATAGGCGCTCGCTAACAGCGCACGCGCTCACAATCTGTAAGCAGAGACGGGAGCTAGTGGTGATCCTCGCTATTTATTACACACGCACCGTGTGTATGACACCAAGGGGTTTAAATACGCAGTATATGGATAGAATATACATTCACCTGACATACGTACAGTCTATAATTATATTATGGTGTATGTGTGAGAGATAGCGTGAGTGTGTATACGAGATAGATAGTGTGTATGTATATGACATAGATGGTCTGTGTCAATTTCAGATGGTTTGTGTGTGTGTGTATGTTGAACTTCTTTCGCACCGTACGTAGCCAACCCTGCTAACCGACGGTGCGTGTATGTGTGTATGAGATGGTCTGTATGTGTGTGTGTGGTGTGTGCGCGTGACTGTGACGCATTGGTTAAGACACTGCGCTACAAACCCCCCGGCCTGAGTTCGATCCCCGTCCACGGCTAACATGAATATCGAAGGACATTGACACCGGTTCTGGGTCTCGCCTACATCGACTCGGCAATTCGTGCGGATTCGGCGTCATGCCGACTGTGCAAGCGGCACTGCGCATGGGGCCGGGAAAAGGTTGCTCCCTCCACGGCCCCCTCTTGTGCAGCCACCACCCCTCCACCCCCCCCGGCCTTAATAGATGCTCGCAAACGACGCCATCCCCCGAACGATATATTTACAAGACGGCTATAGACTGCAGATGTTTCTTTGCACGTTGTGTACGAATGGGACCGAGCGCTGTGCGATTCTTGTACTGTACAAACAAGTGTCAATTACATTAATCAACCGCTCCCGTGTCTCCCCCCCTGTCTCCCGTCTTCCCGTTACCCGTCCGCCTCGCCGCGTCTCCCATTGTCTCTACCCGTCTCTTCCCTCTCTCCCCCTCTCGCTGTCTCCTCGGCTTTGTCCCATTTTGTTCCCCTCTATCAACTGTCGCCCGCGTGTCTGCCACAAATCTGCCGGCATCTCATCCGTCCTTCCTCCTGTCTCTCTCCCCGTGTCTCCCCTTCGTGTCTCCCCACCACCCCTCCTCCTCCTCCTCCTCGTGTCGTCTCCCCGCCCGCCCTCCCCTACCTGGCGGCGTGGTGCCCACAGTTCCCTACAAGCTCTTCTCGGAGTGCGGCTCCCTGGCCGAGAAGCGCAAGCAGAGACGCATTCGCACCACGTTCAGCAGCGCGCAGCTCAAGGAGCTGGAGCGCGTCTTCGCCGAGACGCACTACCCCGACATCTACACTCGCGAGGAGCTCGCCCTGCGCATCGACCTCACCGAGGCGCGCGTCCAGGTGAGAGACGCCTCGGTGGCTCCCGTGGAGCACCCCACACCCCCCCCCCACACACACACACACACTCTGCTGCACTGACTCGCTCTTTAAAAAAAAAAGACAAAGAACGCGGGGAGGTTTCACACACCACACACGCGAACCGCCCCGTGGCGCCTGCTGGGTCTGCCCCGTGACCTCCTGCCGGCGGGCGCTCGATACTTCACGTGGCCTCAACGTGTACCTAACCTGGCACGAGCGTCGTGGTGATGTCACCGCCACTGAGTATCGAATGGCGGTTTTTGTTGTTGTTGTGTAACGGTTAGCGCCCTGGGCTACGAACCCGGGGACCAGAGTTCGATTCCCGCTCACGGCCAACACCAGCGACAATTATCTCATCTGGTCCTGGGCCTCCCCTAGGTCGACTCAGCCTCAAATAAGTACTGTACCTGGTGCGGTGTGTAAATATCGCCACTGGGGAGACAAAAGCGGTCGGGCGTGGTGCTGGCCACCCATCTCCTCGTGTGCAGTTCCGACTTTCATTGGTGCTACTCGCTAACAGCACTTGCCCCAACAATTTGTGAAGGCTATAAGGGGGATTTTTGTCTTTGTATATTAAAAAAAATACTTTTTGTTTTTTTACCAGGTAAGGCCCACTGAGCTGCATAGCTCTTTTTCGCATGCGACCTGTCCACAAATGATAGCTCAACTTAGTGGCTTATCGTGTGGAAATCTATTGCAGCCAAATACTCGAAACGCGTGATGTTGATTTTAAATGTGGAGGGGAAAACCGGAGGACCCGGAGAAACATCCCCGCGACCACGAGGAGAAAGAGAGGCACGCAAACTCTAAATACACAGCAGCAGGCGTCAGGGCCGGGATCGAACCTACGACCTCCTGTGTACCAGGCGAGGTAGTTAACATCTCGCCACTCGGGAGACAAAAGGCGGTCGGTCGGGCGTGGTGCTGCCCACCCAACCCCCTCTTGTGCCGTGCCGGCCTTCATAGCTGCTCGCTAACAGCACTTGCCCCAATAGTCTGTTAAGGCTACACGGGAGATACTTGTCTTTGTGTAAGTGTTTAGGCTGATGGGACACTTCTAAGTCCGTTCGCCTATGGTCCATCGGAAGCAATCTTTAACAGCAACATTTACGTGAATTTAAGCGCACAAAGCCTCGAGCCGTTTTGACTTTTTCGAGTCTCATCGGCAGGGTGCGGCCAGAGATAAACAATTTCCGCTGGGTTGCCAAACGTTTATCGGCAAAAAGTTAACCGTTGAGCCCATTCAGCAACAGCAGCGGTTGTACAAAATCTATTTCTCCGAAAGGCGTTTTACTTTTGCTGAAATACCAAGGCGGGAGAGTGGTGGCGCAGTGATTAGCGAACTGGGTTATGAACTCGGCTGCATAAGTGCGATTCCCGGCCACGGATCGGACATCTATCGCGAGTGATTATCTGATCCAGCCGTGGATTAACGCAGGGGCTTCGCTTTACTGCACACTTACAGTGCAAACATGAGCAGAACTCCAGCCTTCGTCTCACACATAGAAAATAATATATAGCACCTACTAGTCGATCCGCCTATTGGCTTTCCGTACCAGTAATATCAAGTAGCGGTTTTGTTGTTTCGATTTAAAGCTTTCGTGACTGCAGGGATTCATCTTCTTGGTTCTTTCGGTAAAGTCACGTAGAAGGGAAATAATAAAATAAAATAACATACAACATAATAAAATACAATTCTCACGACGTTTCGGCCACAACGCAAACAGCCGTCCTCAGGTGAAGAACAGAGCTGTCGGAAAGACAGCTGTCGGAAAGACAGCGTTCTGTTCTTCACCACAATACAATCGGCTGTTACCTTGTAGCCACACGCCTAGGGCTCTCTGTGTGTGTGGCGACTGTATGGGCAGTATGCCTGTTCGTCGTTAGTGTGAACTTTCGGTAATTGTGTAATAAATGTGGATTTTAACAATCTAACAAAAAAAAACAATCACGATCTTGAGCGCTCTGCAAAGTGATACTCGTCTTCGGGCTGAGTTGATCTGTGAGTGGCCCGCACCATATTTACGATGGATATCAATTTTAATTGGCTAAGTGAAGGGTATTGCTATTCAATTGGGTAAATAAAGGGCATTGCTATGTTTTATTAATTAAGTGAATTATTATGATGGGCGCCGTCAATATTGGAGCGCATACATACACGCATGCATACAAAAGACAAAGATCCCCCCCGTATAGCCTTAACATACTTTTGGGGCAAGTGCTGTTGGCGAGAACCTATGAAGGCCGGCACGGGTTACGAGGGGGTGGGTGCACAACACCACGCCCGACCGCCTTTGTCTCTCCCGTGGCGAAGTATGCTTTACACACCCACCAGGTACTCATTTGAGGCTGAGTCGACCGAGGGGAGCCCCAGAACCAGTTCAGATAATCGTCACTGGGTGTTGGCCGTGAGCTGGATTCGAACTCGGGTCGCCGGGTTCGTAGCGCAGCGCGCCTACCGCTATACTACTATTCCACAAAGACAAAGATCCCACAGGTAGCCTGCAGAGGCCGTTGGGTCAAGTGCTGTTAGCGAGTAGCATCTTTGAAGACCGACACGGCACACGAGGGGGAGGGTGACCAGCACCATACCCAACCGTCTTTGTCTCCCCAATGCTAATGTATACACAGTGTGCGAGGCGCACAGCCCCACACACATAGGGTTACACACAACGTAAAACACACACACATATATCGAATTACAAAGATCCCCCGTATAGCCTTAACAGGCTGTTGGGGCAAGTGCTGTTAGCGAGCACCTGTGAAGGCCGGAACGGTACACGAGGGGGAGGGTGGCCAGCACCACGCCCGACCGCCTTTGTCTCCCCAGTGTCGATGTTTACACACCGCACGAGGTACTCATTTGAGGCTGAGTCGACCTAGGGGGGCCCGGGACCGGTTCAGATAATCGTCGCCGGGTTCATAGCGCAGCGCGCTAACCGCTACACTACCACTCCCCACCAAAAAAAAAAACGCACAGGGTTACACACAACGTAAAACACACAGACAAATATACACACACACACATACACACACGCACATGGTTACACACAACGTAAAACACACAGACAAATATTACACACACACACATACACATACGCACATGGTTACACACAACGTAAAACACACAGACAAATATATACACACACGCACAGAGTTACACACAACGTAAAACACACAGACAAATATTACACACACACACATATACACACACGCACATGGTTACACACAACGTAAAACACACAGACAAATATTACACACACACACGCGCGCGCGCACACCCACAGGCACGCATGCCCGATCGCGTCTGTCGGAGGGTCCACGATGTCACTTGACAACTGCAGACGGCTCTCTGCTCGTTGGCTTTTTTCGGGCTGAAATCACAGCGCCGCAGCAGAGAGGCGCTGGGGAGGAAGAGGAGGGATGTGCTTCCCATAGACCGCGGGCTCGGCGAACCTGCGGCTCTCCCAGTGACTGCTTCGTGACCGTTGTGTATGAAGGCCCCCCGCCGTCTCGTATTCTCCACGCAGTGCATCTTGTGATTAAACACCAAGCTACAGTCTTGCTTAAAAACCAAACTACAGTCTACGTTATAGACTGCCAGTACGCTCACCGTGGTTAAGAACCAGGCTACAGTCCACATTATAAACTGCCAGTACACTCACCCAGCTTAATAACCAGGCGACAGTCTACATTATAGACTGCCAGTACACTCACTTCAATTAAGAACCAGGCTACAGTCTAAATTATAGACTTTCAGTACGCTCACCGAGGTTAAGAACCAGGCTACAGTCTACATTATAGACTGCCAGTACACTCACCGAGGTTAAGAACCAGGCTACAGTCTAAATTATAGACTGCCAGTACACTCACCAAACTTAATAACCAGGCTACAGTCTACATTATAGACTGCCAGTACACTCACTCCAATTAAGAGCCAGGCAGCAGTCTAAATTATAGACTGCCAGTACGCTCACCAAACTTAATAACCAGGCTACAGTCTACATTATAGACTGCCAGTAGACTCACTCCAATTAAGAACCAGGCTACAGTCTAGATTAGTGTTTTTTTTTATTTTTCTATCTCCGTGATTTTACCGAAAGATCCAAAGAATATGGCTCTTGAGATATTGAGTTTTTTTGTTTTGTACCGAATTCGAAACAAATGCCTCGTCATGTTGCGTTGGTTGCCGACGGTACATTGATCAGTTACGATAACGCGAGTATTGATAAGCGTACGTGTATATAGGCGATCGTCTGCTTTTCGTGTGGGCTGATGTAGATTGCAGAGCAACATGAACAACAACAGTTTCGCATTCAGGTGGTCAAAGCCCAGATGACCGCGTCCAGGAGCAGTGCATCGCTGTGACGTCTCCTTCGTATTTGTGGATCGGACATTGCGTCGTTACACGTTGTACGGTCCGTTCTGGATGACAATGCTCTCTCATATAGGTGTATATGGGTGATACAGTTCCAATATAGTTATAGAGATATTTTTTTTTTCTGAACTGTTAAGCGGGCTTGGGCCAGGACACGTTGTTTACAGATAGGATGGTTTATTATTTATTTTTACCTACGTGACTTTACCGGACAAAAACCTAAGAGTACAGATAAGATGGTCGATCGTCGCGTGATAACGGAGTGAGAAGCCAAGGAATGAAACTCGTCCGGGGAGCGCGTCTACAGTGGAGATGGAGCGGTAAAATCGGCTTCTTTTCAGGATCGTCGCGAGAGATGGCGGCGACGGCGTTAGTAAGGCCTTCATCCAGCAGTGGATTAACCTTGGCTGATGATGATACACGTAATAGATACACGCGTATCATATGTCACAGATGTACCGGACACAGATATAAACCCCGTGTCGCGCACGCTTATCCCAAAAAGATAGAGGTGATGGAGACTCATCCATTATAATGATGTTCCAGAAGGGTTATAAACCCGAAATGTGGTGTACGCATAGATGGTGGAGACTGACCGATCTAAATTCTAATGACGTTCTAGAAGGGTGAGAAATATGATACATCGTCAAATCAGTTCTGCTTATAACTGGAAACATCGGAAAACGAAAGTATGTTTTTTTTAATTATCGAGGGGCAAGGTCAGCCTAAAGGTCAGAATTTATTTCGGGTTTGGCGCATCACGCTTTTAAATAAAACTGTGCGCGCACCCCCCATCGTCATTGAACCATGAAATTCTCCTCTCGTCGAGTGTGACGCTAAAGCCGACGGACAGCGGGATAACACCGACGATGCCATTCCCGAGTGAATCATAATAATAATTTCGATTTAAAGCTTTCGTGACTGCAGGGATTCATCTTTTTGGTTCTTTCGGTAAAGTCACGTAGAATGGAAATAATAAAATAATAAAAATAAAACCTAATAAAATAATTCTCACGACGTTTCGGCCACAACGCAAGCAGCCGTCCTCAGGTGAAGAACAGGTCTGTTTTCTTGGCAGCCGTCCTCAGGTCTGTCAAGAAAACAGACCTGTTCTTCACCTGAGGACGGCTGCTTGCGTTGTGGCCGAAACGTCGTGAGAATTATTTTATTATGTTTTATTTTAATTATTTCCATACTACGTGACTTTACCGAAAGAACCAAGAAGAATAATAATAATAATAACACTGCCGCAGCGTCACACGACCAGAGGCATTCACTCGAGCCCCTACGTACACGCGCGTGCGATACCGTGAATTATATTGAATTATAATTGCGGGGGGCGGTGGGGGCAATATCGATACGTAATTAATATAACATGACAGTCATTGTCGTGTTTAAAATGCAGTGGTGATGCTTCGCATGGTTTATTTTGTTTGCTGTATTCAGTAACGTGGATCATCATGAAATCTCGTTTGTGTGAATTATTGTTATTGGGATGTTTTTTTTTTTTTGGGGGGGGGGGGGGTTGGCTTTTTTTCCCACGAAAGTTAACGGTCGCTTGTAAATTTTCAATTTTTTGTGTTTGTTGCTGGTGACGCGGGCAGCAACAAACAGCACACTCGATGGTGTGATCGCCCGAAAGAGTTGTTTTTTTACGTTCCCCGAATTGAGCCACGTTGCAAGAACTCTGGGAGCGAAGAGGTTGTCTTAACAGTTTGGGTTAGAAAGTTCGAAGTTAGGGTTAGAGGTTAGGGGGTTAGAGGGTTAGAGGTTAGGGTTAGAGCGTTAGGGGTTCGGGTTACATGGATATAGGTTAGCGGGTTAACGGGTTAGAGGTTAGAGGTTAGGGTTACAGGGAATATAGGTTAGCGGGTTAGAGGTTAGGGTTACATGGATATAGGTTAGCGGATTAGCGGGTTAGGGGTTAGAAGTTCGGGATAGAGGGTTAGAGGTTAGGGTTACAGGTGAGCAGGTTAGAGGGCTCGGGTTAGAGGTTAGGGTTATAGGGATACAGGTTAGCGGGTTAGGGGTTAGAGGTTAGAGGTTAGAGGGTTAGAGGTTCGGGATAGAGCGTTAGAGGTTAGGGTTATAGGGATACAGGTTAGAGGTTAGAGGGTTAGAGGTTAGAGGGTTAGAGGTGAGGGTTAGAGGTTCGGGCGAGACCAGGGGTCGGCAACCCGCTGCTCCGGGCCGCCTGCGGCTCTTTAAGGACTGCCCCGTGACCCTCCTCTATGAAGGGCCCCAATCGTCTCGTATTCACCCACAGTGCATTGCGGCTCTTAAAAGATTGAGTTTCTTACCGAATTTCCCCCCCCCCCCAAAAAAAAAAACACTCTTCGTGTCATTTTGGTTTTCTGACCCGTGGGTTAGAGGGAAGAGGCAGAACGAGAGGTGTGTTGATCGACAGGCTGCTGCTCCTGGTGGTAGTGGTGGTGGTGGTAGTGGTGGTGGTGGTAGTGGTAGTAGTGGTGGTAGTGGTGGTGGTGGTAGTAGTAGTAGTGGTAGTAGTGGTGATGGTAGTGGTGGTAGTGGTGGTGGTGGTAGTAGTGGTGGTAGTAGTGGTGGTAGTGGTGGTAGTGGTGGTGGTAGTGGTTGTGGTAGTCGTGGTGGTAGTGGTGGTAGTGGTAGTAGTGGTGGTAGTGGTGGTAGTGGTGGTGGTAGTGGTTAGTGGTAGTGGTGGTAGTGGTGGTAGTGGTGGTTAGTGGTAGTGGTGGTAGTAGTGGTGGTAGTGGTGGTGGTAGTGGTAGTAGTGGTTGTGGTAGTCGTGGTGGTAGTGGTAGTGGTGGTAGTGGTAGTAGTGGTGGTAGTGGTGGTGGTAGTGGTTAGTGGTAGTGGTGGTAGTGGTGGTAGTGGTGGTGGTAGTGGTGGTGGTAGTGGTGGTCGTGATAGTGGTTGTACACCGCGTGTGTGTCTTTGTCTACAATATTTGATTCACGGTGGGGGGGGGGCTGTTGTTTTATTTTGCTGGCCAATGTTTCCTCTTTGCCGTCGGATTGTTTGGCGAACACCGAAGCACTTTCCTCCCCCGTCAACGGCGCGGGATCGTCATCCCAAGTCGATGGCGCGGAAACGCCATCCCAAGTCGATGGCGCTTCCGACGCTAAAGTGTGGAGAGGGCTTCATAATATCTTCTCGTAAAGACCAGTTAGACGGCGCATTGATTTTCCATCTTCAATCTCCGAATCATCTCCGCTGTCCCTGCGAGTGAAACCAATCAACCTCCGCGCGAAGTTGATTTATGGAGGCCCAAACTCCAAACAAACAACAAGAAATATACAGTATTGGTTTTCAGATGTTTAAAAGGCATAACTGACTTGACCCTGCAGAGCAACATTTCAGATTCCCAGCCATTGTAGAGCATCAACCCCATGTAGCACGTCAGTCACTCCGTCTTGATTGTCTGTATACTAATACATAGGCAAACGAGCTTATGTATGTCTATATTTATGGTGAACTTCTTTCGCACCGTACGTGCGAAAGGAAACGGCGTTTTATTCGTTGAATGTAATTTATATTACTATTGTGTAAATGTTGCTATATTTTAAGTGGCGTTAACTCTCGGTGTTAAACACACCTGTTCAATAGCCGCATAAATATAATTATAAAAAAAACACTAATATTTACAGCCCCTATGTCAACTCACTGCTGGATGGAGGCCTCGCCACGCCCTGTGGGCCATGGTGGGCAGTCGTTTGACCATACTTCACCACGCTGGTCAGTGCGGGTTGGTGAAGTGGGTGGAGGGGCGGGGAGTCCAGGCACAGTTCACGTGAATGAGATTCAGTTCGACGGTGCCGCTAACCGCTGCGCCACCAATCCACCCTCCTTCACCAAAACCGTAGTGTATGCAAACGCGCGTATAGAGAAAGATGTGGGTAAACATGTGTTTTGCTTAACGTGTTTCAATATATAGAACAACAACAACAGCAGCAGCCGTCATTCGTCACTAAGCGGTGGTGATGTAACTTTCTCAGACCCGCCCTCTACTGGACATCTGTGATGGGGGGGGGGCGTAGAAAAATAAGAGCTTCATAGCTCATCGGATTCCTCCTGCAGTATAAAATACAGATTCTAAGGTGCACTCCGAGGCCACGTGAAGTGTCGAAGGCTCGCTGCTGGCAGGAGGTCACGGGACAGAGCCAGGTGCCACGGGTTGACTGACTGACTGAGATGACCTCTAGATGCGCCAGCTTGTGCCCCCCTAACTGTTCCAACTCGCCACGTGTCTGCCCCACCACCTCTACACGTTCATCGATATGGCTGGGGAAGTTTTCATCCATGGAGGGATTGAGAATTCGGATTTTAAAGTTTCGTGACTGCAGGAATTCATATTCTTGGCTCTTTCGGTAAAGGCACGTAAATATGAATACATATAAATCTAAAATAAAAGCAAAAAACCCTCGACGTTTCCATCGCAACACAAGCGGTCTTCTCTGCCTGATGAAGACCGCTTGTGTTGCGATTGAAACGTCGCGGGTTTTTTACTTTCATTTTAGATTTTTTTTTGGTTTTCTATTTACGTGAATTTACCGAAAGAAACCAAGAATATGTGGTTGAGAATGTAAATAAACATTTACAAGACGCCACTTTATATCGGCTTTAGCGTCACACTCCACGGCAGGCGAATGGCTCGGGTTCACTGACCATTGATGGTGATTCATATAATAATTGTTTTTTTACCCTTCTATCTGGCAACAAAACTGACACCTTTTTTTTACAAGGAGTCATGTTTGCATAGACCCCAATACCTGCAGTCATAATGCAAACAAAAAACATAAATCTGATAATGTATGCACTGTCAGAGGAAGCTAAGCAGAATTTAGCCTGTATAGCCCTTACATAGATGACCGCTATGCACACAGCAGGGTGTTTATATATAGGCTGCTGCGGGGCTATGTAGAGGACTGTGTTCTTTCGGTAAAGTCACGTAATAAGTCGTGGTGAAGTATGGTGAAATGACCCCCTCGATCCGTACGGGGTGGGTAGACCCCTCATCCAGCATTGGATTATTTCTGACCCCGGCAACCCACGTCCAGTATATATTTGACGTATCACTGTGGCCACTCATGTACTCGTCACGTGGCAACCACTCCGGTCCACTAGCGACTCGGTAAATATTTATAAATAAAACAAAATCTTCTGAAAATCTATTCTAATGATTAGCTTCATATCGCGTCGTTGCGTGCAAATTGCATCTCACAATCGCCCGGTAAGCGACCACAAGCCAACGTTGGAAGTGCCGTCGGGTGGTGAGCCGACGCCAACAATTGCTCTGCAGTTCTCTCCATATTAAGATGTTTCCAGACAATTCGTGAGTGTGTATACACGTGGGATGAAACCGGAGCACCCCCCCTCCCCCCCCCCAGGAAAAAATCCCACACATGCCAAGGGACATCGCTCTATCCCAGTTCTCTTCAATAATTTTTAGAGAGGGGGACCACTTTCGCCGATAAGACATCATCGGTGCAAGGGCCGCCACACCATTTGAAACCATTGGGGGGTTTGACAGCAGCACGATGATGATGGGGGGGGGGGCAGGTGTTGTCACGTGTTGTCACGTGTTGTCTATTGTCGGGGGCCGCACGGGGGGGGGGGCGCCAGTGGCCCTTGGGCCATGCAATGAAGTTGCACTGCCCGAGCCCATCAAGCAAGGTGCAGGTGATGTCAGTCCACACACACTTTGCTCGACTGCATTCTGCTGGCAAGCCAGGGGATGGCACCTCCTCGACGCCAACGGGAAGGGAGTTTCGGCAGGATCTGTGTGTGATCCAGCAACCCTCGCTGCTGCCCCCCACACACAGTGCTGGGTTTACAGACAGTCACGCGCGTAGCCACCACCATCATCACCACCACGTGCCCGGCTTTCCCGTGAGAAATTAATCATCGCGTGCTGCCATCTCCTGGCCACCCAGAAAACTGCAGCTGGTTAGGCAGGAGCCTCACAAATCCATCTCCGTCCAGTGGTTCTTAACGTGGGGGGTGCGAGATGCCCTTTCTATGGGTGCGAAACATGGCCAGATTTTTTGTTAGAAAGTAAATAATCTAAAAGACAAATTAGTCACGGACACGGAACTACTTTGTCCCATCAAGCCTTTGTATTTCTTTACAGACACAACGTTTTCTTTACGATTGAGAACCAACGACGCGCAGGCTCCAGTAAAGGTTAGGAACCACTGCTCTACGTAATCCACCAACCCTTGCCTCTAATTTTGCTGGATCACTGCAGCGTCTATTTAGTCGTAGCTCGGCATTTCTGTATCGATTCACTCGTCGTCTTAGACGCGTCGACGACAACTCGTGGAGCAATGATCAAGTCTCAGCCAGTGCCGGATTAAGCTAGTGCGGGGCCTGTAGCATACTTTTTAAAGGGGCCCTGAATAAATAAAAAATCGTAAATATTAAAACACATACATTTTTAACTTGCATAGTAAAGTAATTGTATTTTTTCATTTGCTATACAGCCAGATAATACGACAAATCGCTAACCTTAAACGCCCAGTCGTTCATAAAAGTGGAAGGCAGTATAGTACTATCGTAATAGAGCAAGTGCAGAATCACTGAACCGGAATTGATAGCTTGAAAGCGTTTAGCGCGGGACCCTTGAAAGTGCGGGGCCCGTAGCTACATGTGTAGCTACTTTTACTACTAGGATAATGCGGCACTGGTCTCAGCCTGTGGATTTCGTGTAGTCATTCCTCCGAGGCTATTCGATTAGAGCAGTCAAAACGTGGAGTCCACTGCTAGCTACGAAGCTAAATACGTAACGTATTTTGCTGATTCGTCGGTGGCAGTGATTGCGCAAGCACAAATAACAAACAAACTCAACACATTCGTGAATAACACTGCGCGTGGCCTTAAACGGCAAAAAAATATTTTTGTAGGCAATGCGCTATGATGGACAATTTACTGCATAGTTGCTATTAAGAACATGTGCTATGACGAAGGACCGTTGCCCGAATCGTCGCCTATTAGTATATACTTTTATTTCTTCCACTTTTAAGGCCGCACAGTGGAGTTGACGATCGTGCTGAGCTCGTGACCACGTGCTGGTTTTTACTCGTCGACCAAGGCCGTTGTTCACCTTGTAAGTTCACAGATTGTAGGGGTGGGTGGGATAGAGCGCATCAACTAGTTAGTACATTCGCTGCTGCAGAAGCCGACCTGCGCAATGCATCATTGTGCACTCTGTCCTCAACGGGCATCCCTTCAGTAAATTCCGCCTGGTGGTGGCCTACACTCATCATCATCATCACCACTTTGTGTGGGGGAAGTAAACAGTGGTTACCCTACATGTAGCCTCTCCCACGCCACGGCAATGTGGAATTTCCATCACAGTCTCGGCACTGCAAAAGGCGATACGAACGCCGCTTCGTCCAAAAGTTGACTCGATGTACGCATCTCGATTTCTCTCATCTCAATATCATCACTCCCCCACCCTCTGTCTCTCTCTCTCTCGATCTCCCCGTGTCCCTTCCCCTCGGCGCGCCCAAGGTTTGGTTCCAGAACCGGCGCGCCAAGTTCCGCAAGCAGGAGCGCGCCGCGAAGAACGCGTGCGCCGCCAAGAAAGCCGAGGCGCGCGCCGACGATGACCCCAAGGAGGTCAAATCCGCAGCACCGGACAGCACCGCGTCGAGCAGCGGAGTCGGGGTGGGCTTGGGAATCGGCATCGGACCCTGCGGTCAGGGCTCGGTCCAAGGCGGAGGAGTCGGGAACGGCAACGCGATATCCTCGGGCGGTCTCTCCATCCCGTCGGGCCCGCACGGGGTCACTGTGCAATCGTCGGGAGGAGCTGGCGGAGGAGGCGGTGGTGGCGGCGGTGGAGGCGGCGTGGGACCCGTGGGGTCATGCGGGAGCCTGAGTCCCGCTTCCGACTGCGGCGCACGATCTGCGGCGGCGGCAGCGGCAGCTCACGCGGCGGCAGCGGCCGCAGCTTGGACGAGCCCCGTGCCCGGGGTGACCGTGTGCGAGGCCCTGGGGGGGCCCTTCGCCAGCGTCCTGTCGTCCCTGCAGCGGCCCGCAGGCATGAAGCCCTCGCCAGTGAAGAGCCACATCTTCTGAAGATGGTGTGGATGGAGGGGATGGATGCGCGAGGGAGGGAGGGAGATGAGGAGGAGACGGGGGGAGGAGGAGGAGAAGGAGGAGACGGGAGATGGGGGTTTAGAGCGTAGAGGGTTGGGGAGGGCGACGTGATACCGGTGGTGGTGTTGGTGGTGGAGGATGGAAAGGATGAGGAACGGATGTGAGGACTGATTGTCAGGGAGAAGGAAACGGAGGTGGTGGTAGTGATGTGGTGGGTGATTGAAAACAACGATGACGATTGATAATGAACATGTTCATGTGGTCGATTGATATGGATGTACGGGTGATTGATAGAAGATGATGATGATGAAATTGATGATTAGAGATAACATGATGAGCGTGCTGAAAGATGATCGCGATTATGATGATGATAGTAGTTTTAATTGTTGATGGATGTTGATGATGATGATGATAGTAGTAGTTTTCATTGAAGATAATGATGAGAAAGCCGAATGGTGATCACGGTAGCGAATGACGTCTGCGGATAATGAAGATGACAATGATCATTACGACAGTGGAGATGATTATTCCGAGATGATGACGATGGTGGCAATCGCCATTCTGATGCGATGATCAAGATGACGACGCCGATGATGATGATGATGGAGACTTTGATGATCACGATGACTCCTTGAACCACCCAGGGCTGCCACAGACCGTCGTTTACTCTGCCCAGAAGAGTGCCATCACATGACGTCTTTTCGCGACAAATCGCACGAGGTCTGTCCGCCTCCCCCCTCCCTGTAGCAGTGCTATAGTGTGTGATATAGTGTATATCGGACGCTATAGTCCATATGTATTTATTACGTGAGTATGCTGTAGCACGCTATGATATGCAGTATATATGAAATGCTATTGTATGTGCTTTATGCAATGCGCTTAGTGTAATATATACTGTACATCGTGCCACGAGCGCAATTAAACAGTATAATCATTTTAGTTCATTTTCAATTCACTGCTAGATGAAGCTCCCCTCTCCACCCCCAACCCGACTTCGTGTGGGTCGCAAGGATTTGTGTGAACATACTTCACCACAGAGGCTTGTGTGAATTGGTGACGACAAGGGAGGGGGTGTGGGGAGGCCCAGGACTGGTTCGGATATTAGTCGGTGAGCCACCGATGTTAGCCGTGTCCGGGAGTCGAACTCAGGTGGCCGGGTTCATAGAGAGCCATGCGCAAACCACTGCGCCACCGCTCCCCTTCCACCCATCCCCACGAGCACTGTATATGCAATATATATCTCAACATACAGGTAGGTGACTTATAGAACATCGACAATAGGTGTATAGACTCTACATGCGCAGTATACACGACTGTAACATTAAAGAGAGTATAAGTCGGCACATTCCTTGTTAACGGAATTAGAACGGAACGACACAACAAACGCCATCGCGTTCATCAATATCAGGGCTCGGGTTTTTATTACTTTTCAAGTACAGAATCTAAAAGTGACAGCGCTGTCTCCCCGACAGACCTGGTCTTCACCTGAGGACGGCTGCTTGCGTTGTGGCCGAAACGTCGTGAGAATTATTTTTATTATGTTTTATTTTTATTGTTTTATTATTTCCCTTCTACGTGACTTTACCGAAAGAACCAAGAAGATGAATCCCTGCATCTTCTTAGGTTCTTTCGGTAAAGCCACGCAGAAAGTAAAATAAAATAAAAACAAAAATCACGACGTTTCGGAGGCAACACAAGTCTCCGTCATCAGGTGGAAACGTCGTGATTTTTGTTTTTATTTTATTTTACTTTCTGCGTGGCTTTACCGAAAGAACCTAAGAAGATGATTCCTTGCAGTCACGAAAGCTTCAAATCTAGAATGAATCCCTGCAGTCACGAAAGCTTTAAATCGAAATCTAAAAGTGTTCTGGATGATGATGACGACGACGACGACGAGGGATGATGAACATATTAATGTCGGGAGTCGTGTTGGTACGGACAGAGTCACAACTTTAAAATCCACGCCTTTTGATGCGTCTGTTGCGTATTGGGGCTAATTGCGTTACCGTGCAAGTTGTAAAATCGCGCACGCTGTGGCCCCGTGCCCGGCGTGCGCCACGCGACTTCAATTCTCACCCAACCGCGGCCACAACGTTGATGCCTAACCACTCGGAAACGAAACGTGTCCGTCACTGCAAGCATCTGAGCCGCACTAATCAGAGACTAGAGGGGAGGTGGGCGGGTGGGGGTGGGAGCGGGGGGGAGATAAGGAGGGTAAAAAAAATTAGACCTGGTTTTAAACATAAAAGTAGTTTTTTTACGAATTATTTCAGCACCCTCAGTCACTTCTCTGCGTGGGCCTCAGCAGATAGTTAGATAACTGACTGGAGTGCGCGCGCGCGCGTGTGTGTGTGTGTTAACTAACGCGTGGTTGCCCGAAGCTAAGTATTATTTAAACGTCCTGGTCGACCCGGGAAAACAAAGTAATTAAGTACGCACTGCCAAGGGCGACGGAATATTATAGTGAGTGAGTGATGATGATGTTGCTGATTATGCTGATGCCATTTATTTATCCAGAAGCGCCTCGGCGAGTCTCAAGACTCCTTTTTCCAGAGGGTCCTGAAAATAGTTTATACAGATACGTATGTACGTGTGTGTGTGTATATGTGTGTATGGGGAGCGGTAGTGCAGCGGTTAGCGCGCTGCGCTATGAACCCGGAGACACGGGTTCGATTCCAGCTCACGGCCAACACCAGTGAAGATTATCTGAACCGGTCCTGGGCCTCCGCTAGGTCGACTCAGCCTGAAATGAGTACCTGGTGCGGTGTGTAAACATCGCCACTGGGGAGACAAAGGCGGTCGGGCGTGGTGCTGGCCACCCACCCCCTCGTGTACCGTTTCGGCCTTCATAGGTGCTCGCTAACAGCACTTGCCCCTACAGTCTGTTAAGGCTATACGGGGGATCTTTGTTTTGTACGTGTGTATGTGTACAAATGTACGTACCTCGTCGTCCATCCAATATGGGCAAGTGGTCTGTTTCTCGCGGAAATGTCATAGTCGAACTCATGAAATAGCTCACGAAATGACACTCACCCACGGGGGTTGTCCAGTCACCCACATTCTCAGCCAACACACGAAACGCACACCCGCAAACGCCACACAATACAACATGCAAACACGCACTCATTTTACACGTAGGCTTTCATGACCAAAATTAAGATGCATAGTTAGTTTCTAGTTCGGGTTAAATCGTGTCGGTAGAATGTCAATTTGTGTTTAACTATAACCCACCACACGAAAGAGCCAATCAATTCAGGTTGGCACGTGGGCTAAATGATACTGCACGGCCAAATTATTTGCTTTTTCAGCAAAGCCGGAGGACCGATGACAAGGTTGCGCTCTCACGCAAGAGCGTAGCCCTTGTTAACACTGGATGTAGGCATCTCAAGCGAAACGTCGAACAAGACTGTCAATTCATCGACAGACCTGTTCTCCACCTGAGGACGGCTGCTTGCGTTGTGGCCGAAACGTCGTGAGAATTATTTTGTTATGTTTTACTTTTATTATTTTATTATTTGCATTCTACGTGACTTTACCGAAAGAACCAAGAAGATGAATCCCTGCAGTCACGAAAGCTTTACATCGAAATTTAAGACTGTCAATTGTCAAAATTTTACTTTTCAAAATGCCCAATTTGGGGATGTATTTTCCCGTGACGTGTGAAAGATTGATTTTATCAGCTCAGTCTCGCGGTGGATGATTATACAGTACAGCAGTGAATAACGAAACAGTTGACGATGTTTGTTTGCATGTTCGCCACACGTACCGTGTGTGGTTAATGCAGTACTTGGTTCCTTTGTAAAGGTTTCTATTTGGCGCTTGAACATCTTCATAACGCCCCCGGTTTTATTGCCAGCAAAGGAAAAAAGCTATTCTTCTTTCATTCATAATTGACATTGTACCTACGTGACGATCTCGCCCAAAGGAAACTATACACGAATCGCACACACACACACATCACCATATCACTAGCACGCGACAAAATCCCAAATCCTGACGTGCCGGCGTTTAGACACCGTTCCTTCCTTTGTTTGGTCCGCAGTTTCAAGATTGCCTGAGTTTCTCAGGCATTTAATGTGGCTCGCCTGTCAGACAATAACCCTACAACCGTGTATGACTTTGTATTTATTTAGTTTATCCCCAAGATAACCGAGCATCGTCGATGAACATAATGACAATATGAATTAGTCGAACCAGTTTTCGTCGTTGTACATATACCCATCCGGTTAGCGTGTTATATAAATCGTCGTCAACATACTTTCGTGTTCGCTTATATAGGCTCTATAAAATATAAATACAGTCCGCACCGGCATTGGTGACTAGTCGTATACGATAAGGTAGGGCTCGATTTCGATCGAATATATTCCGGTTAGCTGATAAACTGGAGTTAGACCACGGGACCCGATAGCCACAACCATTCACGAAATGTATACTGGATGCGGTGTGCCGGGTGGTGAACGATGTTCGGGGTTCGCTGGTAGGCATGCGACCACACAGCCATCACGAGATGTATACTGGATGTTGTGTGCCGCGTGTGGAGTATTTATTCCGGGTGCCCCGGTATTATCCTGATGGAGCGGCGGGTTGCAACCTGACCCAAGCAAGTCGCCACGGCCATAATCGAGGCGTATACTTGACGCGGTGTGCCGGGCGCGGAATTTTTCTTTTTTCTTTCTTTCAACCCCGGGTCGTGGACCCGGCTGAAATGAAGCCCTGCTGTGTGTAATGTCGCTATAATGGGATGATGAGCGGGGATACATTCGCGCGCGCCGTTCGCGTTGTTGTATATATCCATGGCGTACGTATACAGTATTGGCTCTCTGCACTGTGTTGTGACCATAAATCGGTGCTGGTCGGATGTTCAATAAAGGGTTAACACAAATGTGCGAGAGAGTGTGCGTGTGCTTTTTTTATTGGACCGCGCTGTGTCACAATATTTTGGAGTGTGGGCGCTTGGTGGTTTTTTACATTTTTTGTGACATCCCTATTGCTTTGTGTGTAATGTGACATCCCTTACTTATCGCGATAATCGTCATATCATCTTCTTGGTTCTTTCGGTTTTATTTTTATTATTTTATTACTTCCCTTCTACGTGACTTTACCGAAAGAACCAAGAAGATGAATCCCTGCAGTCACGAAAGCTTTAAATCGAAATTTAATCGTCATATCGTGAATACTTAAACTCCACTGCTGTAGTAGTGAAGCGGTCTAGGAGTAGGGATCACAGTGATGAGTGGAGTACTGTCGTTAGTTTGTCGAATTAAGCAGAACACTGAATGAAAGACACTTTTTTTTAAAGGTTGATTTGTGTATGAAGTCGGCATTGTCGAGGAGAGGCATGAAGGTCGAGGCTGTCCAATGCCTCTGCGAAGAAGAGGAGAGAGCAGAGGAGAGTATCACGGTTGGCTACGTACGGTGCGAAAGAAGCTAAACAATACAAAGTCTAAATTTTTACTCATTTTTAATAAAAATTTCCAATATGAGATTTTCTATTCGGTTATTTTTATTGACTCTCTATTCATATAAACTATATATCCATATAGTTTATATGGATATTTTGTTTAAGTGATTTGTTTACATTTTCTATACTTTGCACTCCTATCGTTTTTGTTGTTGTAATGTTTGTTGTAACGTTGTTGTAACCTTATGACCTGGACATGTGTGAAAAAGAGCTTTATAGCTAATCGGATTCCTCCTCCAGTCTAACTATGTAAACATTCTGATGATTTCTAGATCCCCCACCGCGGATAAGCAATTTGGCCGTCGCGGCTGTAACAGGATTGAATGAATCCGCGACAGAATGAATAATAAATTATGTTAATGTCAGGCAGCCAATCAGCGTCAAGGGGCGGTCTAATCTGGGTGCAACAGAATGAGATAAATTATGTTAATGTGAATAAGCCAATCAGCTACATCATGGGACCTCCTTTGCCAGTACTGTACCAAAATATACCAATAGGGTTTTTACTGGCAAAGGAGGTCCCATGATGTAGCTGCTTAACCCCGAGCTTACCCCGAGCCCTTATTACTCTGGTAGTGCGTTGTCTTGAACTGTGCGCCTTTTGGCGTCATCTGGTCGAACACCATATGAGACGAGGCTCCAAAGAAAGCTGTCTCTGGTGTGGACCAATCAGCAGAGGTGGGACAAAGTCATTGTTATGCAAGTCCAAGTCGAGTCGCAAGTCATCAAATTCATGACTCGAGTCTGACTCGAGTCCAAGTCACATGACTCGAGTCCACATCTCATAGGTGGGACAAAGTCATTGTTATGCAAGTCCAAGTCGAGTCGCAAGTCATCAAATTCATGACTCGAGTCTGACTCGAGTCCAAGTCACATGACTCGAGTCCACACCTCTGCCAATCAGTTTCAAAGACAATGCATAAATGACCAGAGTATTGTGTTTTTGTTTGCATTTGACTGCAAGTATTGCGGTTAATGTAGACATGATTCCTTGCAAAAGGTGTCAGTTTTGTTGCCAGAAAAAAGGGGAAAACCCCTATTGGTATAAGCCAATCAGCGTCAAGGGGCGGTCTAATCTGGGCCTTTACCAATCCACAAATCGTCTCTTTGGAACCGGGAATCGTGTGCGATCCGCAAATCGTCGGTTTCGATCCAGAAATAAAGTTACAAGAATTGCTTTCAACTAAATCTTGACTGAAAGTTTTCGTGACTGCAGGAATTCATTCATATTCTTGGGTCTCTCGGTAAAGTCACGTAGATGAGTTCAAAGAAAATAGCAAAAAATAACAAAGAAAACTTTTTTTTGGAACCTTTCTAGGTGATTTTACCGAAAGACCCAAGAATACACTTTTAACTATTTAAAAAAATATTTTCTAAATATCACAGCTAATGTGTTCGAGCATGGATACAAGCATCGATCAAGCTTTGGATCCTTAAAAATCGGTCGATTCCCATTCAATCGTTAAAAATACCGTCTCATACCTGTCAACCCCTTATCAGTGCTGCAAACCTTATTACAGACCAATTCAGACCTTAGTGGTCACCCCGTGCCCTTTATAAATCTCAACGTTCATCCTACAAAGTCCCATCACAAGGGAGAAACACAGACAATTTGACAATTTAATTTGCCCGCAATGAAACGGCTGTACGCCGTACAAGAATACGGGGTAAACCACATGGGTTGACAGGTACGCTACTATACACCAGAGGTGTGGACTCGAGTCATGTGACTTGGACTCGAGTCAGACTCGAGTCATGAATTTGATGACTTGCGACTCGACTTGGACTTGCATAACAATGACTTTGTCCCACCTATGAGATGTGGACTCGAGTCATGTGACTTGGACTCGAGTCAGACTCGAGTCATGAATTTGATGACTTGCGACTCGACTTGGACTTGCATAACAATGACTTTGTCCCACCTCTGCTATACACTATACACTACTATACACTACAACTACTATACACTACACTATACATCAATAATATGTTTTTTGGGGTAGATCGCGTAAATATATAAATGTGTCGTTAAACCCGCCACCACCCGACACAGCCATCTAGTAAGGGTTGTCAGAATCGCCTCTACATTAAGGAACTAAACAGACTTCTCCACAAATCTGGCTGTCGCCTGATGAAGCTGGTTGTAATTACTGGCGAAACGTCGTACTCCGATTGTAAATGTTGTGGCTTGGCTCTCCAACACACCGGTGTGCTGTACTAGTACACTACACTATACACTACACTATACACTACACTATACACTACACCCCTGTGTGCTGTACTAGTATACTACACTATACACTACACACTATACACTACACTATACACTACACTATACACTACACTATACACTACACTATACACTACACACTAGTGCTGTACTAGTGACGAATTGACCACGTTCTGTTTACGTGACAACCCTCACTAGTTGGCTGTGTCGGGTGGTGGCGGGTTTTGACGACACATTTATATATTTACGCGATCTCACCCCATAAAACCTCTATTATGAACTGCTGTGCCGTCGACCCCCGTTCCAGTATTCCTTCTCGAGGGCAAAGCTACGCCCCATCTCTCCATATACGGCCCCAAAACATAAACATACGGTAAATTATGTTAATGTTTCAAATTTATGTCGCTGATGGATAAATTATGTTGATTATATCTAAATAATGTTGATGATGGACACATTATGTTGATGATGGATAAATTATGTTGTTGATGGATAAATTATGTTGATTCCAGATAAATTATTCTATTATGTTTTATTTTTATTATTTTATTATTTCCCTTCTACGTGACTTTACCGAAAGAACCAAGGAGAGATCAATTATGTTGATGTTGGATAAATTATGTTGATGATAGATAAATTATGTTGATGCCAGATAAATTATTTTATTATGTTTTATTTTTATTATTTTATTATTTCCCATCTACGTGACTTTACCGAAAGAACCAAGAAATCAATTATGTTGATGTTGGATAAATTATGTTAATGACAAATACATTATGTTGATGAGGTGAGAAGGGAGCCAATCGGTGTCGCGCATCGGAGGACGCCCCGCCCACCACCCCCGCCCCGCCCCGCCCCGCCCTGGGAAATGTGGAAGCCGCCTCAGCGGTGCTGCAATGGCGGCACGGGTCTCGTACTTTTACGACGCGGACGTGGGCAACTTCCACTACGGTGAGGGAGGCAGGGCGGACGCGAGGAAGGAAGCGACGAGCGAAAGCCTGGACGATCCGTCGTCGTCCAGGAACCGTCAGAAAGCTGTTGCACGGTCCCTGTGTTGTGGCGTTTGTTGTTGTTGTTGTCCTGCGTTCACGGCTCAAATGGCTGGTGGGTTTTGCGATCCTTAGGCTTCAATCGGCCGCGTTACGCGGTTTTTTTAATTTAGTCGACGGTAACATAATTTACTTTATTTATTCTATTTGTCTCGCGCAAGAGTCGCACTGAGTCTTTGTCAGCAAGGGGGGGGGGCTGCCACAGCGGGTTTATTCTTTTTACGGACATCTGTCGTATGGGGGAGAGCGGGGAAGATCTTTATAGCTCATCGGATTTCTAAATAAATATTCTGATGAAGATGTTTTTTTGCGCCATTTAATTGATGGAAGTTCATTGTCCCGCGTCGGGAGGAAATCGGAACACCCGGAGAAAAACTTGAGCGAAGGTGTGGGAGGTAAGGGGGGTAGCAACACACACACACGGGTGTCAACGTACAGATGGAAACAGATGGCAATTAGTCTCACACTCGCTGGACAGCCACATCCGGGCGAGCCTGGGTTTAATGGCAAGGTACCTCGATGCTATACACCAAGCGCTGGGTTACATTGGGCGCAATGTGTTGCAGTGCAGTGGATGTTCTTTGTCGTGTGAGGGTCTGTGGCTCTTTGAGGCTTTTTTGGGAGATTAGGGGGCGCTCTGTGAGCCTTTGTGGGGGGAATGAGTCATTGTGGGGGGCCTAAGTTTGGTTCTGTTGGTCCTTGGGGCTTAGTTTGTATGACAACGTGGTGGGATTTCGTTCGTTATTTGGGATTTTGGGGAGTGGGACAAGGTTTTTGCTATATGAATCTTCGGGGCGGGCTTTGGTTGTTATCCTTGGGGGGCATAGTTTGGATTTGAGCCCGTCTTGCGTCACAATTTGGTTCTTTGAGCCCATGGAAGGGCTTTGGTTTTATGAGTCGTTTGAGGGCTTAGTTTTGTGAAATGAGTCCATGTGGGGGGTAAACATTGGCCCTATAAACACCTGGGGTGCTCGGTGGAACTATATAAGCTCTTGAGGGGGGTGGTGGGCTTTGTTTTGATCTCTTGAGTCCTTGGGGAGAATAGTTTGGGTACATGTGTCCAACAAGTTTGCAGCATTTCGTCCCTGTACTATCCACTGTATGAAGTCCATGCCTCTTTGTTTCCCCGTGTGCCCAGGGCCTGGCCACCCGATGAAGCCACATCGCCTGGCGCTCACCCACAGTCTCGTGCTGCACTATGGCCTTCACAAAAAGATGATGGTCAGTGGCTGTGCACTATCACCAGGGTTGTTCTTCACCGTTTGGGCAACCTCACGGTCAAAATGTCAAATCCCTTCTTGTGTTTTTGGAGGTGGTTAAATTTGGTTTTCGAAAATATGGCTTTTTAATCTAAACATTTAATGGCTTCACACACACACACACAATACAAAAGTCAATTGCAGCGTGGATGAAAACTCCAGTTTGTCTGAACGCTTCCAACACCAATCGGCGCACTGACCAGCTCGGAGAAGCTTGGCCTAATGAACCTCGCACTACGGGGGGAGGCCTTCGACCAGCAATGGATGAATAACTGGTTGCTGCTGCTGCTGCTGTACACGTAGGCTTGGTGTGCAAGGCGCACGGCTTGCATTGTCGGTGACGGTGCCTGCGCCCCGCGTTCCGCAGGTCTACAAGCCGTACCGCGCGTCGCAGCACGACATGTGTCGCTTCCACTCGGAGGAGTACATTGACTTCCTGCAGCGCGTCACGCCCCACAACATCCAAGGCTTCACCAAGAGCCTCAACACTTTCAACGTCGGGGACGACTGGTGGGATTTTTTTACTACTCCTCCTCCTCCCTCTACTTTTGGGTGCAAAATCACAACTTCTAGCATAAGGATTCGAACCTCCATCCCTTATGAGTCAATGTATTTTGCAATTTGGCGTTGCGTTTTTTATATTTAATATTTGTAGGGGTGTAACGATTCACTCCCATCCCTTCTAGACGTTCACTCGGTCGTCTGGTTTCAGGTGTATAATCAAATGGTTAAATAATAATTTCATTCGTATTGTGGTAAATGTAGCACTCTCCAATGCCTACAGTCACGTGAAACAATGCATCGATACATAAATGAAGAGCTGGCACCACTCAGGTCCTGGGTTTGAATCTGGACAGACCAATAATTCGGCGAGATTTTCAGTGTCGCAAGTTGATGATCTCGTTCTGGTCACCAAATGTTTCACGGAGCACATATACAATGAACATAAAATTCACATTTAAATTCCAACTCTTGATTGAAACCCTTTTACCTTGGTCGACATGCAGTGAACGCTCTTCATAGGGCATATACACTCAGGTGTGGATGTAGTACCCTTGAGTAGTTCTGCGATGTCATCTTCCAAGGCCATTCTTGGAAATATGTTGATGCATTGCTAGTTGCAGAGCTCCGAGTGGACATGTAATTGGGGGAAAATGCTACTGTGAAAAAAATCATGACACTCAAGAGCGTGCGTTTAATTTCTTTCTCTGATTCTCATGCGCAAAATTAGTTCAGATCGCCCCTACAGCCAGTAGAGGGGATACAATGCAACACAATGGTAAAAGACTTGATTCTGCAGTTGAACCGCGACCCTACATCATTACAATTCACCGAATTGCGATGTTGCAAAACATTTGAGGGTTACAACAAAAAGTTACATGCAGGAGAGTTGCAACAGTTCTATCATCTGCTGTAGGCATCGGGCTGGTTTTCCACCGACCGTGTGGCGTTGTCATTCCCACAGCCCCGTGTTTCCCGGTCTCTTCGAGTTCTGCGCAAGGTACACGGGTGCCTCTCTGCAGGGAGCGACGCAGCTCAACAACAAGGTGAGCTCACTTTCCGCTCGTGCCCATACGATCGCATTCATTAATGGATCCTAACACATCGGGTGGATATCGCCGCACAGTTTTGAGCAGCTCAATATCTGGGTTTACACTCCAGGGGCAGGTTTGGTGTTGGGAGTGGATAGCATCACTCCCAGTACATTCTGCTGCTAAAACACTTGCTTCCTGTGTGTGTGTGTCATATCCCTTTACCCCCCCCCCCCCCACAATTAGATGTGCGATATTGCAATCAATTGGTCTGGTGGGCTTCATCACGCCAAGAAGTTTGAGGTAACGTGTTCTGCTCATCAGAAAGTTGTCTTTGCTTTTTCACGTGAAAGTAAGGTTTACAAAACGGGCGGCTTCTCCCGTGAAATTAGATCGCAGAAGGGAAAAATGCTGGTATGTGGGGTAGTCTTGCTGTGTTGTGTGTTTGCCGCTGCTGGTTTGTGTCATTTAAACAAATCTTGTCTTGACTCTGTTTTCAGGCATCGGGATTTTGCTATGTCAATGACATAGTTATTGCCATCCTGGAGCTGTTGAAGTAAGTTTGTTGTGTCTCTTGATTTCCAGGATTAATTTACTTCCACGAATAAATTGTTTGCTGTAATATACTTCATATAACAGCCAGCCCAAGGGTGAATGTTTTGAGCAACATGGCCAAAGTGGTCGATTCTAAAATGATGTTCCAAGCAAAGCAACATAAATTGGTGATTATTCTTAAGAGTTGCTATTTTGCAATTATGAATGCAAATGTTTTTTTTATTTGCATGCATGCAAGTTAGTGTTTATTTTTAAAGTTGATATGAATATTTAATCTTTATTGAGAATGTAATTATTTAATGTTCTTCAGTAAGTTGTTCATTTCTCAAATGTTACGTCCTGCATTGATTTTGCGTATGCATGATAATTTGCTGTTTTTGCTCGACTAATTTAAACGCAAGCCTCGGTGAACAAAGAGATGTCGACTCTCACTGGGCACCTATATAATTTACAGCCCTTTGTCCCCACTGCTCGATGAAGGCTGCCCTACGCCATATTAGCTGTACGGATTGTTTGACTCTACTTCATTATGCTGGTCAGTGTAGGTTGGTGAAGTGGGGCCCGAGACCAGTACAGATATTCTTATCCATTGCTCATATCCGTGGCCAGACATCCAACTTGGGTCCACCAGGTTCATCGCGCAGTGTGCTAACCTCAGAACCACTGCTTCCACTCCTTCCTGGGTAATTAGGCATTATTATCTGCATATTAAACAGCTGCTGGTGATTGCAAAGAAAAGGTAATTAAATAATTATAATAATTTACGGCCCTTTTATCCACGCAGTCCCCACATGGGTTACTTTCTGGGCAGCAGAGGGTAGTGCTGCAATATAAATTGTCGTACTATATCTATGTACTATTTTTTTATTTTAGCAGGTAGGGCCCACTGAGCTATATAGATATTTTTTCAGAAGCGACCTGGCCACAAACGTTAGCTCAACGAAGTGGCTTACCACGTGAAAATGTATAGCAGTCAAATACTCTCAACGCATGTTGATTCAAAATGTGTAGGGCGAAACCGTAGGACACGGAGAATAATCCACACGACCACGGGGAGAGAGACGTGCGAACTCCAAATGTGCTCCCATGTCTAATCTCACTGCCATCACCGAACCCACGCTGACCAGCATGGTGAAGTTAGCACATTCACGACCGACCATTGCGCGGAGAGGCCTTCATCCATTGACACGTACGTGCCATTCCGCTGATGGACAGAGCGCTGCCCCCACGCACTCGGTCAGTCGTGGGCCGTGTCTCTCGTTAGCCATGCGTGAGAGAGCGATCGTCGGTGCCACTGCGCGCGCAGGTACCACCCGCGTGTGCTCTACATCGACATTGACATCCACCACGGGGACGGGGTGCAGGAAGCCTTCTACCTCACCGACCGCGTCATGACCGTGTCCTTCCACAAATATGGGAACTACTTTTTCCCCGGAACAGGTGAGAGGGGCACCCCCCCCCCCCCGGGAATTATTTATTTCTTTAGCTGTTAAACGTCTTTTAAACGTGTTGTAATTCTCGTCAGGTCCCATCGTGTAAAGTATACAGTCTTCAACTTCTGCTATCCACTCTGTCTTTCTGGCCTGTATTAATATGCTGTGAAGAAGGGCCATTGCTCGAAACGTCGCCAGTTATAATTTTTTGCTTTTAAGGTCACAGTGTTATTTACGCACGTGTCAAGTTTTTTGTGCTTGTCCAACACTGCCAACGCAAATCACCAAATAATGTATCAAGTGATTAGTTGCGGTCTATATCGAATGTGCTTCAAGTTCCTGTGTAACAATTCGTGAACAACTACTGACATTTGTCAAAATATTTCTATATCTCTTGGCCTCCTAGTCATGTTTGAAAGCATTATTTTCCATAACATACACTTGGTCTGTTGTTGGTGTACACTGCCTTAACTGTATATCGATCTCATCAGTTCTCCAACACTGAGCAGGCTTGAGCCTGGATAGTGGTTGGATGGGCAACCACCATCAATAGAAACAGGTGTTATAGGCTGATGTAGGGCTACGTGATGGGCAGCAGGTTGGGCTATGCAGCAAAGTCCACTCTGAAGCAGACAGCGGGAGTGTATCATGGATATTATAAACCCGCAGTATTAATCGGGGTGGCCGCTGGATTCGAACCGTCAACCTCTGAAACAAGCGATGAACGCTCCAACTGAAACATGCGTTTAGTGTATTTGGCTGCTATAAATTTCCGCTTGATAAGCCATTTCGTTGGGCTATCATTTGTGGCCAGGTCACGTCTGAAAAAACAGCTATATAGCTCAAAGTATGAAAAATAAGAATAGGTTTTACCCTTTCTGGCAATAAAATGCAGTGTGTTTTTTGTTTGCATTCTGACCACAAGTATTGTGGTTAATGCAGACATGATTCCTTGTAAAAAAAAGGTTTCAGTTTTGTTGCCAGTAAAATGGGGAAAAACCCTATTCCTAATAAAATAGGTGTTAAGATATTAAAACACCAAATAGATACATTTTCAATGCATATGCTATCAGACCATGTTTGTTTGCATGTTTTTACAGCAAGTACTTGTGGTTAATACAGACTTGATTCCTTGCAAAAGGTATCTATTTTCTATTTGAAAATCTTAACACCTATCCTTACCTGTTAAAATAACAAAAAGTTTTTCTACTTTTTATAATGTTTAGACAGTGTTGAGTGTGGGGCAGGACCTGTGGCGTGACATCGCGGCTGACGTGCTGCCGTGTGCCGCACCTCACAGGTGACATGTACGAGGTGGGTGCGGAGAGCGGGCGCTACTACTCCGTCAACGTCCCCCTGCGGGACGGCATCGACGACCAGTGTGAGTTGCAGTGCGACTGCCCGATCGTCAATTTTATTTTTTTACATCAATCTTGTTTTGTTGAGGGTAGCTGCCATATCTCTTCACTCTCCTTAAACCTCTGATCACGGAGAACTGCAGTATTCTACGGAGCGTGTGACAATATCAGTCGGTCATCCCCAGGACTCGGGACGGTCCTGACTGAGTGACGTTTCATTCCAGTCCATGGATAAATGAGAGGCGATTGGTATCTGAACCTGTGATGGGCCTGCCCAAGGTCGACTCAGTCTTTAAATCAATACAATACTAAGGTGTGTGCAAGCATTGTGGGGAGAGACCAAAGGTGGCCGGTCTTGGCACTTGCCACACCACAGAGCCCCCTGAGTGCAGTGTCACTTTTAATAGGTGCTCACTAACAGTACATGAATTTCGATTTAAAGCTTTCGTGACTGCAGGGATTCATCTTCTTGGTTCTTTCGGTAAAGTCACGTAGAAGGGAAGCAATAAAATAATAAAAACAAAACATAATAAAATAATTCTCACGACGTTTCGGCCACAACGCAAGCAGCCGTCCTCGCCTTCTACGTGACTTTACCGAAAGAACCAAGAAAATAACAGTACATGCCCCAAATGTAAATTCTCTACAGAAGGTCTTGGTTTTTGACGTATACTTTTTGATTGCTGGTTGTATGCAGGCTACAGGCTGCTGTTCCAGCCAATCATCAAGCAGGTGATGGACTTCTACCAGCCCACGTGCATCGTGCTGCAGGTACGATCGCCCAGCAAAACCGTGTGTGTGCGCATGCCATCCCATTTCTTATCGATTTGGCTCTATCTTCTTGGTTCTTTCGGTAAAGTCACGTAGAAGGGAAGTAATAAAAGAATAAAAATAAAACACAATAAAATAATTCTCACGACGTTTCGGCCACAACGCAAGCAGCCGTCTTCAGGTGAAAACCAGGTCCGTCGAGGCGACAGACGGACCTGGTTATTACTTCCCTTCTACGTGACTTTACCGAAAGAACCAAGAAGATGAATCCCTGCAGTCACGAAAGCTTTAAATCGAGATTTGGCTCTACTTGTTCGCAAGTTGTCCACTTGGTTCTGCACCATTGTGATACGCCCGCCTACCTGGCGTGCATGTATGTTGATCTTCTTTCGCACTGTATTTAGCGATCCGTGCTAATTGGAGATGCGTGTGTGTGTGTGCATCCTGTAATTAGTGCGGCGCCGACTCACTGGGCTGTGATCGCTTGGGCTGTTTCAACCTCAGCATCAAGGGACATGGGTAAGTGTTGGCGGCGGCTGATGGCGGTTTGCTTGCTGGTCTTGTTGAGTTCACACGTAACTACGAAGGGCGTCATGGAAAAACTTAACCCACAAAATCCCATTGTCCAGAAAGTAGGCTGCTAATTCCATTATTCCCATGACAGTTTGTCCAGAGTAGTCGTCTAGCAGATAGAAAAACTCCATTGGTGTATTGTGGTATGGAGTTCTACGAAGCATTGGGATCTGCGCCTGAGATGCTCCTTACAGATGTTAAATATAGTTTCATCTTCTTGGTTCTTTCGGTAAAGTCACGTAGAAGGGAAATAATAAAATAATAAACATATAAACATTAAATAAAATTCTCACGACGTTTCGGCCACAACGCAAGCAGCCGTCCTCAGGTGAAGAACAGGGCTGTCGGAAAGACAGCGTCCGAATGACAGCCCTGTTCTTCACCTGAGGACGGCTGCTTGCGTTGTGGCCGAAACGTCGTGAGAATTTTATTTTATTATGTTTTATTATTTTGTTATTTCCCTTCTAAGTGACTTTACCGAAAGAACCAAGACGATGAATCCCTGCAGTCACGAAAGCTTTAAAACGAAATTTAATTATAGTTTGTTATGTTCTCGCGATGGGCCTTGAGACCGGGTGTTGTGTATGTGCGCGTCTAATGTCGGTCTCAGCGAGTGCGTAGACTTTGTGAAGTCGTTCAATATTCCGCTGCTGGTGCTCGGCGGAGGGGGCTACACCGTGAGGAACGTGGCACGGTGCTGGTGAGTCGCGCTTTCCGCCTGATCATGACAACGGTTGTCAGCCTATCGGTGATTACGGGTGGCGGTACCTAATGCCTTGGCGTTGATGTTGCAGGACATACGAAACCTCTTTGCTGATGAACGATCCCATAAGCGATGAACTTCCATACAACGGTGAGTGATTACTCAGGTTGCATCCTCGTGTAAACTTTACATATGCCAACTTTGGTAAGATGCAGTGGTGATGTCGGTTATACCGTATGGGTACGAGATCTGTATTTTTTAACAAAAGAACTCGAGAAAAAATGTCTGGCCTTTGATTACAGGTGCATGTGGAGAATGCTAGTGATATGAAAAATAAATAGGGGAAGTAAAATACAAATTGGGAATGAAACGGAAGTTTTGCAGATGTTATCAGGAGGCGGACGTTGCAATGAGTGGGACGTGTAGGAGAGAGGGGGGGCAGGTTGCCGATGTAGGCTTTGGATGGAACACCCAGGGGTGGACGAAGCAAGTGGGAGATCCACACCGTAAGAGCAGATCTTGAAGGTCGGATATTGACCTTACAACTGCAGTATCTGGAAGAAGAAGGAAGGGATGGCGAGGCATGGTGACCTGTCCTTGAACTCGTTACTCTTGATGATGTGCTTACACACTTGACGATAATCTCAATGTCGTTTTGTTTCAGAGTATCTGGAGTACTTTTCACCCGACTTCAGTCTGCATCCAGACATCAGCACTCGCATTGAAAACCAGAATTCCAAGCAGGTATGATGCACTTTCGCAAGTTTGAACGTAGGAAAGCTGCAGTTTCAACTTATTAGAAAGCCACGAGCCATATGCACGTTTACTGGTAGGAACCTCCTGGTTACACCAGCCCACAGGGGATTATTGTGTCCGTCGTGCAGGGAGGGGCTGGGTGGGGAGGGAGGGGCTGGGTGGGGAGGGTGGGAGGGGTGGGACTGGGTGGGGAGGGGCTGGGCATATTTGGGGAATACACCACGCCGCCGTTGACCCTGGCCATTGACCGAGCAACCCAACGTTCCTACCAGCTCCCTCCGCAGGAATGTGTTTAAACTAGATTGAAAACTAATTTCTTTAGAACTGATTTTTTGTGTTTAGTTTCTTATCCTTCCCACCTCCGTTTGACAAGGTTGTCTTCGTAAGGTGCGAAAGAAGTTCGACATACATGATGCTACTATATGGAACCTGCATAATCTACGAGATTACATACGATAACATTACGATATATTACAGTGTCTACAATGTACTGTTACCTTCATGTTAACACTAATTCACAGCCCATTTTCAAGCGAGCGCCAGATGAAGGCATCCCCCACCCCATGTCAGTCGTGGGGATTGCCTGAGACCATACTTCACCACACTGTTCACTGCAGTTTGTTGACAGTGGGAGCATAGCTGCAGGCACATAGAATTACAGTACCGTAATGTATGTTTCTGCTCTACCCTCTGCTGCCAACATCAGAGCCCTGTAGCAGCCATTAAACACCCTGCTTTATGCACGGTTGTCGCCCATCCAAACACAATCCAGGCTCAATCCTGCTTTGAGTTTGAGACCTGGTGAGATCGGGTACATTTTGTGTGATTTGGTCAAAGGGCTACAGCAGTGTTCTCCACTCATTTTCAGAGGGGGGGGCCACTTTTGCCAATAAAACATCAGCGTGAGGGGCACCACACATTTGAAACCAATTGGGTTTGACAGCATGATGGGGTGTTTTCACGATTTGTGCATTGACGGGGGTTGCACGTCAGCGACCGCGCTGAGGTCACCAGGGCCAGCGAGTGGCCTGCGGCCCTTGCATTAAAGAACGCCGGGCTACAGGGATATTTGTATATAAATAGCCTCACAGGTGCGATATTGAATTGTATTTACATTTTTTTGTGGTCTCTCCGTTATATGCAATTCCTGGTATATTTGCCCACGTTGTTTCGGATACACTGTCCAATACTTACCTTGCCTTCCGCACTGCACTGCAGTACTTGGAGCAAATCCGGCAAAGCATCTTTGAGAACCTGAAGATGCTGAACCACGCACCCAGCGTTCAGATCCACGAGGTTCCTTCCGACTTACTCAGCTACGAGCGCAAGGATGAGCCCAACCCAGACGCCCGCCCCGGCACGGACGACGCCATAGTCAAGTACGAACGCACTCACGCGCGTATACACACGCATCCACACACGAAATTAACCATATCCATACACACTTACCCATACACTAAAAGACAAAGATCCCCCGTGTAGCCTTGACAGACTGTAGGCGCAAGTGCTCTTAGCGAGCACCTATGAAGGCCAGAAGGGCACACGAGGGGGTGGGTGGCCAGCACCACGCCCGGCCGCCTTTGTCTCCCTCGTTGCGATGTTTTTACGCACCGCACCAGGTACTCATTTGAGGCTGAGTCGACCTAGGAGACGCCCATGACCGGTTCAGATAATCGTCACTGGTGTTGGCCATGAGCGGGAATCGAACTCGGGTTGCCAGGTTTGTAGCGCAGCGTGCTAACCGCTACACTAACACACACCTACCCGTACACACACTTGCCTGCCCATAGACTCACCTACTCGTACACGGACACGCTTATTGCTTAGCTCAGAGGTAAGGATCTTATGACTTGCGGGCTGAAAACGGCCCATATCTTAATTTTGTACAGCCCATAGGCCACATGTGGCACACAGTGTCCAGAAAGTTCCCAGCACGTGGAGTGAAACATCAGTATTAATGTCGAACAACGCTCAGGCACAACTTGAAATTGCATCGGAGAGCTATGTGGCACAACCGCAAAAAACATACGTCGTACCAATAGATTTGCATCGCCTAATTTACATGTTTTTGTTGTATTGTTTTTGCTTTATCCGGGCCTCCCCGATTACCCTGCATAATTGACAGGTGACTATTTAATGGACTGACCAGCCTACGATGCAATTGCCCCATAGGCTCCTGTCCATCCATTCGTCCCCAGTTGGTCACGTGTTTGTGTTCTGTGCTCACGGCGTTGCTCTGTGACGCCGTCGAGTGCCTACCCGTGACGCCACGCGATGTGTCTCTTGGCGAGCAGGCCCGATGCGGCCAACGAGTTTTACGACGGAGACCAGGACAACGACCGGGAGAGCGACGTGGAGGTGTGAAGGCCGGAGGTGCCACGCGGAGGCCTCGGACGCACGGAGGTGTGACCGTCCGAGCACGGATCTCTTCCACGATATCAATTAGGCGTGTAATGATGTATCGATTTGTAAATGATGATTATGGTCACAGTCATCAGTAGCCGTGAACTATCCACTGCTGGATAAAGGCTTCCCCCAAAGCGTTTCCTTCCCTCGCGATCCCGCAGTGTATAACAATCCACCCAATTCACGATTAGCTTATTTAATCGCTCAATCTTGGCGGTGGATGTCCACTTGGACGTGTTCTCTCTCCTTTGGCTGCCACTCAATCGTTAGGCTCGACCACTATGCCGTCATCCTTTTCAGTGATGTGTTACTGTTCTGAAGGCCTCTTAACCAATATGATGTGTCTGGCTTGCGTCTGCTCTCTGCTCTGGGTTCCTCTTCCTTTCAGTGTAATTCCAAGCATGCACCTTGCCATGTTTCTTGCACACTTTTCCGCTCCTGTTCCATTTAGTTTTTCCATGCCCATGTTTAAGTTATAGCGGATAGTATACACTGATTAGAAATATTCTTATCGAGGCACATTGGTACGTTGCGTTTCATTAGTAAGTTCATATTTGCAAAGGCCCCAAAACCTGCTCGTACACTCCTGACAGAGAGATCATCTTTAATGGTTTGTTGAACTTATATGTAACTTATATTTTACCTAACATTTTGCTTGCTCTGGTTTTATTTCTGGAGCGCTACTTCTAGACCAAGTTCTTCTATCACTTCCAGTAGTTCCTTTCCATTGGTTGTTACGCCCACAATACACGCATCGAATCGCTCGAATCGTACAGCAAACCCTTGCCCATCCCCCGGGGGTTACGTTCTTGAAAATATCCGCAATCAGTAAATCCGCAAACTCGAAGGCAAATGTGAAAAGTAGGTTGACGATTAATATTTTCTAACGCTAAATGCAGCTTGTACGGTAAATGTATAGAATAAAAAAACTAATGTATTGTACAATACTGTACACATCCGTGTACAGTAGTGTACAGTATTGTACATGACGGGAAGAAAAATCACGTGGCCACGTCGCTGCCACACTGGAGGCTGGGAATACATCACCTGGGGACCCGCCATGGGCTGCTTGGGAGACGAGATGGAGACAAGATGACGCGTATTTCTTTTCGCGGCAGCATCACCGCAAGCAGTACAGTTATGCACACAGGAATCTCCCTGTCAACTGCGAATGGTCAAGCCACAGGGGCGCCATCGGCGAACCGTCCCTCCAATAAATTTGGCGTAAAACCATGATGAGGAGGGAAAATCGTTACATGCCAAACATAAGATCCTACTTGATAAAATGGCCTTGTCACATGCGTGTGAATTTCTCAAAAAGTGTTATTTCTTGTAGTGACCATTTGCTGTGCTGTTTTCGTTGTAAACCAGAAAGGTCGGAAGGGATCCAACCAATCGCATAGTTGTAATTGTTTATTTTCAGTCGTCTATTTTTTTAGTATGGCTGTGATATTCACAGTGAAACAAGACAAAGTCTTGTGGTGCAATGATAATGTGACTTCTCAGATACAGTCTGTTTTCCTATAACGCGGTAGTTGCGTTCCTGTAGAACACCGCATTATAGAAAAATCACGTTCTAATAATACGGGCTAAAGCACAGTCCGCGATAACACGTGAGATGCGGATTGTGCAGGCTGAACAAAGATTGAGGCGCGTGGATAGCACGTGCCTCAATCTTAACCTGGAGTGCACGCACGCCCTGGGGGTGCGAGATGTTCTTTCGGAAGGTTAAGAACCACTGATCGAGAAGCAGAGGTCGCAACCGGGTACCCGATACCCGTACCCTACCCAATACCCGGCTACCCGTACCCGTTTGCGACCCTGCTGCGGCCGGGTACGGGTAGGCCGTGAGTCACTGGTGAGTAACCGTTTGTCACTCATTTCCCAACGTCTTGTCTCTTCTCACAATTTAAGTTCCTAGAATCAACCCACCCGCGCCTGCAACATGGCTTCATCCCAGAGGTCGCAATCGGGTACCCGATACCCGTACCCTACCCGATACCTGGCCGGGCACGGGTAGCCGGGTATCGGGTAGGGTACGGGTACCCGTTTGTGACCCTGGTGCAGCCGGGTAAGGAATCAAAACCCGTTTGCGACCTCTGTCGAGAAGTATCCCGCCTTGGATGAGGCTATGCCGAGGCAGCCGTACAACGGCTTATTCCGACTCGTGCGACGTTGTTCTGTTCGCTCAATCGCGTGATATCCAATTCACATTTGCGTCATTAAAAAAAATGCGTTCCCTAATCCATTCATCACGTCATATCCAATTTGCTTTGTGAAAACGCGGCGTTATAGGAGAACAGACTGCACGTGAATACATCGAGTACTTTACTCGTGGTAAAGTATGACCTGTAAGCCCTGATCTACGTTGTAATAAATATGTACATCTGTTAATCAGTTGTGTGAATGTGTACCGACTTGCGTTGCACAGTGCAGAATAGTGGCGTGCATATTATTTTGTACATAAATGCGTTTTAAAAATAAAGGCAATGTCTTTTTGTACAAAGCAGTGATTTAGTTTTTTTTGTGTTTGGAACGATTCCTATTTAAGTTCCCATACCATCGATACGTACAAAACAGTGCCTAGGTTCTGTACATTTGTCAAATCGATAGTTACAGAAATGTTAAAGTGCCCACTTAATTATAAAGTACAGGATTGAATTCCCTGCCTGCATATAATGTAATGCAGGCGTTTATAAATGCCCTGCTGGATGAAGGCCTTTCTACGCAGTGTTGGTAATGGGGGTTGTTTAACAAAAATTCACCATGCTTGCCACATGAACCGCAATTCCTTGTGGATCTCGTCAAGGAGCATAAACCATCCCGCGAGCTCCAGTCATCCTTGCAGCGTCTCTTGTCTAACCATCGAACAAAGACGGTCACTGCATCTCGCGCTTTCAGATGCGCTTCTGCGGCCGTCTGGAACACTTTCCCGATATTTAGGAGGCCTCTGGACTTATGTACTTTTAAGTCTGTTGAAAACTCATTTCGATAGAACTGGTTTTTGTGTTTAGTTTCTTGTCCTTCCCCCAACACCTCCGATTAGCACGGTTGGCTACGTACGGTGCGAAAGATGTTCAACGTACACGTTGGTGAAGTGGAGCCTTGGGTCGAGTCAACACTGATTTTAGCTGTGGCCAGAAATCGAACTCGAGAGGTTGGGTTAATAACGCTGTGTGATAGCCAGCCCCTGGGATACCTCCTGTATACCAGGCGAGGTAGTTAACATCTCATAGCCACTAATGATGAGAGAGAGACACGCAAACTCCAAATATACAGCAGGCGTAAGGGTCTGGATCGAACCCACGACCTCCTGCATACCACGCGAGGTAGTTAACATCTCATAGTCACTGTAATGATGAGAGAGAGACACGCAAACTCCAAATATACAGCAGCAGACGTCAGCGTGCGGATCAATCCCACGACCTCCTGCATACCAGGTGAGGAGGTTAACATCTCCAAGCCACCTCGAAACGAGGGTAAATCTACCACGCGGTGACTCAGGCCGCCATGCCGTTTGTACGCCACATTCCACTGGAATCAAATACCAGGTTGCTGATATTCTGAACAGGTAATGGATTATGACAACGAGTTACCGGTTAACAAACCTAGACAGTACAACAAATACAATACTGTACGCGTTTTAACACGTACAATTTCGCGACCAATTTCTATAATAAAGAGGGTGGTGGGGTTTATATCACGTAAATATAAATGTGTCGTTAACCCACCACCACCCGACACAGCCAATGGGTAACGGTTTGTCACGTAAACAAAACGTGCAGATTAGTTCGTTCTTCCTGATGACGAACGCTTGTGTTGCGATCAAAACGTAGTTTTGTATTTTTTTGTTATTTTCTTTGACTTTACTGAAAGACCCAAGAATATATAGTTACTACTTCACCACACACCCGGTGTGTGCTGCTGAAGTACAGCAAACCCAACAACGTGTACAATTTGAGTACCGACCCTGAGCTTTCGCCAGCGATTCTACAACCAGCTTCATCAGGCGGTTAACAAAAAAAATCATCTTTTGCACCCGATCGTAATCGATTCTCGATTCCGTGCCGCATTAAAACCGTGACGTCGGAATCGATTCTTACACACACCGCTAAGGACAAATTCTTGTGCCACAGTTAACAGCAGCGACTAAACAACCCACTGTTATACAACACTGACAACAGTCTGAGTAGGCAGTAAACAACACCGCCTGCCCGCGATGCTGGAGCTGAGGGTGGTGGCGGGCACGCTGGGCCGCCCTCTCTTTCGCGGCGGGCAGCGGCTGCCGTCTGGGCCGTCAGGCCGGGACATTCATTGGGGCCTAGAGGGCCCCAACAGAGCCTCGGTCTGGGCTGGACACAGAGGCCGCGGGCGGGGAGAGGAAGGGCGGGGAGCGCGGGCGGCTCACAGGCGGGCTGTGGGTGAGAGGGCGCGGGGGGGATTGGTGATGTTGAGGTGTGTGTGGGTGTGTAGTGGGTGATGTTGAGGTGGGTGTGGGTGATGTGTTTGATGGTGTGAGAGTGGGTTGATGTTGAGGTGGGTGTGTAGTGGGTGATGTTGAGGTGGGTGTGGGTGATGTGTTTGATGGTGTGAGAGTGGGTGATGTTTAGGTGGGTGTGTAGTGGGTGATGTTGTGTGTGTGGGTGATGTGTTTGATGGTATGAGAGTGGGTGATGTTGAGGTGGGTGTGTAGTGGGTGATGTGTGTGTGGGTGATGTGTTTGATGATGTGAGACTGGGTTGATGTTGAGGTGTGTGGGTAGTGGGTGATGTGTTTGAGGATGGGGGGTGATGTGAGTGTGGGTGATGTTAAGGTGTGTGTGTGTAGTGGGTGATGTGTTTGATGATGTGAGGGTGGGGGGTGATGTGAGAGTGGGTGATGTGTGTGTGGGTGATGTGTTTCATGGTGTGAGACTGGGTTGATATTGAGGTGTGTGGGTAGTGGGTGATGTGTTTGAGGATGGGGGGTGATGTGTGAGACTGGGTGATGTTGAGGTGTGTGTGGGTGTGTAGTGGGTGATGTGTTTGATGATGTGACGATGGGGGGTGATGTGAGACTGGGTGATGTTAAGGTGTGTGTGGGTAGTGGGTGATGTGTTTGATGATGTGACGATGGGGGGGGGATGTGTGTGACTGAGCGATGGGATGTTGTGATATGATGGGAGGTTGTATTAAGCGGATGGTGTGTGTGACGTTGTGACGTGTGTGTGTGTGACATGGCGTCATTTGTGATGGGCAGTGTGATTTGGTTGGTGTGATATGTGTGTGGGGGTAAGGTAGAAGAAGTATGATGCGATGGGTGGTGTGATGGAGTATGGTCCGTGTAATGTATAATGTGTGGAATTAAGTTGTGCTGTGATATCATGTGTGATGTGTGCGATATGATATTTCACATGCGTGAATTCATGTGTATGAGGTTTTTTCCACGTAAACATGCAATGTGTGTTTGGAATCGTTGGACTAACGTTGTTCCAACGTTCCATGTGTACTGGGTTATGTGGAGTGATGTGATATGTTATGTAAGATGCCATGCGTGTGATATGGTGTATATCACGTAGTTGTATTCGCATTGTAGGAATGTGTTTTTGACAGTGTGTAAATTGCTGCATGGCATAGCTTTGTATGCAGTGTGCTGTTGCACAAGGTCAGATGCATTAACTGTGATGCAGTCTGTGTAAAGTCAGTGTTCCCATGTTCATTTAACTTTGCAAAGTCCGTACAGATGCCTTTTTATCACCCTCCACAACAACTTGCTGGAAATTCCACGGAGCCAACTTGTGAGACTCAATTTAAAGAGGGTCTTGTGTTTGTAATGTTTGGCCAATGATTGTTTTATATTTTTGCTTGTGGGAGCAAATTACGAGACACTGCACACAATCGATAGGATGCAAAACTGCGCTCACATAGCCTTGTAACCTACTTGCTGTACTGCTACATACTGGCCACCTCCTGGCCCCGCATGTTGGGAGTATTTACGCACATGTGCGCTCGTGTACACGTCTGTAAATGTTGTGATGCAATGGCAGTAGCGGTTAGCAATGTGAACCCAGAAACCTCGGTTCGATTCAAGGCCGTGGCTGCCGGAAGTGGCAAGTGATTATTGGACTTGTTTTGGCCCTCCCTTAGGTTGACTGAGCCTTACATGAGTACCTGGCGATTTGTTTAAACATTTGCATTGGGGAGACAAAAGCAGCCACCCATCCCTCTTGTATGTCGTTTCGGCCTTAATAGGTGTTCACTAAAAGCATTGTCTCCCAACAGTCTGTTAGAGACTATATGGGCGGCGCGATTTATCTTTGTCTATGCGATTGTATTTGTCTCTTTGCATGTGTGTGTTTGTCTATATCTTTGTCTTCATACGTGCGTCTTGGTCTGCGCGTGCGTGCGCGTATGTCCGTATGTGCACCACAGAACCCGCCGGTGCGGATCTGTCAGCACGAGAGGAGCGCCGGCTGTCGTATCTCTACGATGGCTTGGTGAGCGGGCAGCGCGCGTGCCTGGCGGAGGCCATCACGCTCACCGAGTCCACGCTCTCGCGCCACCGCCAACTCGCCGGGCAGCTGCTGGGGCGGTTGCTTCACCGCCAGAGGGAAAGGGAAGGGAGCACAGAGGGACGGCCCGAGACCTTCCGCATAGGTTCAACTCCCTGTCCCCCAAACAGTCGACTTGTCCCATATTTACTCCTGGCAATTCCCGCGATCCTACATACATTTATAATAGGTTATAATTATAATGTGCAGATAATAATTTACAGCTGTTTTGTCGATCTGCTATTAGATGAAGGCATCCCCACACCGACTTGGTTGTTCGAACCTACTTCACGTTATATTCTTGGTTCTTTCGGTAAAGTCACGTAGTGGATTTCACACCTGATGATGATTGCTTGTGTTGCAGTCGAAACGTCGTGAGAATTTTAATTTTATATTTGTATTATTTTATGATTTCCCTTCTACGTGACTTTAGCGAAAGAACCAAGAATATGAATCCCTGCAGTCACGAAAGCTTTAAATCAAAATCTACTTCACGTTGTTCAGTGCGGGTTGTGAAGGGGGATACCCAGAACTGGTTCAGATATTACTCACTACTGATATCCGTGGCTGTGAATCAAACTCAGCCCGGTAGGTTTGGAATTTCACAAATCTCTGCGTGATCCACCAGTTCTCACCTCGTCCAATTGCTAGGTCACAGGTCTCTGGAATTAAACAAAGTCTTGGTGTGTCGTTTGCACCAGGACTGTCAGGGCCTCCCGGAGCCGGGAAGTCGACGTTTATCGAGGCCCTGGGGACGATGCTGACGGCGCGAGGAGAGAAGTTGGCCGTGCTTGCTGTGGATCCCTCCTCCAGCACCTCTGGAGGTGTGGGCCCCAGGGGGTTCTGCACCACAGCAGAGAAGCTCGCATGAGAAGAAATAGTGTTGCCAACTCCTTTTGCGCAATGTTGTCAAACCAACCTCTAGAACTTGCTAGATGTTGCCAGATAGACTTAGTCATCAAAATTGTAATCGGATGGTGTGCCGGGTATAAGCAGTAAACTTATACAAGACAGAATATGAATCTGGAATGGTTCCTAAATCTGCATAGTTGTCCTCATCTCAGTTGTTTGCTACAGAAACCCAAAAAGTTATTAAATCTAGCCAAAAAAATCAAATTGGCAACACTGACAGGGAACGTTTGCCAGCGCATAAACATTTCGCTCTTCGTGACATTCTGCTGCCGGGCAGGCTCGCTGCTGGGCGACAAGACGCGCATGCCCCTGCTGTCACGTGACATGCGCGCGTACGTGCGCCCATCACCCAGCAGCGGGACACTGGGCGGCGTCACGCGAACCACCAACGAGGCGATCGTCGTGTGCGAGGCGGCCGGCTACAGCACCGTGCTCGTGGAGACTGTGGGTGAGGCTCCGGCTCGCTCGCTCAGACGGTCGTCCACTTGGCCGATCGCTCACCCAACTGATTGACTCGCTCGCTCGTTCACTCGCTCGATCGCTAAACTGGTAACTCGCCCAGCCAATCGCTCGCTTGCTTCACCGATCGTTGACTCACTTGTGGCTCAATTGCCTCGACTGTCTGTTTGGTTGAAGTGGGAAACTCTGGAGGTGGCTGGGTGGCTCAGAGGCCAGATTGCTAAGCCAGACTGCTTGATTCGAATCCAGGTTTCAGATACCCATGATTAAATTGTGTTTCAAGTGTAACGACATTATCTATGTCCGGTTACCAATACCTTTATAAAAAGCCCATCACATTCAATGTGCTTCTACGCTTAAATTGTCTACTTTGCAGCTCTGAGAATAAAAAAAATATGAATTGATGAACATTATTCTTTGTGTGAAAGTGCTACCCCATACTGTGTGGACCAGAGGCCACTTCAGTGAATCTCAGAGGTAGCTCTGTGATTTCCTTGGTCAGTTGTTTAACACAAAGGGTGGCACTTGCTCTGCGAGGATTCCGATTGGATACGTTGTCTGGTGACATGTCATTAGCACAATTGTGATACATTTGGGGCAAATGTTTTCAATAAAGTAAGTGGTAATCTTTGTATCTTCTGATGCTGTGAAGCAGAGTGGGAGGTTTGCGTCTGAGCCAATCCTGCCCCTTGTCGGTAGGTGTGGGGCAGTCGGAGTTCGCCGTAGCTGACATGGTGGACATGTTCCTGCTGCTCATCCCTCCCGGAGCTGGCGATGAACTCCAGGTCAGTTCTATTATTCCTAGCACCCTCTACTCCCTTGTGCCCCCCATTATGATGCCTGTATTAATCCACTATCTACCCATTCCCCAAAACCTCGGCATCTGAAGATTCATCTCTCCCAATTCAGATCCAACCAATACAAATTATTTGTTACTTCCGATATAAGAATGAAAACTCATCCACTGTCATTGAGGATTATGGGTAATAATATAATATAATAAGTAATTTTCCACCATCTGTGCTTGTGATTAAATAGTTTTATTTTATCCCCTTGCAATAGTTTTGTTTTTCATTCGTCCTGGCTCTTTTGTACACTATTGTTTGCCCCTTTAGTCTGAAGATGACATGTGTTCCACTGACAGCATGTACAAACAAAACCCACCCCGGCCTGTATTGTGCCTGTTGGATGGCGACGCTGTGCACCTCATCGCAGGGCATCAAGCGCGGCATCGTCGAGGTGGCGGACGCGGTGGTGGTGACGAAGGGAGACGGTGACCTCCTGCCGCAGGCGAGGCACATTCAGGCGGAGTACACCAGCGCTCTGAAGTTCATGCGCCAGCGCTTGCCCACGTGGAAGCCTCGGGTGAGACCAAAGCGGTCAAGTCATACGCTCCATGTCATGGCCACACAACCACCTCGAGATGACATAGGTGGACACATCATATTCTGATACGCTGTATCTCTGACCTCTGCACCAATCGGCCACCTTACCATATTCCTAACAATACGGCACGTCGCCAACACGTGTGCGCACACAGGTACTGCGCGTCTCCGCGCAGACGGGCCAGGGTGTGCCGGAGCTGTGGGACGTGGCTCTGGAATTCCGTGAAATTGGACTGTCGTCAGGCTCCCTGCAGGCACGGCGGCGTGCCCAGCGCACCTCCTGGATGCGCTCCCTCATCCGCGACGGCGTCCTGGAACTCTTCCTCTCTCACCCAGTCGTGCGCGCCCGTGCCACCCAGCTGGAGACCCGCGTTGCCGAGGGGCTGCTGGCACCCGGGGCGGCGGCCGATGCCTTGCTGGCAGCCTTCACGGAGGATGTGGCCAAGGAGCGGTGATAGCGGTGTATGGTCCATCACCCAGTCACCCCATTTTGTTGTTCGCATGAATGTCGAATGATTGTGGTGTGATTATCTCCTGATCGCTGCTTTATCATTGCCTAATTGTTGCACAACTTTCCTTCGATTTTTTTCCAGATCAACGCACGATTGCGGTGCAGTCGTTCATTTTTTTTCTCATCATCTCCTGATTCCTGCCCCATCATTGATTGATTTGACTCAAACGTTGCACGATTGTTGCGCGATCGACGCCTGATTGTTGCCCGACGGTTGCCCGATCAATGCCGGATTATTGTCCGATCGTTACACAAATTTCACCCAGACACCGCAGGAGTTTTCTCAGGCAGGAGCCGACTTTCTCAGGATTTGTGTTTCTGCCTGTGGTGGAAGCCTTTGACTTCTGATGAGCGAGGGGGTTAACGCGCACCGTGCACGAGTGTTGGCGCTGTGGCTGTGCGCGAAGTTAAATGAATGGGAATTGAATGCCGCGGTGATAATTAAAGTTGCACCCCGCTGGACTCGACTGTGCCAAGGTGTGCAGTGGGGATGCTGTCAATTGGGGTTTACTTTTGCCAAAGGCGTTCTATTATACGTTCATGTAAATTTTAATAAATGTGTTCGTGGTGGTTATACATATATTTAGGGGCCATACATATGTTGTGTGAATATTAACACTTATTACAAGCGGTTTAATTATCTAAACATGAGCCACATGTTTACTATTTGCATATAAATGAAAACATTAATTTATAATCATTGAGGCTACAGCCAAGAAGAGATTTGTTACAATGTAAGATATTTATTTTTTAAATGTGATTAAAAGTGATTGACGGCTGCTGAATAGAAACATTTGGACTCACGACAACAAGATATATTAATCTTTGAATTGCTTAAAAATGGCTTTTTGCAACGAACTGTTTGGGCTCGAGCACATTGACATTTAAAAAAAAACTTGAATAATTTTGATACTGGCTCCATGAATACCGAAGTAATAAAAACATAAACATCTTAAGTTTTCCCAATTATTGTTTCCATAACAATGTACATATGGTTGGTATAAAAAAACTGTAAATATTTTAGAGATGAGTTAAAAATCGGAAGGATGTGGATTGTTACCAAGTTCAGGTTCTATCAGATGAGCCCTGGGCAATGTTCGTCTGTTGTGGTTCTGAGCTATGTAAGACAAATTGCATGTGGCCTAGCAAGCAACCATGCTTCTTGGCACACTTGAGATTTTGTTCATTATTTGTGAATGTTTATGTCGGAGAATGTAATTCACACCGATTTAAAACTTTATCCAAATTTGTATTTTTCTTTACTTGGCTGGAGAGGTGCATTGTTGGAATTATAATAACAGAGAAACAGGACATGAATCGGAGAACATGAAGGTTCGAGATTGACTTGAGACCAGTGTACATCAAATAGAAGTATCTGATGATCAGCTCTTTTTCACAGATGTCCCACATGATGGCTGGTGGTCGAGACTTAACGGAATGGCAGTCGTCAAATGAACACGCTTGAGAGGATGTGCTCTGAGGAGATGGAGCGATAAAATTTGTGTGCTCGTGACCGGCTCCATTTTTACAGCAGAGGTCTCACTCCGAATCAATCGAGCGGAATTATCTTTTCATCGGTTGCATAACGCTGTGTGGAAGCTACCTGGTCTGTCGCTCTGTATGAAACTTTAGGTCTTCTCGGCCACAGTCATCCCCTGCCTTCTCTACACTTGCGAAACGTGGACCCTCCTAATGGAGCATCTTCGCCGATTAGAAACATTTAGGCTGGCCTGCCTACGATCCATCCTGGGTTTAACCAGGCTGGATTGTGTGAGGAGCTCACAAATCCTTGAAAGATGTGGTCAAAGTCCCATCGGTGAGCTCCTCCAGTAGGCAAGGCTGCGTTGGCTGGGTCATGTAGCCCGCATGCCCAGCCACCGCATGCCTAAACAGCTTTTGTTCAGCCGGATCGAGGGGTCTAAACAGGCGCGGTACTGGCTAGAGAACAGATGGAGTGATGTGGAGGAGGCTCGTGGACGATGCTACTGGGCAGTTGGAGGCAGTCGCCCTCCATCAACAACGGAGGGCGGAGGAGCAACGCTCACAACAACGAGCGGAGCGCCGGGTGGCTGAAGCACAGAAAGTTGGTACAGTAGGGGGTACAGGTGGTGCATCAGCCAGTTCATCTCAGTCGACCCGTGGCACCTGGGTCTGCCCCGTGACCTGCCAGCGGGCGTTCGACACTTCACGTGGCCTCAACGTGCACATGGCCTGGCACAAGCGTCATGAAGATATCACCGCCACTTAGTGGCGAATGGCGCTTGTTGAGATGGAGCAATACAATTGTATGTGCAGGAGCAATAGGAATTGATTTTCGCTCGACTAAGAGATGGTGGCTGCTTGGGTTGGGCATTCATCATGGACGTTCCCTTGCTTTGTCACGTAGAGGGGCCGTCTATAAATGACGTCACGCGATTTTGGACTATTTTTGAACCCCCCCCCCTTCGTCACACGGCGTCACAAAGTCAGACCCCCCTCAAATATGACGTCACAAAGCTCTGCCCCCTCCCCCCAAATAAAGCATGCCTCAAATCTCTTTAAACTATTGTCATTGTAGTGCGTATTTAATGTGGCGCTGCACTCTGATGTTGTAGGAGAAAACATCAAAAAGTCTATTTAATTAAGTAGAACGTGTTGTCTATTTAAAGTTGCGCATTTTTATGTGACGTCACATTTCTCAAACCCCCCCCTAGCTGCGTGACGTCATTTATGGACTGCCCCAAAGGCAAAAACGTGGATAGAAATGTGATTTTAATGTCTACGCAACCAATTTGCTTGGAATAAGCCTGCACTGAACCCCAAGGATCTAACTGAATGTTAAGGTTTTCCAATTAAACCTAAGGATCACAATGAAACATAAGGATCACAATGAAACATAAGGATTTTATTGATACCGAAGGGTTCAAATTACCGGTAATCTGAAAGATTTTATTGAAGCCTAAGGATCCAAGTGAAACCTAAGGAACCCGTAGAAACATAAGGAACCTAATGAAACCTAAGAAGCCCAAATGAACCCTACTGAAACCTAAGGAACCCAAATGAGACCTAAGGAACCCATAGAAACCTAAGAACCCCGATGAAACCTAAGGAATTCAATGAAACCTAAGGAACCAATGAAACCTAAGGAACCCAATGAAACCTAAGGAACCCAAATGAAACCTAAGGAACCCAAATTAAACCTAAGGAACCCAATGAAACTTAAGGAACCCAATGAAACCTAAGGAACCCAATGAAACCTAAGGAACCAATGAAACCTAAGGAACTCAAATGAAACCTAAGGAACCCAATGAAACCTAAGGAACCTAATGAAACCTTCGCGACGACGACGTCACCCTCCGGTCACGCGGCACACGCCCTGACGTCTGACGTCATCGCCCCGAAGGCGCTCCTTCACGCGAGGCGGCGCGGTGACGTCATGTCTCCTCGCGAGTTTAACAACCGCGCGTGACGTCACCGCGGTTCGCACGTGGGGGCAGCCGGCGAGGAGCGAGCGAGTTTGGAGTCGCGAGTCGAGCTGAGGAGCCGAGCCGGAACCGAGCCAGATCCGAGCCAGAACCGAGCCAGATCCGAGCCAGAACCGAGCCAGATCCGAGCCGAGCCGGAGCCGACGAGCTGAGGCGAACGACTGAGGAGAAGGCGCCATGAAGGAGGTCCCCCTCTCCAACTGCGAGCGCGCCTTCATCCTGCAGGCCATCAAGGAGAGGAAGGTGTGAGCGCTCATACTCCTCATCATACTCCTCATACTCTCATACTCCTACACATACTCATCATACTCTCATACTCATCATACTCATCATACTCCTACACATACTCATCATCATACTCTCATACTCATCATACTCATCATCCTCATACTCCTACACATACTCATCATCATACTCATCATTATTCTCCTCATACTCATCATCCGCCTCATCCTCACATGTTGCGGTATGCAACCATCGCCACTGGGGAGACAAAGGCGGCCGGGCGTGGTGCTGGCCACCCACCCCCTCGTGTGCCGTGCCGGCCTTCATAGGTGCTCGCTGACAGCACTTGCCCAACCAGTCTGTTGAAGGCTACACGGGGGACTTTTATCTTTGTCTAGAGCGGTCGTGGCGGTCAGTGATGAATATCTGGTGGTGTTGGTGTGTACACGTCGTCAGCATTTGGGGAGACAAAGACGGCCGGGCGTGGTGTTGCCCCCCCCCCCCTTCGTGTGCCGTGCTGGAAGCCTTCATAGCTATACGGGGTTTCTCTATTTCAATTTGCTCCTATGGGATTATAAGAGCGGTCCTATAACCCGCATTAGTTTAGCACGTAGTCGTAGGAGGCTTTCGCGACCAGTATCCATAATGAATGGGGGTTTATTTGGGGGGGTTAGATCGCGTTAATATTAATGTGTCGTTAAACCCGACACCACCCGACACAGCCTATTAGCACACACGTCAACCCCTTATCAGTACCTACTTTATTACAGACCAAATCTCAACGTTCATCCCACAAAGTCCCATCACTAGCAGGGCCGGATTAAACTTGTGTAAGCCTCCTGGGCTCCAGGTACTGTCAGCCCCCCCAGGAATATTTTCAAAAGGAAAACAAAGTTAAAGAGAAAATAAAAATTTTTTGGCAAGGCTAACAGCAAATAAAATTCAGTCTCCACAAATTAAAATAACTTTTCGCTTCATCTCAGGAGGCACTCCAGCTGGTGAAGGCCCCTAAAGCCCCCACGCCTTAATCCGGCCCTGATCACAAGGGAGAAACACAAACTAATAGATACAACATGTGCCCGTATTGAAACGGCTGTACGCCGTATGGATCTGTAAAACTAAATTTCCCTGTACAAGAATACAGAGTAAACCGTATGAGTTGACAGGAAGGGTTGTCACGTAAACAAAACATGCCAATGTCGTACTCGAATCGTGAATGTTATATGGGTTTACCCTCCAACACCACCGGGGTGCTAAACTAGTAACTAATTGGAACGTTTTGATCACGTGACAAGCCTTACTAATGAGCTGTGTCGGGTGGTGGCGGGTTTGACGACACATTCATATTTCGATTTAAAGCTTTCGTGACTGCAGGGATTCATCTTCTTGGTTCTTTCGGTAAAGTCACGTAGAAGGGAAATAAGCAGCCGTCCTCAGGTGAAGGAAAGACAGCCCTGTTCTTCACCTGAGGACGGCTGCTTGCGTTGTGGCCGAAACGTCGTGAGAATTATTTTATTATGTTTTGTTTTTATTATTTTATTACTTCCCTTCTACGTGACTTTACCGAAAGAACCAAGAAAATAGACACTTGTTACAGAGGTATTTGGTGGTTGAACATCTTAAGGCCTGTATCTTTGCCAGAAAGGGTAAAGCCTTTTATTACTTTATCATCTGTATTGTGGCAAAAAGGGTCCCATTTGCCATGAGCAGCGTGAGTTTGGTAAAATATGACCCTCATAACCTGCACGGTTTGGCAAGTCCCATATCCAATGGCGGAGCCAGGATTTTCAGGTAGTGGGGGGCAACCCCTCCAGCAATGAAAAATGATAGAGGAGTTGTTAGTAAGTAAGGACTTGTCCCTTGATGGCACAGCTATCGATCGAGGGTCTAATTCGAACCGCGTTGTGTGATCGGCATCGCGCTCGCTGAAGGTGTTGATGCCTTCAGGGAAGTCGTGGACTGTTTACGCAACTGCGCACAATTCTGTGAGTCACTTATAACCGCTTTACCGTTACTTATTGCCAATTATGGACTCAGACTATTGTCCTATCATTTCATAGAGTCCCTGGCACATGATAATATGCTACTCAGTAGCAGTGGGGGTCGCAAAATGCCGATTTATTACTAATAAACCCCAATTATCCGATCGAAATTAGGGATTTCGATCTGATCATTGGGGGGACACGTGCCAACCCCCCCCCCCCCCCCCACTGGCTTCGCCAGTGCCCATGCTCAGCAGTGCGGTTGACAAAGGGGCTGTACGTGTTAACAGCACACTGGTCACAGACATGGCCACTCGCTCGGCAAAGTTCTCACCTCTCGTCTCCGCGACCCGTGGCCGTGCGGCAGCGCCTCGATGGCCGGGAGACGTACGACTACCGCCGCATGAAGCTCGTGTTCGGCGTCGACTCCGGCTGCTGCATGGTGGAGCTGGGCAAGACGAGGTGAGCGGCGCGCCGTGTGAGCGGTGGGTGAACGAGTGGTGAGGCTCGGAGACAATCGGGGCTTTGTTTCAGCCGGGTAAGGCCCACAGAGCTGAGCAGCTCTCCTACAAGTGTAACAGAAAGTTTAAAAATAAAGAGTGAACACAAACACAATAAATAGAGAGCGACTCGGCATCCTTTATTCCAAGGCTTGTCGGCAGTTACAAGACATTGCAGTTGCATAGAGACAGAGGGAGCAGTGAGTGGCTGGCAACCCACTTAGCACCTGCACACGAATTAATCTCATCGCTCCATCACCCCATGCAAAGGAGGCTTCGCTCATACGGTAAGCCCACGCTTACCGCGTGTTCACGCAACGCGTTTTCGCTATAACGCAGTTCTTTCACGAGGGAACACTTTTCGCCAATCACGGAACGCGCACTGTTGAAACGCGGTTATGAGTGGTCCACGACAAACTACTTTCTTGAGCTGCGCAGCTGAGCAGTACGATACAGTACGCAGAATGATACAGCAAACACAGCAGCGTACCTTCAGTTATTTTCCCGCCTTCTCGCCGTGCGTATCGTATCTCGCCAAACTTTATCGTTTTTCGCTCGACGCGTTTCTTTCGCTCAACGCTGCGCTTTCCACGAGCGCGTCTCAGCGCCGCGTTAAACAACGAGGACCCGCTCTCCTTTTGCCCTCCGCGCCGAGCCATCTCCTCCTGCCCGCAGGGTGCTGGCGCAGGTCTCCTGCGAGCTGGTGGCGCCGAAGCAGAACCGGCCGACGGACGGCATCCTCTTTGTCAACCTGGAGCTTTCGCCCATGGCGTCGCCGGCGTTCGAGGCGGGCAGGTGCGCTCTCGTGAAAAGCTGCCGCTGCCACCGCCGCCGTCTCTCGCCTTCGCACGAGTCTCTGTCACGTGCGCGCACACACGTGTGCAGGCGGTCTCCGGTTTTACGACGGTCCGATTTTACGGACGATCCACGTTTTTATGAAGTTTACGTAACGGTCGCCGTGGATCGATTTACGAGGCAGAAACTTGTTTTATGGCGCTTCTTCCTCCAGCATAAATACATATTCTGATTCTGCAATTGAACAGAGTTGGTCTGGTTTCTGACTTGGCGTGGAGCTTTTGTTATTCTGTAGTGTTTTTGTGTATTTTTACCTGTTAAACCGTGGTAAATACGGGTGATAAAAGGAAAAACACAAGGGATGTTTTTACCGTTACAGAAAAATAGGGTCCGATATACTATGATCCAGTTTACAGCGACGGGGTTTCCAGTAACAACGCATTGTGTCGTAAAAGCGGGGACCGCCTGTACATGTGAGCGTGTGGCTGTACATGCGTGTCTATTCGTGTCTGTGTGTGTCTGTCTGCATGTGTGTAAGTTACTTGATTCGGTTTATACGTAACAATCATCGCCCCACCTCCCCCGTACTGCATTAGTCTGCCAGTAGGGGGCGAAGTCATGCTTATATATCGAACTTTTTTTGCACCGTACATAGCCAACCGTGCGTGCGGTGTGTGCGCGGGTGTGCACACACCACAGGCAGTCTGAGATGGGCGTGGAGCTGAACCGTCTGTTGGAGCGCTGCTTGAGGACGTCGCGCTGCGTGGACACCGAGTCTCTGTGCGTGATCGCCGGGGAGAAGGTGAGTCAGCACTGCCGCTGAATGTGACGCGTGCACGTACAGCCCCTTCGTCTATTGCACTGGTCAACAAAAATAAAAATAAAAATTCTGGCCTGGACTTTTGCAGCTGTTTTAGACTAATTTCAGGGTGCTAATTCCAAATCTGATCTCAGATTTGCTCTATCACATCTAATTTTCATGCTATCGGCATACCCCATTTTCATAGATTTTACCCTAAATTAACTCTGTCACTTATGATTGCAAGTTGTTGCGAGTCAGTGACTGCTTTAGTGTTAAAATATGGTGCTGTATTTTTAGGATAGTGTGTTTATAATATCATTTTATGTAGATATCCACATTTATTTAATATTTTTCTTCTGCAGTTTTTATTGAAAATGCAATATTTGATATCTCAAAGACCTGATGTGATAGACAACTGATACCAGATTTGGAATCAGCACCCAAAAATTACCTTAAAACCGTTGGAATACCTTATGCCAGAAAAAGTGTGTTGGCCAGTGTTGTCTAACCACCTCTGGGTGAAGAAAGCCTCCCCGAACCGTCACCGTCTCTCGCGGACTTGCGATGAAACGATCCGCCGAGCTCCTGCACACGAGCCGATCTCAACCGCTCCATCTCAGCAGTCGATGTCTTCTCGGGCGTCTTACCGCCCTGTGGCCGGCGCTCCATCATTAGTCTCGACCACCGGCTGTCACCCCTTCTAGCGGCAAAGCAAAATAAAACATTTTGTTTACACATTCGATATGATGTACGTTCTCTGATGCCATGTGTTCCTCTTGCGTTCTGTCTCTCTTTCTGTCTCTGTGTAATTCCAAGCATGCACATCTCCCAGCTAATTAATGAGTGTTGATGCACATGGGAATAAAACGGAGCACCTAGCACCTGGAGAACACCCACGGGTGCGAGGGGGCAACACTCTATCCCATACAGAAGGCGAAGATGACATTGTTGCATAGTTTTCTGTCCTGTCTTCTCCTGGCAAGCCCAGACTATGGCACCTTGTCATCCCCACCGCAACACATGCGCATGGAGTCACGCGTTGTTTTCGGTGCCCGTACAGGTGTGGCAGGTCCGCGCCGACGTGCACCTGCTGAACCACGACGGAAACGTTCTGGACGCGGCCACGGTGGCGGCCGTCACGGCGCTCGCCCACTTCCGCCGGCCCGAAGTGTCGGTGCAGGGCAGCGAGGTCACCGTGGTGAGTGCCGCCCCCACCGCCCCCCTCCCCCTCCCCCACCGCGTCCACCCGCTCGCCAACGAGAAGCGCTTCTCAATTTTTCCTCGGCCATGGTCAATCCACTGCTGGACAAAGTCCCTCCCCAAGTCGTTGCCCATCCCTCGTGATTCTGCTCTGCAGAAATCCACCTAGTGCCTGCACATTGAACAGATTCCTCATGAATATAAAACAAATAGAAGATTCCTCATGAATTTAGAACAAACAGAGCGTCACGGATACCTACCAGCACGGTTAGTTGCACGCACGTTGGGATGTGAACGCATCGGTGATGGAACACAAGGCCCTCCGTTTCTGTCCTTTTCCGCGCCGACTTTTTTTTGCGCAGCCTCATTTCCCCAGCAAAAAAATTGTAATTGATGTTCCCTTAACAAATTAGCATTCCAGCTGTTTTTTTTTCCTTCTTCAATGAGTGAAGCGACGCGATTTTTCTCTCCACCCCATCTCCCAAGTACCCGCCAGAGGAGAGGGACCCCGTTCCGCTGAGCATCCATCACATGCCTCTGCCGGTGAGCTTCGCGTTTTTCGAGCAAGGGTGAGTTCCACACGAGGGCGCTGTTCGCTAGGCATGCGACTACTCCCCAACTGCACCTCCGCCACTGACAGACTGTGATCGTCCTTGTAAAATAATTGTTTAGCTCAGTGGGGCTTTGAAAGTTTACGTGACTTTTCGAAATTCAGTGTAGTGATGTGATTTTAAAGATTTTGTGCATTTTTTTTGCTACCTGTTAATGCAGTGTAAATAATCACGTGTGATGTGTGTGGTTTGTACGTATGTATGTTGAACTTCTTTCGCACCATGCTAATCGGAGGTGCGATTGTTTATCTTTATGTTTAGATTTACTTGCGTATGTGTCCCTAGTGTGCCACAAGCATCGTGGTGATGCCCACGGTCACTTACTGGTGAATGGCGGTTATTTTAGTTGTGTATGTGAGAGCGGTGGTGCAGTGGTGTGTGCGGTGGTTATTGCGCTGCATTACAAACCCGGAGACCTGAGTTCAATTCCCCCATCACGGTTAACATCGATGGAGAGCGGGTCTCCCCTAGGTCAACTCATCCATAACCAGTACCCGGTGCGGTGTTTAAACATCGGCTTTGGGTAAACGAGCTTAATAATAATAATAATGTCTTAAACGTGTCGGTGGCTTTCGGTGCAGCACGTATCTGCTGGTGGACGCCACGGAACTGGAGGAGCGGGTGATGGACGGACGACTCGTGATCGCAATGAACAAGCACGGAGAGCTGTGCGCCGTGCAATCGAGCGGCGGCATCATGCTCACACAGGACCAGGTGATGAGACAACCACACAGACACACGGTGACGTCACCACGGCACCTGTGCCAGGGCAGATGCACTGAGGCCACGTCCACCTGACACACACACGTGGACAAGCCGTCAAACATGGGCAACTGTGGCGAGATCACAACACGCATACACAAACTATAATAATCGTGGCGCTGTCCCTAACCCACGTACCCTGGTTTGCTCTCTCCATCACACGTAGCCGATCTGGAACCCCGTGCTGCCCCACCACCACCACCACGGCTCCCTTCCCCGTTACGCTGACTCTGCATTTGCTTGATCGCTGCTGCCCCCCCTCCACTTCCTTCCCCCCCCCCCCCCCACCAGATGCTGCGCTGCACGAAGATCGCGAACGTGAAGGTGGGCGAGATCACGGAGCTCATCCAGCGGGCGCTCAAAAACGACGCTCAGGCCCGGTGCGTCACGGAGGCACTGTTTTTAAGAACACACGGTCGCGTGTGTGGAAAGGGTCGTACTCGTGAACATCTATCGAACTTAACGATTCCACCTTGCGCAAATACTGAGCCATGCTCGCGGGCTGTTAAATCGGTTCGGGGCGGACGTTTTGACAGCTCGGATGCACGACCCTGTACCGTGTGGCTGGTTTGCTGTCCGGAGCAGGAAGGAGGGGCGCAAGTGCGGCATGGCCGAGTCACTGCCAACCCAGCGCATCACGGCATTGCGCGCCGAGGAGGCGGTGGTGTCGGCGGAGGAGGCGGAGGAGGCGGAGGACCGTGCTCGCGAGGTCGTTGCCCAAGCGGAGCCCGCGGCCAGCGTGTGCGTAACCGCGCCGTCGCCACGCACCCACCACCACGGCACCGCCAGCGTACGCGGCGACCACGATGGCTTTACTTCGCATCGTTACGCACCTCGGGGTCCAGGTCAACCGCTCGCCAGATGCTCGCCAGATACTCGCCTTAACACCACTTGGGGGTGCCGTGATTGGTGAAATGTTAACCACCTCGCCTGGTATACAGTTGGCTGTGGGTTCGATCCTGACTCTGACGCCTGTATATTAGGAGTTTGCATGTTCTCTCTCTCCCTGTGGTGGTGTGCGTGCAGCGTAGCGGAGCTGAAGGTGTGGGGTCGCGGCACGGCGCAGATCGGCGAGGGCCTGCACAACGCATGGGCCGACGACGAGGAGTTGGAAGGCGAAGTTGACACGGTGGACGAAGAGATGCCGGGAGAGGAGGGTTTGGCCGATACCGGCACGGAGGTTCGCGATCCAACACCGGTGCAAGGTGAGTGACGGAGCAACTCGTAAACTGGGCACTTGACCTTTCACCCCTCCTTCAGCAGCTCGCTGAACTGCCACAATTCGACTGTGGGATTTTTAACCCTCCTGCATGAATTATGACATGAAATCCAAGGATGTTTTGCGTTAGGAGTCTTAAGTCACTCCCCAGATGTGTCGAAGACCTCTTGCGTAATTCCACCGCAGCAAACTTGATGCTTGAGGGTTAAGAATCCATGTTTTTGTTTTGATTTTACCCTTTCGTTTGTGTTCTCATTTGTTCAGTTGGGTTTGTTTTGTTAATTGCATTGGCCGATATATAATATCAGCATATAATTTGCGTATTATTTCGATAGTCAATTATAATAAATTGTTGCACAATCTATTACCTGCACATTTTACAAGCGTGAGAATCGATTTGAATAACTGAATCGATGCATCAGTACGGGCCTAACTGAAAAAATACAAAGAGCAGTGCGCACTTTAGGCAATATTTATTCAACAGTATAAACCTCTTTGCTCACAAGTCACATTTATTTAACCACGTGTGTGATTCCATTGAGAAACGATATGTAGTTTACACCTCCTGCAGAGTCTTTCATCTGTACGGGTTTAAATAATGTGCAAATTGGCAAAGTCATTTTCACTTTGAGTAGTATTTCCAGTAACATTTGAGAAAATATAACTTTTTACATTTTTTTCGGGACGCTTTACAACCAAGGTTGAAAGCGTTTATTCATCAGCTCCCTCCCTTAATCCACAAAGAGCCGGAGGGGGGGGGGCACGGTAACACTCATACGATCCAATAATCAAACACGGGCAAGAATGACCATTTGCAAGAACGCATGTTGGATAGCGTTACGGAATCCACGCGTACGCACGATTTTTTTCTCTCTCAAATCGATTAATATTTTTTTCAGCGGACAAGAGTCTGGGCTCGGATGACAGCGAGGAGGACGAGGTGGTCATCCTGAACCCAGCAACGACGAAAACGCAGGGCAGGTAACGTGGGAGTTCACTCGTCCGCCACGGCTGCTCCAACCACCCACCCCGATAGTCTAGAAAGCACCTTCCCTCCCTCCGTGCTGACTACAACACCCTCCCCCACTGCCCCGTTTAAGTCCAGACTCCAAGACCCTCCTCTGGAATCCCGACTGCCTCTTCCTGTAAAATACATATGCATACTGTTCCTGTAGAGCATTCTGAGATGTAGTCTCATTTAGATGCAATAAAAATCCATAATTCTGTTCAGGTTGTGTGTAGTGTTATCATTGCTTACAAATAATAATCAATTCCCAATTGTGCTGCTATTGAACAAAGCACGGTATCCATTCTTGAACCTAGCGGCAGCAGAGCCACGTCACTGTGTGTAATGAGCTGTTTGCTAGATAATCTTAAATGTTCCATCTTTGTGCCCGCTAAACTAAACCCTCAGCTGCCAAATAAGCACTGGAGAGTTAAACTTTATCACAATTGTTTACTTTGTTTTGATGCAAGACTACTAAGAGCACTACCCAAGACGATGGGTTTATTTTTGTGGAAATCATCATCAGCCAAGATCAATCCAGTGCCGGATGAAGGCCTCCCCCAGGCCGCCGTCACATCTCATGATCCTGCACACATGCCGATTCCACAGCTCCGTCTCCATGTTGGTTGTCCACTGGGGCACAACGCCTCCTTCGGCTGCCACTCCGTTGTTAGTCCCGACCACCGGCCATCCCATCTAGCGACGTATCCTACCCAAGCCAACTTATTTTCGTTAAGTCACTGATGCGTCTGACGTGCATATTTTGGAGTACTGGATTTAAAACTAGGACGTCAGTGGTGCCAGCTTCTGACAGGGGCACACCAATTATTTTCCTGAACCACTTGGCCACCTCCTCGCATTTCAAACTACGCAGCTTTCTATTGCAGACACCTTGTGGCCGTGACCACGTTCAATACCTAATGGCATCGAGTTCACAATGGCACACCTTGCACACGTATGTAGGTTACGTGTGAAGTGTTACACGCATGTAGACATCGTACAAACCTTTTGACACGTGCACAGCCTTATTCGCGATGCACCCCCAGCCACCTCTCAAGTGTTGCATTGTATATTTGTCTTTGAGTCAAAGAAGGCACTCATGGCGGGGTTGTTTGTGCGTGCAGGGCTGCACAGAATGCTGGTGCAAGGCCCAAGACGGGGACAGCCAAGACGCCAGCAGCGGACAAGAAGAAAACAAAGAACAAGAGGAAAAAAAACAAATAAATCCTGGAACCTTAGCCAACATTTGTAAAAAAAAACAAAAACCTGGGCTTTTTTTATTAACGTCAAAAAATTGTGGCTAAAAACCCACACCACAACAAACCTTCATTTCCCATTTTTGACCGCACGCTCAAGACGTTGAGAAAAAAATCCTATTTTTCCGTGACATCTACGAGACATTTATGAAAATAGTTCAAATAAATATTGCTTAACCAGCATCGCGATTTTCCCGGTTATCTGATTTTCTGTTTTTGGTTTTCAAGAAATACCGACACACGAGTGCATGTGACTGCGCACCATTGAAACATCTTCACGTTCCTTAAAATTGTCTCTGGGGCAAAGCACCGACACACGGCAGAGGAGAAGAGGGAGCCGTGTTGGAGTGGATTGCACACTACGCCACCGACCCAGCGAGCCCAGTTCAATCCCGGCCACGGCTGACATCAGTGGCAGGGGGTGATATGTAAAACCAGCCCTCCGAGCACTGCAACCGCTTCGCTTGCCAGCACTGAACCCACGAGCATGGTGAAGTATTGGTCCTCAACCGTACAGGAGGTGGGTGGGTTGTGCGGTCCGCTTGTCCGTACGGCGCGCATCACTGTCCTTCCGGGCCGGTTCCACGGCGCGACGTTACGCGATCTCCGCCCGGCGATGGTTTCTCCGCGATGGTTGCCACGCCGACCGGGAGGATGGGCACGGCGGCCAGGGCGGGCGCCACCACTTGGCGGCCACCCGGGCCTGAGATGGCCGCCTTGAGGATCCGGAGCATGAGACGCGGATCGAGGCTGGCGAGTGCCGGGCAATTGCACGCCTCGCGCAGCTTGATCGCCTGCGGCATGGGGGAACGCGGGCAAACACACCAACAGCATGAAACTACTGTCCAGGTGGTGTTTCAAGATGCATCGATTCGTTGGTACGAATTGATTCTGAGGTTCGTGATATACGTACACTGAATTGTGAGCAAACCAATTGCTGGTTTTTGATTCGTATATATATTGCCCGCTATGACACGGATCATAAATGGAACCATAGTTGTAAAGTGCGCAAAGCCTGCAGAGGTGCATGCTTGGAATTACACCAAACAGCGTGCATATTCATGAAGATCATGTATAAGTTAGAGGCATCAATGATTATCAAGACCAGTAAGTTGGATTGGGCAAGAGACATCCATGGAAGGGATAGCCGTTGGTTGACGTCGCGACAGCCAAAGGAGAAAACACACCCAAGAGGACATCGCCAGCAGAGATTGAATAATGAAATAATCTCGTGTTGTGCAGATGCGAGATGGAATATTACATTGTAAGTAAGAACATTTGTTATTGCGCACTCTTATGAGTCCAGTCCATCACAAATGCGCATTGCAGGACTGAGAGATGGTGATTTGCTTGGAGAGGCCATCATCCAGCAGTGAATTGATGATGGATGTTGACAATGATGCACTGAGCCTTGACGCTCTAGGGTGAGGCTGGTTTATCATCCGCTGGGACTACGAGGGTGCAGTGTGATGCCAATGCCTTTTCCACTGCCGACCAAACCTGGATATTTCTCAGCACTAAGCCTATCATAACTGCAGTAAAAACTATAATACTTCAATTTCATATAGCATCATTCATGCCAACAGCATCCCACAACGCTGTACATTAATTACGTATAAGGACCATATATACGGTTGACTACGCATGGCGTGAAAGAAGCCCAATAAACACACCTACACACCAAGCAAATGAAATCCCTACTACCAAGTACAATGATAAATGAATAAAGAAATTAATAAATGGAACCAAAACAAAAAGCACAACAAAAAAAGTTATCACAAACAAATTAGTCCATTTGGTCACATCCCAGACCACAATCCCAACTTCTCAACCAAGCCAGGATAACTTCACAATACCAGGTCTCGGTACGAATCAATTTCTGCCACCCGAACACGGATGTCAATTCCCAGGTGGCAACCCTAGTGTAATGTGAGGATATATCCGGCTCACTGACATATCACAACTCGTCATGATGATTGGCTCTGCTGGTCCTGGTCCATAGCCAATGGGGGAAAGCCTAGGGGCGTGGCCCTGACGTAATGGAAAGGTGACAGCTGTAAGTAGAAGATTGGTTCTGCTGGCTTTGGCCACAGCCAATGGGGAGATGAGTCAGGGGCGTGATCCCGGGAGCCTAGAGGGAGTGGAATATTCCATGGAGGCTAACCAGGATTGGTGGAAACGTACCACGTGACCCGAGTATTAAATAGGGGTGGAGACGAACGACACGTGGTCAGAACGGGAACGAACGGAGGAGGGGGCCACGCGTGAGCAGGACTCCGGGTTGCCACGTGGCGGCGCGTCTCTCTCTCTCTATCCCTCTCACGCTGCCTGTCAGCAGCGTGAAGAAAAGCTGTAATGAAAAGTGAATAAAGGACCGGATTCCAGAAGTCGCCTCAATGACCTTTATTCCACTAGTATGGTGGTGGTGGAATGGGAAACATACTTCAGGCAGCAGGCGCTGGAGGTGAGCCGCCCGCTGCTCGTGCGAGGGGTGCGTCGACAGCCACTCGGGCAGCATGACACCCTCCTCCTCCGACGTGTGCATCTGTTCCCAGAATGCAACACTGGCCCGGACGTCAAAGCAGGCCTGAATTGGCACATGCACGCAACGCAGCGATAGAAATATATATATATGTACGTTCTAAACTTTCGTCTCTATTGTGGTATCCGCGTCATGCCATGTAAAGCTCTCGCAGAGCAGTGCGACTCCGCTCGAGAACATGTTGGAGAACATCCACGGAAGCAGATGTCGCAGAGTTACCTCCGAGGTTGCTCCCAAGTGACCTCTGCTCCACGCATTTAGGCGGTGGCACTTTCTCACATCGTTCTGCCACCGAGAGTCATGTTACGATATTTTTCAAGATCGGAGCTAGATTTTACCCATATTAAGTGCAGAATCGTGGACTAATGTTGGTGACCAAGCCGATACTTTCAACTCATCAACTCTCTACCACTTGAGAATCCGGTTTAATCACAAGGATTCGAACCCAGAATCTCGGCAGTACCAGTTCAGTCCTCTCATCCCCGAACCACCTGGCCACTTATGGAATTGATTTTATGTTGTCATCAAGACTTGAACGAGGTTTGGCTGTCTTAGTAAGTGGCTGAGTGACTGGGGTCTCAAAATGTTAATGTTGGCTGTAGCCACCCGTGATTAATCCGCGTTGTCAAGTATAAAAAAAATGCGATAGATTTAAGTCACCGATGACTGCACACGTAACCCATTATATTGTTCTTTTCACTTAATGGTTTGCCAGTCCTTGGCTAATTCAGCACGCAGGCATGAACCACATCGCTAAGGAGCACACTCCAGCAGTTGTAAGATAAATCTTCAAGGGATGTCGTGTGAAGACCTGTAAAGCCACTGTCAGATTTTTTTCCACAATATGATATGCCTCTGGTATGGATTATTTCACCTTCAAGTGCTACACATGGGCAAGAGGTGAATCCTTGGTGCCGCATAAAGATTAAGACAAAACAGTGTTTCTAAACCTTTTTTTTTTGGGCACAAATGTTGCAGTTGCCACATTTGAAAATCGAACAATGCTGTAACCGTTAAAAACTGCCGTAACTTTAGACTGGTGGAATTTTGTGACTTTGTTAAAATTGCACATCATGCCACACCATTTTGTTAAAAATGTTTTAGGGTGGCAGCATTATTTTTTGTTATGGAGGCATGCCACCCATGGCACTAATACTATCGGTTTAAACATTCCAGGATTAAAAAGCATTGCGCTTAATAGCGTGGCGCTGGTGTTTCGTCCCGAGTTTGGAGCGGCCTGCGATGACGGACAGCGGGAGCCGTGTGGGTGGCGATGATGAGTAGAAAGAGGGCACCAAGCAGGGGCCTACATTTTGGCCGGATCTGACCAGATCGGCAATCCGGAGAAAATGTTTCTGCTCCCAGCACACCTTGCGCTATGGCTGTGGGCAAGAGTCACGTGCCACCTGCTGTAAAATTGCATGTTGAACTTCTTTCGCACCGTACGTGGCCAACCGTGCTAATCGAAGGTGCCGGGGGAAGGACAACGAACTGCCGCTCCAGTCTGCACACCAGCGGCACGGAAATTATTTGCGCGAGATATTAAGCAGCGGTGCCGAGGGCCCCCCCCCCCTCGTTGTCTCTGACCTTGGCGGCGAGCTTGAGCCCCACCTCATCGGCCTCCCTCTCCAGCTGGCGGCTGTACGGCATGTCCAGCAGCAGCTGTGGGTGCCGTGGCGAAACGGACGACGGTCATTGGACGGAATTGAAATCACGTGATTGTGCAATGAGTTTCGATTTAAAGCTTTCGTGACTGCAGGGATTCACCTTCTTGGTTCTTTCGGTAAAGTCACGTAGAAGGGAAATAATAAAATAATAAAACATAATATTTTGCTTTTTAATGTTTTATTTTTATAATTATCTTATTATTTCCCTTCTACGTGACTTTACCGAAAGAACCAAGAAGATGTGCAATGAGTGTTACTGGGTGGATGTGAAGCTTGGGGATGGAATTGGAAACGTCAGTTTTTGCATGAAAAACTACGTACGTTATTGTTTTTTTAACTATAAAATATATATGTATAAATGTTTTTTAACTGTACATGCTCAAAGCAATAAATATTCATAACATCCCTTTGTTAATCCGCTGCTGAAGGCAGTGGATCAACTTATTTAAATTTTGTACGTGTTTTTGATTATTTTCTCATTTCAAAATCAACTATTTTCTGTAAATAAATGCATCTTAAATTGTATTTTTTTTCAATAGTTGTTGCTTTCAGTAAGCAATTTATCAACATTTGGACGTAAAAAATCGTAAACTTTTTTAGTTTCTAGTAAAAAAAAAATCCGAGTCACGACATGAAAACAAAATCACAAGCCATTTGTGTTTAATTATGTTTACAGTATAAACATTAATACCTTTTAAGATGTACGTTGCCGCATTTGGCGTGACTGAAAATGCAAGGGTCAATGGGAAGCATTACCTGCATTGCCTGGCTGTGAGCCCAATGCCCCAGCGCTGACAGCCAGTCTCTAGGCAGCACGGCCCAAATTATCGTGATAAAAACCAGGGAGAAAAAGTCTATGAAGTGTAGGAAGCTCGCTTTCTCCGCCTGCAAGGGCACACAACACGTTTACGACAATTACGACACACAAACCTTTGATGCACTTTTAATGAATCCATCGCCGCCAGCTGCGACTGGATGGATTGCTACGATTTAAAGTTAGAATCACGCATCATTATTCTGCGTCTTGGTTGTATTGTCACGTCTCTCTGTACCTTCTGGCAGAGACTGCAAGATTAGAGAAATAGCTTTGATCTAAACAGAGGCCACGTGCCCCAAAATATGTAAACCCGGATAAACCTATGACTGGGGCGAGTTCCGTGTTGGTAGCAACACGGAGTGAGCGAGCGACACTGGGTGAGCAAGTGGGCTGCCATTACCGCGTGTCCCAGAACGGCGTGGGCCATCTCGTGGCCCAGCACGATGCCCAGCTGGTCGGCGTTGGCCACTTTCTCCAGCATGCCCGTGAACACAAAGATCTGGCCATTCTGCCTCGTCGCACATCAACAAGCACACAAACGAGAAAAAAACAACTGTTGCAATTTGGATGTATGGGGTCAGTGTCTAAAATGTGACTGCATCTCAAGATTTTGAACAATTGAGGTGGCTGGGTTGGCTCGGCGATCGGTGCACTGAGCTGCCACCGCTGAGATTCTGAGCTTGAATCCAGGAAGCTGCCTGTGATTAAACCGAGTTCTCAAGTGTAGCGAGTTAATGATGTAGGTAAAAAATTAAAATTAATAAAAGTTAAATAAAAATAAAATAAAAATCACGACGTTTCGGAGGCAACACAAGCTTCCGTCTTCAGGTGGAACCGTCACAGCACGATAGCTGTATCAAGTAAGAGAAATTCCAAGAAAACAGTCCTCTTACTTGATACAGCTATCGTGCTGTGACGGTTCCACCTGAAGACGGAAGTTTGTGTTGCCTCCGAAACGTCGTGATTTTTATTTTACTTTTATGAATTAAAATTTTTTACCTACGTGACTTTACCGAAAAAACCTTAGAATATGAATCCTTGCAGTCACGAAAGCTTCAAATCTAGAGTTAATGATGGTCTCAGCCCAGTCACCAATGACTCAGGATTTCAGCCCTCTCAGTGTTCTGATCTCTAAGCTACCTGGCCATTATAAGCAAGATACTTTTTTTTTATATACTCGTGGAGCAGCACCAAGTACCCAGAGATACATAATTAATATCCCCTTAGGGATGGCAGCAATGAACACCGCGCTGGTGCTGACGGCAGATAAGCGTAGGCGATGCTTGGCCCCAATGAAAGTGGATGTCTGTTGGCCAAGTCGCCATTGAAAAAACTGTAAAGCTCAATCGGCTTTACTCGGGAAATGGATTCTTATGAAAAGCAAGCCCACCTTTCTGAACAGTCGCTAAGACTGAACGCACGATACGGAACACCACGGGACGCAACATACGAGACAGACATTACAAACGAGTCAAGCTTCCCGAATTAAAAAAATTATCGCTAAGATATCTGCAAGTCTTGTATTCCTCCTGTTTCTTCACCGTCGGTCTCTCGCCAAGGTAACAACTTGTTACATACTCGTATCCTTTTAGCGCTGTTTGTCAGCGCCAATAAATATAAGTATATTTGTATGCTGAACATCTTTCGCACTGTACATAGCCAACCGTGTTCATCAGAGGTGCGGAAGGACAATACAGTAAAACCTTGGATTGCTGGCATAATTCGTTCCGGAAACGTGTTTGTAATCCAAAGCACTCGTATATCAGTTGTGATCACATGACGCTCGGCAGACAAAGCGTATATACGTACTACTCGTATTGCAAGACCTCGCTCGTTTATCAAATTAATATTTATTTTAAAAAAATTGCTCGTCTTGCAAAACACTCGCAGACCAAGTTACTCGCCAATCCAACGTTTTACTGTACTTGGTATTCGTGCCATTCTTATAATACCAAGGCAATCATGAGTGCGCTATGTTTTATGTCTTGTAAGCTTTGCAGATTGCTTCCATTATTCCGAAAAACCACAGAGAGGGAGAACTATTCCCTTCGGGACGTCCCAAGTTTCCAATATTTTCTGAAGCCACAAGAGAGACCGAACTGTTCTCCGGTGACGGGTCACCACGGATGCTGGTGCTTACGGGGAGCACGTAGGCGTTGGCTTTGGGCAGGTCCACCACGCTGACCGTCCAGGGCGTGCTCGCCACCTGGGCCACGTCCTGGTTCCTCTCCACCAGCTGCTGCACGGCGAGAGCCACCGCCCTGTGAGCCGCGTGGCTCTCGGGCAGAATGTTGTCCTTGTACTCTTCCATTGTCTGTCGCGCGCACAGGCAAGAGATACATTTTTTCGTCGCAGTAAAAAAAGCCAATGAAATTGAAAAAAAAACGTGGCTTATTACGGCAATGATAAGTGTACATGTTGGTTCGAGTATACAAAAACCTGTAACCAAATCGCCCAGAAAGTGGCTCGTCTCAACAGATCTTGGAAAGGTTGTCATTTGTGAGTAGATTATAAAATTTAGTTCATGACGGTGGCACACATGGCCTGCTGTTTTTTTTTGTAAACATAACGGGATCCTTAACTTCCACTGTGAAGGGGACGGCACGGATTTATATTTTACAGTTAATACACCCACAGTATTAACCAGGGAGGCTGCTGGGCTCACAACCTCGAACTTCTGCAAAAAGCGGCAAACGCACTACCGCTCAGCCACGCCACCGCCCCCGCATGTCACTTAAATGAATTACATCGGACGCTTGTGTTGCGCCCGAAACGTCGTGATTTTATTTATTTGATTTTATACCTACGTGACTTTACCGAAAGAACCAAAGAGTATGAAGTACATCATTGCTGGTTGCCGCGGGCCAGCTTTTGAACAACAACAACAACAACAAACCTCGTTGTACTCCATCTCGGACAGCCAGGTCAACTGCTCGGAGCTGAAGATTAGCAGCCGCCGGCGCCCCGTCAGGGGTGTCTCGTCCAGGTGCGTCACGTAGAATGCCACCGAGAGGCCCCCAATGCCGAGCACCACCATCGCGATCCGCCCGCGGTTTCGCGACGCCCACTCCCGCAGCAGGGTGCGCTTGTCTTGCGGGAGGCCCTGCCACCACTTGCGGAGGCTCCTGCACGGGAGGATAGTCGTCGGTCGTAAATCGGCCCGCAACCAGACGATGGCCTACACACAATTGTGCGATGCTACAATTCTCGAGCCGATGTAATTGTTATATTTTTCTACGGCGGATGTTGTCTCAGGCACGCTCTCTCTTTTGGCTGCCACTTCGTCATTATGTTGAACTTCTTACGCAACACACGTAGCCAACCGTGCTAATCGGAGGTGCGATTAGCAAGTTGGTCACTGGTGTCAACCAAGGGCATCACCTCTGCGAGCAATGTGACCTGCCCAAGCCCAGTAGAGTTTCTGAATGGTCAGCATGATGCCTCTATCTGGTGTACATTCTATAATCAACGTGCTCCTCTTTTGTTCTGTGGTTACAATACTAAAAACGGATCTCGCCACGATTCTTTGCGTGCTTTTCATTGTTTGTTCCATTTCCTTAGTTAATGTCTACGCTTTTGATCCATGCATAGATAATATGCACCGATTAAAATACTTTCCCTCCGATGTGTTCTCGGGTGTCACCAGTTGTCGTTTAGCATGATGTGCGATGTTTCACTCCACGTGCTTTCAGCTTCTTCAGGAACTGAATCGGAGGGTCCATACATCACAACAGCAACAAACCTACGCTGTAGTAAAGATCTTTCTCATTTAGGCACGGTGATATGCTGCACAATTGGAATATGACTGTGGGAATTTTTTACTAAACAAAACGAACACTCTGCCCATTCCTGGATGTTCTCGGGATTCTCCGTACCTGCCCAGGATCATGGCCACCAGCTTCTGCAGGGGCTTGGTCAGGAGCCACAGGAGTGCCGGGGGCGCCGACCGCCGTGACGACACATGCAGGGTCCTGGTGGCCGTGGCGCACGGGGTCCCCCGTGGCTCCACGAAGCAGGAGACGCGGCCCAAACACATCGGCGCCCTCCTGTCGGCAGAGCCGTCGAAGCGTCCCAGCCGCTGCACCCGGCATACGGAGGAGCCTCCTGCCGCGGAGATGGAGCGGCTGTGGTGGGCGAGGTGGCCCGACACCGCGCGGAGACAGCGAGCGCTGGAGCGCAGCATCGCGAGCGTCGCCCTTGCCGAGACGGACTGACGCTGTGGTGCAGACAGATGCGATGCACACCTGCAGCAAGAGTGGTGCATGTCTGCTGAGACTTCTAATAAAGACTGGAAGCTTTGCAGTATATAATAATGCAGCACCGCAATGATGTAATGTAACTACACTAGTTTGTAGGAGAGCAATCGTTCACAAAATGCGTGATATTAATTGATGTATAAAAGACAAGTAAAATGACGCAGTATTTTGAGATGCTTTTGTATTTGGGTCTAGATGAATGAAATATTTATAACATCGTACAGATAATTTTTTTTACTATGCTGTACACCAAGTGTCCATGGCCAATCGCACATCACATTGTTCCATTACACTATTGCGCCTTAATTCTATATTTTATATGTAGTAGTCGGTATACAATAGATGGAACATGGGGGATTCATGCTATCCAGTAATTGAGCACTGGAGTAAATATCAGAGAGTTCAGTTATAAGGGAGTCTGTATATCCCATTCATTCCTTTCGGCAACCTCCACTACGGTCTGTCACGAGAGTCCACTATAACCTGTCACAACGCTCATAACCACAAACATATAAAGGACAACTTACTGTTCAAACGAAGAGCTGCGCTATCAAATTAGAATACAGGGTTGACTCCCTGTTGCTGGGTCAACCTCAACGTGACTTGTGCGGGGAATTCTTAACCGTGAGATTTCAGCCAGCCTACTAACGCAGTTTACAATGTGATAGATCGATATCTGTCATCCACTGCTGCGGGTTGTTTGGCCAAACTTCACCACTCTGGTTAGTGCGCTGGTGGAGGGGCGGGTACCATAACCGGTTGAGTTTTAATCTTGATTTGAAGCTTTCGAGACTGCAGGAATCCATACTCTTTGGTTCTTTCGGTAAAGTCACGTAGGTATGAAATAAAATAGATCACGACGTTTCGGGTGCAACACAAGCGTCCGTCATCAGGAGGGAAAGCATGATCTGCTGCTGAGGCAGACTGCTTTAAAAGGTTTGAAATGGGTGTAGCTCAAGGGTTATAAAGAAGTGGCCGGGGCTAGTGATGTTAATGTGAGAAATTAGCATGTAACTGTAGAAAATAATTTCGATTTAAAGCTTTTGTGACTGCAAGGATTCATCTTCTTGGCTGTCGGAAAGACGGCGTCCGAATTCGGACGCCGTCTTTCCGACAGCCCTGTTCTTCACCTGAGGACGGCTGCTTGCGTTGTGGCCGAAACGTCGTGAGAATTGTATTTAATTATGTTTTATTTTTATTATTTTATTATTTCCCTTCTACGTCACTTTACCGAAAGAACAAAGAAGATGTATAAAATGAAAGCGGCCTCCTAGACGAGTGCACAGAAGTGCAAAGGGAAGAAAATAGGGGTCAATTAATTTGCTGTTATAAATGTCCACATGATAAGCCACTTCATTGAGCTATCACTTGTGGCCCGGTCGCGTCTGAAAAACAAGCGAATAACTCATTGGGCTTTACCTGATAAGATAAAAAATAAAAGTTTCGTTTTAATCGTATACTTTTAAGTGATTTGTTTACCTTTCCTACACTATACTTTGCACTCCTATTGTGTTTTGTATCGTTGGCTGTTGTAACGTTCTGACCCGCACCAACTGGACATCTGTAAAAAAAAAGAAAGAGCTTTCGAGCTCATCGACTTCCTCCAGTACCAATAAATATTCTGAATTGGGGGTAACAAGACATGTGGCCCGCCCTTGCAGACCGACCGATGTGAATGAAAAGTGACGTCCTTAAAAGGGTCACAATCTTAAAAACGAGAGATTAATGCGCACAAATATAAGACGAGATTTGACTCGTGCTGTCTCTCCCACAGATCGTCACCACTTTCACCGCAAATCATACATGTCAACACCTTATCAGTGCCCTATCTTATTACAGACCAATTCAGAACGTATTGGTCACCCCCGTGCCGCTTATAAAATCTCAACGTTCATCCTAAAAAGTCCCACCACAAAGGGGAAACACAAAGAGACAGACGTTGTATTGCCCGTATTGAAACGGCTGTACGCCGTATGGAACTGAAGACTTAATTTCGCTGGACAAGAATTCGGGTTTAAACCATATGGGTTGACAGGTATGCTACTATACACTACACACTACATTAGTACTCACCACTATACACTACACTACTATATACACTACGCTACTATACACACTACACTACTATACACTACACCACTATACACACTACAATACACTACACTACTATACACACTATACACTACACTACTATACACACTATACACACTACATTACTATACTATACACTACACTACTATACACACTACTATACACTACACTACTATACACTACACTACTATACATTACACTACTATACATTACACTACTATACATTACACTACTATACATTACACTACTATACACTAGACTACTATACACTACTATACACTACACTTATACACGACTATACATTACACTACTATACACTACACTACTATACACACTACACTACTATACACTACTATACACTACACTACTATACACACTACACTACACCGTACACTACACTGTACACTACTATACACACTACACTGTACACTACTATACACACTACACTGTACACTACTATACACACTACACTGTACACTATAAAACACCCACGACTCGACCCGGACGTTCAGTTTAGACAGACTACAACAAAACGTCCTTCGTTGTCCGTTGACTTATTTCGATCGTAAAAAAACAAAACCTCCTTAATAATTCACGGAATTACGGCGAAAGCTTTGACCTGCTGGTGTTTATTGGTTGACACCGGAGCAAAGTTAAATTTTGTTGTTTGTTAAAGGGTCAACATCTAACATTGACCACCCCGTGCATCGCGAACCGCCTCAAATTAAACCTTTACAAATCATCGGGCTCATATTGTTTTGTCGCACCCCCCCACACACCGACAAACGACCACGATATAAATAAAACTAACTCGAGCCGGGGGGTGTTAAACTTTAAAACACAACACAAATGTCAATTGAACATCACGTACCGGACACACTCGCAATGACCCCTAACCCGCCATCTAGAATTCGTAGTCCGCTCGCGCCAGCCGCGCGCTACTGATTGGTTAACGGCACCCCACCTCCTCCCCCCCACACATTGGCTGGCTGGTCACCTCCGACCCCCCCCCCCCCCTAAACTCGCGCTCCCATTGGCTGGTCAGTCACCCGCCACTCCCCCCACACTCAAATTCGCGCTCCCATTGGCTGGTTGGTCACCCGCCACCCCCCCCCATACAACCCCCCCACACCAAAACTCGCGCTCCCATTGGCTGGTTCGTCACCTGCCACCGCCACCCCCCAGCACTCCTCCACCACCCAAACTCGCGCGCCCATTGGCTGCTTGGTCGCCGCCACCCCCAACCACCCTCCCAATAATACCACCCACCCCACACCCAAACTCACGCTCCCATTGGCTAGTTGCTCACCCGCCACCCCCCCAACCACCCCCTTCACACCAAACTCGCGCTCTTATTGGCTAGTTGCTCACCCGCCACCCCCACCACCCCCCACACCCAAACTCGCGCTCCCATTGGCTAGTTGCTCACCCGCCACCACAACCCCCCCCCTCACCCGCGCTGCCTACCGCTGAGGGCCACATTGACTCCACATGGCCGTGCCGTCAGAACAGCAGCAACGGAGCGAGCGTGTCCACCTCTCCGGGCTGCTCGGCCTCGCCGTGGACGGCAGGGACGCGTCGGCGGCTCGCCAGATTGCCGCGGGTGATTATAGCGAAGCGATCGCGGCGTGAGGAGGCGGGGGGGGGGTTAACGCGGGAGAGTCGGCCGTGTGGCTGCTCGCTTATCCGGACTAGTATATTGAGTGGCCGGTCTGGTTGTATTCTGTAGTGTTGTTAAAGATGTGGTTTTTGAGTTCACTTTCATTTGTTTACGCGTTGATACCAATGGCATTTTGTACACGCTGAAGGGTCGTTGACCCGAAACGTCGGCCTTGTTATTGACGAGCTTTACCAATCGTATGCGCGTGTACAAAGACACACAACACTGCCGCGTCCCCATATATCACGTCCCCCCAGGAGATGGAGCGATGGGGATTACTTTCGAGCACTGTGCAAGGAGTTAGTGGGGGTTATTACATCCCGTGGCGTCTCGAGAGAGCCTTCATCCAGCAGTGGATTGACCATGGCCAATGAAAGCCTCTACTGAGAGTTGTTTGACTATTCAGCACTTCACGTTGGTGAAATTTGGGGTGGAAGCATAGATGTTGCAGCGTAGTATAGTACAACAATGGGCTGTGTTGCTTAGCTTTGCGATGTCTGTGTGGATCGGGCTCTCACTCCTGATTTGGTTGACACGCTTGATATAACATTCTGACAATGCGTCCAGTACTCGTTTGTTGTCAAATTCACCCACAAATATTGGTCCCAAGTGTATCAGGTGCACATGCTTTAATTACAAGCCAATGGATGGACTTGTCCTGCCACCTGAATGTGGAACGTTCACTATTGACAAGCTTGATATTATAACAGTTGACTGTGCGTCCAATACTCGTTTGTTGTCAAATTCACCCACAAATATTGGTCCCAAGTGTAATCACATCCTTTAATGACAGGCCAATGGATGGACTGGTCCTGCCACCTGAATGTGGAACGTTCACCATTGACATAGACATGGGCCCTCGATGGAGATGCATGGATTCCCACACTTAGGCTTTGAACTTAATTGATGTTTGTGAGTACAAGCTGACAAAACTCGTGCTGTAATCGGCCAAGTTACACATTCCTTGGATTACATTTAGTTATGGGATTTACTACTGTACTAATAGTCGGTGACATTTGCCATTTGATGGACTATGAATGAACACTGCTTCTGCAGTTGTTTTTGTGGAATCAGGGGTTGGTTTTTTTATGGGTTCGTTAGGAATTCTCTGGAGCTATGCACTTTTAAATTTTGGTTGAAAACGAATTTATTTAGAAATTATTTTAGTATGTTCAGTTGGTTGTCCTTCCCCGCACCTCCGATTGGTGCGGTCGGCTACGTACGGTGCGAAAGAAGTTCAACGCACGATACATTAGCGATGGTTTAGGGATAGGAGTTCGTTTTCAGGTTGAGGTTCGGGTTTTAGTGGTTAGGGTTTACAGGTGGATTTTTTGTTTCGGGGTTAGGGGTTTTGGAGTTCGTGTCGAGGTTGGATTTAAGGTCTGTAGTTAAGAGTTTAGTCTATAGGGTTTACTTTTAGAGGTTTGGCATTAGGGGTAGGGATTTTAACGTCAGGAGTTTGGTTTACCGTTAGAGATTAGGGTAGGGGTTGGTTAAGGGTTAGTGATTCGCATTTCGGGTCAGAAGTAAAACTTAGGGTCAGGGGTTGGGTTTTACCATTAATGGATCATTTCAAAAGTGAAATAAATTACCGCCACCACTCCACTCCCCATATAAGGCACATTCAGTTCAAGAATCTATATTTTTTCCCCACATTGTGATGAATGTAGCAGCCTCTAGTGGCTAGAGGGGGTGTGGGATGTGTAAAACTTACATGACCTGGGCCTGTTGATCATCAAGTTCATGTCGGTTTGTGTGTGTGTGTGTGATAATGATGGTGGCATTGGTGATGGGGGAAGGGGTGATTTTGCCCAAGCTGACAAGTCTCGTCTTTGCAGATGTCGCCGAAGGAAAATGCTCGCTGCTGGACCTGGTGGATAATATGGGGTAGGTGACAACGACAACGACAACCACCGATTCAGTGTGTTTGGCGTCTTAACGCAACCGCATCTCAACATTCTTCGCAACAATGAATAAAAACTACATTCGGGCTGAAGGGGTTGGGGTTGGGTGAGGGCATAGCCATCGGACAAAGATAGTCACTGCATATCGTGTGTTCAGATGCGCTTGTGCAGCCATCTGGAATGCTCTTCCTGCTGATCTTTGGAAGCCACTCAAGCTTTTCACTTTTAAATCATCTCGATGGAAAACTCATTTCTTTAAAACTGCTTTTTGTGTTAAATGTGTTGTCCTTCGATTAGCACGGTTGGCTGCGTACGGTGCAAAATAAGTTAAGGTTCAACATACATACGAGAGAGTAATACAGCGGCACAGTCCGGGATTCAACAACAACTACGACCCATGACCAACAACGGGGTAAGCCGGAAATATCGGGGCCCGCATCCAACAGCAACGACGAGCCCCGGGCACAGACGGAACAGCACCCATGAGTGCCAGACCATCCTCAGAGATGCCAGGACCCGTGTTCACCAGTGTATCTCGGGGGTCAAACGGAAATTCAAAGATTGTGAGAATTCTGAAAAATCACCCCAGACAGTGCCATAGCGGATGGTGGTTGGTAGGGATGGCTGGTGTGGCGTATTGCCGGACGTTCCCCCGGGATTCCGGCTCGCGGCCAACACCAGTGACAATCATCTGAACCGGTCCTGGGCCTTCCCTAGGTTGACGGAACCTCAAATAAATACCTGGTGCGGTGTGTAAACATCATCACTGGGAAGACAAAGGTGACCGGGTGCGGTGCTGCCCACTCACCCCCTCGTGTGCGGTGCCGGCCTTCAGAGGTGCTCACTAACAGCACTTGCCCCTACAGTCTGTTCAGGCTATACGGGGGGCCACCACGTCGTCGGAGGTTTCACCACCTTGCGTCCGTCATCTCGGCGCGTTGCCGTACGGTTCCGCCTGTGGTTGTCGCAGGGTCTATCTCACTCACACGGAGACTGAGATCCGTGCGCTGGGGACCCGCCTGCTCTCCGACGTCCTACAGCACAACTTGCGCAAGCTGCAACCCAAAGAGCGTAAGACGTTTAATGGCCTAGAGTCGAGACACCGTCATCACTTGCAGTTTCTGATGTTGGCTTCGTGTTTTTGTAGGCATGTAACGATGAATGGAGTCATTGATTTAGATTATAAAGACACCTTTAAACCTTGGTTATTGCGTAACTCAAACCCTAATTATAACCTGAATACTAGTCGCTCACTCGTAGATTACCAACAAGAATAATAATTGGTTAAAATAGATTTTTAAGCTCACGTTATATACATTGATCATCTCTAAAGCCTGCAAATGACATGTTAATGTTACATTTAGGCTTGTGGAGCAAACAGCACTACAAATGAGCCATAAGCAACAAGAAATAATATGATCACGATGATTACCAAGGAGACGAAATATAATCTACTTGTATTGAATAGTTCAATGATCTTGATTTGAAGCATTCTGCTGCATTGGCATTGTTGCTGCATTGGCATTGTTGCTGCATTGGCATTGTTGCTGCATTGGCATTGCTGCTGCATTGGCATTGTTGCTGCATTGGCATTGTTGCTGCATTGGCATTGCTGCTGCATTGGCATTGCTGCTGCATTGGCACTCGTGCACCGCCCATGCTCCTGGTGCTGTTGATACACTTGAGCTAAGCCCATCTCCAAACCTTTCTAAACAGTTTGCCTTTAGAGGCTGACTCCTTTGCCTGATGACGACCGCTTGTGTTGCGATCGGTGATTAGTTCAATGATATCGCCGATCACGGGAATCGTTACATGTATTTAGTTTATTGTTGTTGATAGTGTGCTCCAACACGCGATTGTGACCGCGTGTTTTCCCAGTGGAAGTCCTCGCTTTGTTCTACGTTGACAAACTCAAGGACCATTACACCGTCCTGCCCGGCGTGCTGCAAGGATTTGTCGCATTGGTAAGGAACTGCAGCTGCACTGCCTCTTAGTTATTTTCTAATGGGGAGGTGGCCAGGAGATGGCAGTAGAACAAGTGGGTTGTTTCTGTTCCATCTCTGCAAACTTATGAGTGCTCTCAGCTCTTTTGCATTTGGTGTCTCCAGGTGCTAAGAATATCCCCCACAAGCAAAACACCCACTTATGGAACCAACAAAACTTTGCACTGTAGCAGAACCCTCCTGAACAATTTAAATTGGTGATTTAAGCATTGGCCGTTGTGCACAACCACAATCAACAAATAAACACTGGACACATTCATCATTATGTGCTGAAATATGTCAATAAGACTGTCACGAACGTTTAATTTACCGATGTAGAAGTAGGACGAAAACTCCAAATGTTCCACTGTGGTTTTTTTTATCGCTTCTCAATGTAATCGGTGTACTTGTCAACACGTATTAAGTGACGTGGCCAATGAATCACTGACCCTCAACGCCAATGCAGGGCAGCTTATAGTCGAACTAGCGCTTCCGTGTCAATGTATTTGTTTTTTTCGCAGGCACGGTCAGTCGGCAAATCGGGGTAATCCTTCGACGGATAATCCAGAGTTAACTGTGCTGTACGCTTTTAAGGAAGATTTACCTCCTAACAATAGGCCATTATACTGTTAGGTTTTTTCGGTAAAGTCACGTAGGTAAAAAAATAAAATTAAAAGTTAATAAAAGTAATAATGGAAATAAAATAAAATAATAAATCACGACTTTTCGATTTAAAGCTTTCGTGACTGCAGGGATTCATCTTCTTGGTTCTTTCGGTAAAGTCACGTAGAATGGAAATAATAAAATGTCTTCTCGACAGACCTGTTCTTCACCTGAGGACGGCTGCTTGCGTTGTGGCCGAAACGTCGTGAGAATTGTATTTTATTATGTTTTATTTTTATTGTTTTATTATTTCAATTCTACGTGACTTTACCGAAAGAACCAAGAAAAATAAATCACGACGTTTCGGAGGCAGTAATTACTGCAGTAATTTTAGCTGTGATGGTCACACCTGATGACGGAGACTTGTGTTGCCTCCGAAACGTCGTGATTTATTATTTTATTTTATTTCCATTATTACTTTTATTAACTTTAATTTTATTTTTTTACCTACGTGACTTTACCGAAAAAACCTAACCGTATGAATCCTTGCAGTCATGAAAGCTTCAAATCTAGAATAGGCCATTAGTGTTTTTAAAATGTGCTATTTGGTGCTATGTGTAAGCAAATGACTTTTGTGTTTCCAGAGCAGCGCCCCTAATCTTCCCGTGGGGCTCGAGGTGCGGGTGCTGAAGGCCATCTTCCAAGATGTACACGTTCAGGTGAAGGCTTCCACCTGTTCCCCTGGGTGTCCCTGCACTCCTGCATTGGCGATTTCCTTCAGATGGCCATCGTTGTCCACGATCGTGAATCACGATAATAATTCTTAGGCAGGCACCGATTCTTAAATTGACGAAGTAAGATCAATTCTCATGATCGCGATTCCAATTTCGATGAAATCAGATTGATGTGACGTGCTAAACTTTTTGTCGCAAGTCGTAAATTCTCATTAAATATCACGCTGTTGGATGCTCTCCGTCAAACAGACATTCTCATCTACACTGGCATGGCAGTGGCGTTTGTGTCAAACCACATACTCTGCCGATTAACAAGACATTTTCCAAACTGTAGATAATTACCTTTTAAAGTGATGCCCGATGTGTAGCTAAAGGAGGGAAATACACCCAAGTTGACGTGTACCGCGGAGATGGAGCCATGTGCAAGTGCTGTGCAAATTTCTGCGTCGCGTGATCGTGGGTGAATAGCGATGGCTTTGGGGAGACCTTCCATCTTGTTCTGCGTCGACAAGAGGGCTTGAAGGCTACTGGGAGGATGAATTTTATATATTGATGATGAAGTTGCCTCATTTTTCCTCCTGCCATCCGCCCGACAGTCCCTGGTCTACTCTGATCGGCGGAGCGTCTACAACATCATCGCCAACTTCATGGAGACCAAAGAGCCAGGTAACTGGGCGGAGCGGGCAAGAGCTGATCGATCGTCTGCGTTGTGTGTCGGTGCGTAAGCGGTGTATGTTATGCTAATGACAGCAGGTGCAATTGTGTTATATTGAACTCGTATTATCCACCATTCTTGGGAAATATCTATAATAATGTTAAATTTCGATTTAAAGCTTTCGTGACTGCAGGGATTCATCTTCTTGGTTCTTTCGGTAAAGTCACGTAGAATGGAAATAATAAAATAATAAAAATAAACCAATAAAATAATATAATAATATTATTTAATAATGTGTTATTTTTATTATTTTATTATTTCCATTCTACGTGACTTTACCGAAAGAACCAAGAAGATATAATAATGTTGTTATATACTAATATGGAAAGGTTTTTCACTTCCTGTGTTTTTGTTTTCTCCGGCCATCACCCCTGATAGTTGAGAGTTAACGCCTCCTTGTACTTGGAGCGATGAAATTAGCTCGTGTGCAGGTGCTACGTGGATTTTTACATCAGTGGATCGCGAGAGGTGACGGCACCAGTGGATTGACCACTGCTGATGATGATTAACAGTGATTGCTTTTATGCATGTAGGTATATACTTACTGATCTAACCCAAACACCTCTATTGTGGATGATATTTGTCGCGAAAGCCTACGTGTTAAACTGTATGTAGCAGAGCCTCACCATTCTGGCGAATTGCCCGATGATGCTGGATGCAATTACCAACGAAACATCGTACTCAAAAATTGTAAATGTTGTGGTTTCACGCTTCAATACACCGGTGGGCTTAAGCAGTGAACTATTTGTCTTTTGTCAACGTGACACTTTTTTTACTGATTGGCCGTGTCGGGTGGTGAAGGGTTACGACACATTTATAAATAACGCGATCTAAACCCAAAAACGTTGATTATGAGGTATATTCTTGGTTCAAAATAATATGAATATATTTATATGATTTTATTATATCCCTTCTACGTGACTTTACCGAAAGAACCAAGAATATGAATCCCTGCAGTCACGAAAGCTTTAAATCAAAATTTGTATGTAGGTATGTTGAATTTCTTTTACACCGTACGTCGCCAACCTTGCTTATCGGAGGTACATGGTAAGGACAACAAACTGAACACAAAAAAACTGTTCTAAGGAAATGCATTTTCAATCAAGATGATTTTAAAGTGCATAGCTCCATACTCTTTGCTTCTTTCGGTATAAAGTCACGTAGGTATAAAATCAATTAAATCACGACATTTCGATTGCAACACAAGCAATCATCATGAGGTGGGAAAACCACAGCAAGAATTTTTTTTGCTGAAGTGGGAGAGAGAGTTGCCATGGGAAGAGGTTATTTAGGTAAGAAAGGGGGAGGAGCAAGGGGGGAGAGGGAGGGTTGTGGGGTAGGGGGAGGGCGAGCGCTGCGTGGTGCAGTAGTACCCGGCAGATATGATAGACGACAACCAATACAAAGCAGTTAGGGTTTTACCTGGTTAATAACATCCTTCCAATGATTGCTCAATTTGTATCCATCTTCTCGGTTGAAGTTATGTCTGTTTTTATATCTGGATGGCTTCATGAACACACCTTTGATAGTAGCCCGAAGGTTTGCAGAGTACCTTGTTCTCGGAAAAAAAAACAATATCATGCGAGCCCACAGCGTTATAACAATGGTCAGCCACGGCAGAGGTATTGGTTCTGCCGTGTTTCAGATCTGCCTTGTGTTCGCGAACACGGTCCGAGATATGTCGTTTCGTTTCCCCAACTTCAAATCTAGATTGCATAGCTCCAGTTGATTTCTAATATCGGAGGTAAGAGCGTTCCAGACGGCCGCAGAAGAGCATCTGAAAGCGCGCGATGCGGTGACCGTCAGAGGTCGCAAACGGGTTTTGATTCCTTACCCGTACCCGGCCGCACCAGGGTCGCAAATGGGTACCTGATACCCGGACGGGTACGGGTAGCCGGGTAGGGTACGGGTATCGGGTACCTGATTGCGACCTCTGGGATGAAGCCATGTTGCAGGCGCGGGTGGGTTGATTCTAGGAACTTGAATTGTGAGAAGAGACAAGACGTTGGGAAATGAGTGACAAACGGTTACTCACCAGTAACTCACGGCCTACCCGTACCCGTACCCGGCCGCACCAGGGTCGCAAACGGGTACCCGTACCCAGCTGGGTACGGATTAGCCGGGTATCGGGTGGGGTACGGGTATTGGGTACCCGGTTGCGACCTCTGGTGACCATCGAGCAGGCCAGTTGCGACCTGCGGACTTCATGCAGCCGTGGATTGACCGTGGCCGCGTGACGTGCTCGATGTCCCCTGCAGAGCTGAAGGCACTCGGTACGGACTTCACGTACGGCTTCGTCCAGGCCACGGACGGGGAGAAGGACCCACGCAATCTTCTCATCTCCTTCCGTATCGCCCACGGCATCGTGTCACGCGGGTACCAGCTCGGTGAGCGACGTACGAGTGTCGTGTTCGCTCTCCAATGACGACAGCGACTTGCTCGTAACGGTCGCGTACAAAGTTACAGGCGCTCGGGTGGCTAAAGGGGTCAGGGTACCGAGCTGGTGGTGTTACGGATCATATTTAACGCACTCGAGATTTCTGTTTGTATTGTTTCTGTTACTTTGTCATTATAAATTGGGCTTATTATTGTAACAAGCTCAATTATCCGAACTACAAAATTTTCACGTACGGTAAAATCTTGGATTGCGAGTAACTTGGTCTGCGAGTGTTTTGCAAGACGAGCTAAATTTTTAAATAATTATTCATTTGATAAACGAGCGAGATCTTGCAATACGAGTAGTTCGTGTTTACGCTTTGTCTGCCGAGTGTCACGTGATTTGGTGCGTGTTATAAACGATAGAATATATTTTAATTGGGAAATTATTAATTGTTGCATTCCTGTGCTTGCTTAATAGATGATATAGTGGAAAGTGCCAGGTTATGTGTTTGGTTTTACACAGTCCATGAAGAGAGACAAAGTTATTTAAATATAAATATATCACAACAGTATCACATTATTCAGGGATTCATTTCTCAATGAATGCTTTCTTGGTGGCTGTTAGATTGGAGTGGGCAAGGGATTAGTAGCCACAGCCATTGCAAAAAAAGTATACTGGATGTCGCTTGCCGGATATGTAAATATTTTCCGGGTTGTTGACCTGGGCAGCACTGGTTCAAAGAAAGCCCCCTGGTGTTACTTCTTGGGTATGGAGGATGGTGCTCGGTTAGCACGCCGCACTGCAAGTTGGAACACCTGAGTTCGATTTCTGGCCACAGCTAACCGGGTAAGGGACCCAGAAAACATTACCTTGCCCAGCACACCCCACATCCAGTATACCGCTCACTCTGGGCTGTAGCTACGAGTCGCGTGCCTACTGCAATCTACCAGTCAGCGGGAGAATAATCGAGAGACAAATTTAAGGCCTGGTTGGAGATCACAAGTCATTTTGGGGAAAATTTTCCAGATGCTTTTGTACACATCTGACGGTTGCTCCTGTTTGCCGACCTTTGGCAGGGAGCTTTGTGGAAGAACTCTTCGAAGTGACCTCCTGCTACTTTCCCATCGACTTCACGCCGGTGAGTGCCGGTGTCGCCACTGTCGACCCCCGCGCCGCCGGATTTCGGCACGTTTTTGGCTTCCAATTTCCCCAAATTCGGGAAATTATCCGCAAATTGCTCAATTGGGATTATAAATAGCAATCGTTGCCACACCCCCCCCCCCCCCCGACTGCCAAACTGTTGCCCCAGGTCACAAATGAGGGTCGTTGTGATCTCTTTGAGTTCTCGCCTGCTTAAACAAACTAAACTTAAATCTTGAATGTTTGTCGCAGGCACGTTTGCCGTGGGTGAATGTTTTTTTGTCTTGGCAGCCGACCACCGACCCGCATGGCATCACCGCCGAGCAGCTGGTCCTGGGACTCCGGGCTGTGCTCAGCTCCACACCAAAGTTTGCCGAGGTACGAGTTTGGGTTTGGGGTTCGGGTTAAGGTTAATTTTAGGGGTAGAGTATGGGTTATTGTTAGGGTCAATGATGGTGTTAGAGGTCATAGTTGAAATTAGACCCGGAGAGTCAGTGTCAGAGATGTTTAGAGTTTTTAATTAATGTTCGGTATCAGGTTAGAGTTGGGGTTAAAGTTCAGGTTATGGTGAGGTTAGGATTAGACGTATGGCTAGGGTGAGTGAGTCATCTTTTGAGTTCGGGTTAGAATTAGGGCTTAAGATGTCGGCCAGGGTTATGATCGTAGTCAGAATCAGGATTAGTGTTCGGGTCATGGGGGGGCAGTACAGGACTTGTGGCATGACCTGAATGAACGTGACGTGTGACCAAGCAAGGCGGCAACCCTATATAGCCAACACGACGTGGGGAGGCCTTCAACCAGTCGTGGATTAACAACGGGTTCCACAGTTGTTTCTATCTTTATTCACCTGTCTTTGTATTCTCAGTTCTGCCTGCCGCTGCTGCTGGAAAAGTTGGACTCGGACATCAACAGCGCTAAAGTCGATGCCCTGGAGACGCTGGTGAAAATCACTGCCACCAATTCAACTCGCACCTTGCCATGTCGGTAGCGTGGAAATATCGAGACGTTGCCGCGTGTCGTTTCATTTCTGTCACGCTCGTCGTTTCATACGCACCTTTCCCTGTGTGCCACCCCAACTCCCCGTGCTTTTCAGATTTCCTGCTGTGAAGTGTACACGTCCGTGGAACTTGCACCCTCCCTCCCTAGCCTGTGGGCCTCCATCAGACGAGAGGCAAGTTCTGGGATCACTTTAGTCAATCAAATGGCACTTATGTTTAAACCAGGGTGGGTTTCAACTGGTTGGCCAAGCATGTTTGTATGTATGTTGAACTGCTTTCGCACCGTACGTAGCCATTCGTGCTAATCGGAGGTACGGGGAACAAACTAAACGCACAAAGAAGTTCACAAGAAATTAGTTTTCAATCTAAATTTTGAAGTGCTTAGCTCCAGTGGCTTCCTACTATCGGAAGTAAGAGCGTTCCAGACGGCTGCACAAGCGCATCTGAAAGCATACGATGCAGTGACCGTCAAGCAGGCCAGAAGTAACTCACGCAGGACCCTGAGAGTGCTTACACCGAGAGTTTATGGCTCGCCGAGATATAAAGAGATACGTGCAGTAGAGGGCAGTGCTGCAATTCCATTTTACTTCATTTGTTCGCTCCCACATTTATTTCCTCCACTTTCACCAAACGCTCACTGACCTACGTGGCCTAGTATAGTCAAATAACTCCCCTACAACGCCGTAGGGAGGCCCTCATCCTGCGGCGGAGTGCCAGAATGGCTGCTGCGCCTGTAAATGTACATCCACGTAAGAACGTGTTCACTCGATAAAATAATTTGAAACTAAACCGCGCCCTTCACCTGCCCCCTCCGCCCTCCTCCCCCGATGGCCGTCTCGTTCTCGCGTCATCACCGTTGGCGTCCCGGGACGGCGCGTCTCTCCCGGCCGCCCCCCCCCCCCCCCCACCGCAGGTTTGCCAGGTGGGCGGCAGCGGCAAGGTGGAGGGCACCGCCCTGCGGGCCCTGAGAGCTGTCCTGGTCTCCCTTTCGCGCTCGGTGGTGCCCGCCGACGGCGATGACCCCCTGACTCCCTTCCTCTGCCAGATTCACGAAGGTAATGAGTGGGGTCTTGCCTCTCCCGTCTCTTTTTTGTTTTCTTTTCACATTTTTGTTGCAACAAAGAAGTGAGCCCGATACGACGCGCCCTCAAATCCCGCGGTGGTCCATTCCGGAACTGCACGAAAGGGGGGGGGGGGAGGGAAGAAGGGGAATGGGGGTCCCCGCTGCCCTAACCAAGTGGGGACCTTGCGCTGCGGGGAAGATGAATTGCCTCTCTGACTTGACTCGCGATCCGACAGCGAATTCCACAATCGGACAAATAATGCGATATCGGTTTTTCCATTACCTTGGTCATTTGTGCTGTGCCGCACTTCCCATACAAAGTAAAATATCTTGACCCTCCCAACCCCCCTCCCCATAGAAATCTGGTCCAAGAGTCTAAATACAATGTGTGTAATGTTTAACCCTTCCGCCGAATTGTTAATCCTAAGGAGGCGAGTCATATTGCCGTCACAGAGTTTGTATACGATGACTCTGACCCCCGGGGTGCAAGCTCTCGTGAGGTCAAAATACGATGTCACACCAGCCTTGATAGGTGCTTGACCACAGTGCTTTCCACGGCGGTCTACGCTTTGGCTGCATCGGCGATCGCCTTCATTCGTCTTGTTGCACCTCTCAGATTGCCGGCCTCCGCTCTTGGGCGCCGACATGGCCCTGGTGTGGCCGAGCGCCAAGCTGCTGCAGGCGTGCTGCGGGGCGTCGTACCGCGCGTGCTCCGTCACCGTCTCGGCCATCCTGCCTCTGCTGCTGCAGCAGTACGAGGAGCACCAGCAGGTGAGAGAGACAAGAGTACGCGGGGAGCGGTGGTGCAGCGGTTAGCGCGCTGCGCTACGAACCCGCGTTCGATTCCCGCTCACGGCCAACAACAGTGATGATTATCTGAACCGGTCCTGGGCCTCCCCTTGGTCGACTCGGCCTCAAATGAGTACCTGGTGCAGTGTGTAAAAACATCGCCACTGGGAAGACAAAGGCGGTCAGGTGTGGTGCTGGCCACACACCACCTCGTGTGCCGTGCCGGCCTTCATAGGTGCTACCTAACACCACTTGCCCCAACAGTTTGTTCAGGCTGTATGGGGGATCTTTGCCTTTTTTGTAGGAGCAAACCAGAGATCCAGGGCAAAACCCGGGACTTACACTCGGTCTCTGCACATCTCTCCACATCATCAACGCATTTTTGCTGTACATGGCAGGGGGGGAGGGGTGGGTGGAGCGGGTGGACAATAACTGGTTAACGTGATCCAATTTGAGGCGAAATTTTACGTAAAGTTGTGTTGATGTTCGGGATTTACTCGATTTAAAACTGGCCAAATTGATTAAAGGGTTTTCTCAAAATCCTGGAGGCTCAAAGCAGTATGATAAGAGTACCCACGTCGGCATCCCGGCCTTGCCAGTTGAGCCGCTATCCGAGCCCCGTTCTCTCATCGTGGCCTGCAGAACTGCTTCCCGTGCATCTAGCGCCACCGTCACTGTCACCGCCGATGAAATGCTTCTGAGGTCAAACGCACGTTGTACAGAACACCGTGCGTGGTAGGTGATTTTTTTTCCTCTTGCTTGTTTCACAAAAAGATCCCTTCTCCTGCAGCTGGCAAAGCGGCATACGGTGCTGGGCATCCTGCGTGGATTCCTCACCAAGTGCCTGGACGTCGCGTCCGCGGAGGAAGGTGGGTACAGCTCTCCGCCGAACGAGCAGCGACCGCCGCGCCACCGCGACATGCTGCGTTCCCGTCTGCGAAGCTCGAGCGAGCGAGCGAATTGACGAGCGAACGAATGTGTCCTTCCACCGCCGCAGTGGACAGCCCGATCGCCCCGTTTGTCGAGCGACTGTGCGAGCTGCTGTACGGGGCCGTGACGGATGCTGGCGTGCAGCTGCGGTGCGCCGGTCTCGCCACCCTCACCGTCCTGGCCAGGCTGCCCGGTACGCGTGCTCGCGCACGCCCGCGTCCCGCACGCATTTACACACACACAGAGAGGTGACCTCGAATAAGCCCTGTAGACTGGAGCAGGCTAAGTGCTCAAACACGGGCACCGGTAAGCGCAAAAAAAACACGCGCGGAGGAATTCTCCCGTTGAGCAATATTGACGCTATCATGCTGGTGCTCGTGCACAAAAAGACAGATTTCCCCTGTGTAGCTTTAACAGACTGTTGGGGCAAGTGCTGAAGACCGGCACGGCACATTAGGGGGTGGGTGGGCAGCACCACGCCCGACCGCCTTTGTCTCCCCAGTGGCGATGTTTACACACCGTACCAGGTACTCATTTGAGGCTGAGTTGACCGAGCGGAAGGCCAGGACCGGTTCAGATAATCGTCACTGGTGTTGGCCGTGAGCGGGAATCGATCTCGGGTCGCCAGGTTCGTAGCGCTGCTTGCTAACCGGGGGGCGAGTGGCAAGCAAGTCCGGGCCGCCTTTGTCTTCCCAGCGCCGATGATTACAACCGGCACCAGGCGCGCTTTTAATCCGATGCTCGACATGGAATTTGTGTTTCTTGCAGCTTGCCTCGCGGAGGCAGACATCAACTGTGTCGTGGGCCACATCACCCGGCTGCTTGTGGAGGACTCTGACGAGCAAGTCAAGTAAGGCCGCTTTGTCACAGCACGACGACTCTACTCGCACTGATGTGACACGGCAGCAGTGCAATGTTGTTGGTGTGTGTACGAACGCCAGAGTTTTTCGCTAATTGTCAGAGGGAGGCCAATTTCGCCGACAAGACGTCACCAGTGTGAGGGCGCCACACCGCCCGCGAGAGGGGTGTTTTCACTATTTGTGTATTCTCAGGGGCCTCATTAAAGACCACCAGGGGCCGCCAGTGGCCCGCCAACCTTGCAATGATCAACACTGGTGGACACGTACAGCCCGTTAGTCAATCCTCCTCCGCATTAGAAGAGAGGCCCTCTCCTGCGCCGTGCGGGTCCTGGGTTGTCTTTTCACCACACTTCACCACACTGGACATCCCCAGCGCAAGTCGGTGAAGGCGGCAGTGACGTGATTCCAAGTATATAAATGATCCTGTATCACCATTGGTACCTCATTTGGCAGTAAAAAATATGATAATTGTTTTTTTACCCTTTTATCTGGCAACAAAACTGACACCAACAAACACTGACCAGTGTGGTGAAGTATGGTCAAATGACCCCCATGACCGACGGAGCATGGCGAGGCCTTCATCCAGCAGTGGATTGACACATCGGCTGTTTGTTATATTTTGTTATACGAGTGACACACAGAGTCCCGCAGACGGCGATTTATTTCCCGGCCGCCCAAACGCCTTTGTTATTGTCCGCGACAGAGAAGCGTACGCGTGGAATTACTCTGAGAGACGGGAAGAGCAACACCGCATGCATGGGGGAGGGTACAGCACGCTCGAGACATCAATCTTTGGCCGTTAACATAAATCAAGTTGTTCTCGTGCACTCGTGCATCGCTGAAAGGGGCGATGAGCGGCGGTCGAGACTAACAACAGAGTGGCAGTCAAAGGAGGGAGCATGCCCGCGAAGAGAGCGGTATGTGTGCAGGAGCTAGGCGGGTCGTTGCTTTGCCAAATATTTTTTCTCCTGCAGCAACATCGTGAGCAGAGGCCCATCGTCGAGCAGTGGACGATGATGCGATAATGATTGGATGTGCGTTTGCATCTCCGCAGTGGCGCTGCCATGCAGGCGACCTCTGCCCTGGCTCCTCTTCACACTGACGCCTTCCTTGGCCTGGCTGTTCCGAGACTGCTCGAGATTCTACACTCAGGTGCAGTGGGAACTTTTATGTTTTCTCTTTCTACGTGCTGTTTGTCTTAGATGAGTCTCTAGTGCAGTCTCTTCTTTCCATTAGCTTGATAATTTCTCTGCTGCACTGTTTATTCGGTGTTGATGACGATGATGAATTCGTATGGGCCAATGCGTTTCTAAGTGATTTTGCCATTTGGTTGGTTTGCCTGAGATTTGGTGAATTGCATATACACCCACCCATCCACTGACCCACTCACATACTCATCCACCCACTCACCCTCTCGCCCACTTACCCGCCACCTTTACACGTGTGTTTAGAGCAGCACCAATTTCGCTGCTTCATGGTGCGGTGTTCCCTAGCCGCAGTTGCACACAGGGAGAGTTTTACAATGCACGCGTGCATTATTATCTGAATCGTTCGTCGCTTGTGCAGATCCGGTTGAGCTGCTGCCCATTGTCGTCTGGAATATGGAAGCCGGGTATTTTGGCGGTGGGCTTACTATTGAGCTGAGAGTTGAGGAACCCAGGCAGTGTAGTGGTGGGCTCGCTGATGATCTGGGCGTTGTGGAAGCCGGGCAGTGTAGTAGTGGGCTTGCTGATGAGCTGGGCGTTGTGGAATCCAGGCAGTGTAGTGGTGGGCTTGCTGATGAGCTGGGCGTTGTGGAAGCCGGGCAGTGTAGTGGTGGGCTCGCTGATGATCTGGGCGTTGTGGAAGCCAGGCAGTGTAGTGGTGGGCGTGCTGATGAGCTGGGCGTTGTGGAATCCAGGCAGTGTAGTGGTGGGCTTGCTGATGATCTGGGCGTTGTGGAAGCCGGGCAGTGTAGTGGTAGGCTTGCTGATGATCTGGGCGTTGTGGAAGCCGGGCAGTGTAGTGGTGGGCTTGCTGATGATCTGGGCGTTGTGGAAGCCGGGCAGTGTAGTGGTGGGCGTGCTGATGTTCTGGGCGTTGTGGAAGCCGGGCAGTGTAGTGGTGGGCTTGCTGATGATCTGGGCGTTGTGGAAGCCAGGCAGTGTAGTGGTGGGCTTGCTGATGAGCTGGGCGTTGTGGAAGCCGGGCAGTGTAGTGGTGGGTGTGCTGATGTTCTGGGCGTTGTGGAAGCCGGGCAGTGTAGTGGTGGGCTTGCTGATGATCTGGGCGTTGTGGAAGCCGGGCAGTGTAGTGGTGGGCTCGCTAATGAGTGTCTTTGAAGCCGGGTAGTGCAGTGGTGGCCTCGTTGATCAGGAGTTTGTTGATCACGTTTCTTGAATCCCATGAATTGGGCATTGTGACGGTGTCTTAATTGTCGTTTAAAAAATGTATAATTGTTTCTTGCACGTGCACGATATGTGTCGAATTGTGCATGTTAAAAGCGGATAAACAATGTCTTTGTGTGACGTGTATTCACGTGACCCCCGCAGCCACGAGAGGCGTGTACGACATTCACCACAATGGGGGGCGTAGGGAAAATCATCGTTTATCAAATACAACCACTACCCCAAATCATAACAATTCATCTTTATGTGAGGGGGTGTGAATTCTGCCATGCTGATGCCTTTTATGCATTCTTTGTGCCCATGATTGGCAAATTATATGAAAGTGATATGCCAACGTTATACTTGAATAGATTGAGCAGAACAATTATATATACAATCATGTTTTATTTAAAATAGTCAATTGTTGCAACTACACGTTTTCCCCCATTTATCTTTAGTTGTATTATGTTGAACTTCTCTTACACCGTACGTAGCCAACCGTGCTAATCAGAGGTGCGAAATTGTCTTAATCGTGTTGCCATTTTATTCTGTTCAAATATAGTTATTTCAAATTATACAGCACCCTGTAGATAATTGCAATGAGCTCCAAAATAAGAATTTGCGGCATTGCTGGGAATATAAATAACAAAATAATTAAACTAACGATGTCTTTTTCATCCATCCGTCTCTCCCCACAAACTCATATCTTTTAAACGACGCTTTCCAACAGATAAAAATGCTTTGCGATCGTTGAAATGGTACGATCGTTGGAACGCGACCAACGTTAAAACACGGCGCGACCGATCCAGACTCTCTCCTCGGCCTGTGTGTGCCCCTTCTCATCCCCGTCTCAACTGACGACTCGTGCTCCACCGTACGCTGCATCCACTGTGCAAACCACGGCAGATGCGGATATATATCTGATGCGCAAATAGAACATTAAAAACTCTCCCAGTGTGCGACTGTGGTCTAGAACGGACCGGACAACGTATAACGATTACGAAGGAGACATTCGAGCGATACGCTACTCCGCCGCTCAATCTGTGATTGTAGTTGTTGCTCCCACGTCTACATCAGCAAATACGGCAGAAAGAATCCGACGACTACCCAACGTGACGCTTCGCTCCTTGTCTGGCAGATGATGAGCGCTCCCGGAAGGCCTTGCGGTGCACGGAGCGCCTGTGCTGCCACCCGCGCCTCACCTCCGCCCTCGTTCCGCACCTCCTGTCCTTCCTCGGCTCCACGGGCACAGGTCAGAGGGCGCGACGCGGCCGGCTCCAGTCGGCGACGCGTCACGTTGGGTAGTCGTCGGATTCTTTCTTCCGTATTGGCCGATGTAGACGTGGGATCAACAACTAGGTGCGGTCGGTGAAGGCACAGGTCACTGTGGTTTGTCGAAGTGCTTTGAAAAGTTTTTTTTTATGTTGTGGTTGTTGTGATTGTTGTCGTGTTTGTTTGCTGTAGCGGGAGTAGTTTTTTGCTCGTGGTTGTGGTTTTGTTGTTGATGTCATTGCCGTTGTTAGACTGGGTCAGTTTTCGTTGTTGCTTGTCGGTTTTGCTTTTGTAGATGTTGCTGTTTGTTCTGTTGTCTTGATAGTTGTTGTTGCTTTCGTTTTGGTAATTGTTTTGTTATTGGTTTGTTTTCGTTGTTGCCGATGTTGTCGTGTTAATCGCTGTTTATCCGAAGTCGCTGTTTGTTGAAATAGTTTGTATTGCTCGTTATATTCCCTCCTGTGGGCTTATTTTTCTGGGCGTCAGTTTTTCTGAGCATTAAAGCAGTAGGCACCGAATGGCACAGGCTCGCCTCGTGTGAAATCTCATCAAAGTTGTAAAATCATGATAATAGTCGTAATAATACAGCAGCCGGAATAAGCATGCGCTAATAACGTGATAGGTGCTCAAAATTAAATGCGTTGCACGTCAACGCAGAGTCTGAAGAGTACGACTTGCATCCCACTCTTTGTCAAATCGACGGAACTCAAATATAGAGGTGCGCTGGTGGATAGGATGTGACCCACCGTAGCATCATCAGCACGCGTGGGCTCATTTAGTCTCGAATTGGCTTCGCATTACTTTACATCCCGACGGGGATTAGTGCCGGATGTCACTTTTATTTTTTTCACGGTTTGGTGCTTTGGTCTCACCACAGCAATTATAGGAAGTCGCCCGCACGACACGCTGCCTAATTGGCTCGCTAAGTTGAGGCCCTGCCATTGTCTTTTGTGGGTTTTTGTTTTTTCTAATTTGAGGGCTCATTTGTGATGTTTCGGTGACGGTTGGAGCAAACGTGGTGAGGGAATTCCTCACCGCCGTCCAAATGTCGCTGGGGGGGGCAATTGACCCTCGTGCCCAAACAACGGTTACTTACCAGCTGCATTCGGTGCATTGTGGGTAGAGGCAGGGCGGGGGGGGGGTGTCGTGAACAGGAACTGCAGAGGGCATTGTATCCCACCTTGCTTCCCGGCATCATTTTCATTGTCCACCATGATCAATCCACTGCTAGATGACAGTCTGTCCAAGCTGTTGCCCCCAACAATCTTCCCAGCACCCGCTCACGAGCCCCGTTGCACCGTAGACTCTTGCCAGAATCGTGACAGCTGCCTGATGACGCTGTTAAACGTTGTGAGATTGCTCTTCAACGCGCACCGGTGGTGCCGCTGAAACGGGCAATACATTGGCATGGTTATTCACCACGTGAAAACTTCATTAATGGGCTGTGTCAGGTGGAGAAGGGTTTACGACACGCAGTTTACTCACACAACCTGACCCAGAAATTGTTAATCGCAGTATTGGCCCGTGAAAGGCCTTCGCGTGCTGTATTAATTGTAATTAGCATTCATGCAGAGAAGCCTCCTGCGTCTCAAGTCTGGTCTGGTTTTCGGGATGTTTTGCCAGTTCCTTGTTTAATGAGTTTTTTTTTTGGCTCTCTGTGTGGGAGGAAAGTGCAGTACCCAGAGAATACCCACCATGCATGCGAGGGGATTGCACTCAAAAGTCTGCGCACATGGCCGAACGCACACCGACTTGCACTGCCATAATATCCTGGCCACCTGCAGCCCCCAGCCGATGTGTCATTCACCAATCCGTGCCTTCCGAAGAGCTGGATTATGAGCACGAGCCACTGCGCCAACCACTTTATTTTTAGCGTCATTATTTCGGGGAAAGATTTCCCGGATATTGTGACAAATGACTTCATGTTTATACGATGAAAAAAGTAACACGATAGAAAAACATCTCTGTACGCAGCGTAACTGCGCATCAACCTTGGCCATTTTCAATCCAATTGCACGTCAAAAATGAAGGCGGCCTCTTAATTAGCAACAGGATGACATGTTGTGTTTGGAAGTGTCTGAATGCCACCGCATCTCACCAACGATTGCTAACAGGCACCATTAATGTCACGAAGGATTTTTTTTTTTTTAACTCTGCCTTATTCATATAGCGTGTTCAGGAGCTGTTGACATGTGATGGGAGGCTTACATCGCATCCCGTCTCAAACGTTTGGAACGGCACCCCCCCCAGTGACATGTCCCCGTTGCTTCACCAAGGTGACTGCTTTAAATTTCCACGCGATAACCCACTTCGTTAAGCTATAATTTGTGGCCAGGTCGCTTTCGAAAAAGAGCTACATAGCTCAGTGGGCCTTACCTGGTAGAGACTTTGAATACTCGTATAGTGCCAGGCCAAGCCTGTGACCAAATCACCACATCATTTGATACCGCCCATGTCTGACCGCCCCACCACACGATTTACCTTCCAACTGGCAAGGGGCGGCGTAGCGCTACGGGAAGCGGTGTGACGGTGGGGGGGGATTCGTGGAAGGTGATCTGGTGTTTTTTTTGCGGGCTCCAGAGGAAGCTGCGCTGGCGGCGTGCGCCACCCTCCTGTCTGTGGCCGAGGCTCGGAGCGGAGTCGAAGATTGCCGGCGCCTCCTCTACACCACGGCCGTACCGCACCTCCTGCGCCTGGCCGTGTGCGCCACGCTCCCGCGTGAGTCTCTCCTCTCGACCCGCTCGCCCCCCCCCGCGTAGCGATTCATCGGTTTGTCCCGTTTGCTCGCTCACTAGCTCTCCCCGATCCAGCTCGCGTGATGATTCATCGATCGGTCCACTCTGCTCTGGCCGCTGTAGCTTGGCCAGCTCTCGGAAAGATGAATCGATTCGTCTTGCTTTGCTTGCTCGATTGCTCCCCGCTTTGCCAGGTCATGCTGGTTTGCGGGCACGAATACAACGGAAGCATCCAATTTTTCGTAAATCGGAAATAAGAAATGGTCTCGCGCACTACTCTGCATGTTTGACGAGCCCAAGATAAATTTTTAATCAGTTAATCGATACATCATCGCATGCCTTGTTGCAACCAAACAGGCACTTTTTGGTTGCAACTAGGCATGTTTGTTTTGTCGACTAGCATCTAATGCTCACGATGCGTGCGTAAAATTGCGTGTGTGAGATTCAGTTATGCAAACGGACATATTTCTAGAGCCTAAAGCTCAACGAGCCAAATAAACAGAGCAAACGACATCGAAATGGGCAACCGGTGACACAGGAGACGGTTGCAGATGAGACGGACTCAACCAAAAATACAAAGTGAAACAGTCCAGATGAGTCCGATCAAATGAGACCGTACTGTTGTTAGCACGTTAACCACTAAGACCACCGCTCTCCCACACCACTTGCTGACCCGACACACCAGTCTGGGCTTCGTTCGCCTTCGTAAAACACCAGCGCGCAAGAACCGATTTCCGCAGTCGGTCGCTCGACTCCCAGCAACGTACGCTGCAGCCCCTGGCGTCGGTCGGGGTCCCATGTGTTCTTCCACGTCTTGTGGCACTTGAATGCCGGCCGTGGATAACATCACCAGTGGCGAGCGGTAAATCAGAACCGGTCCTGAGTCCCACCCCTAGTAGGTCAGCTCGGCCTTAAATCAGTACCTGATGCTGTGTGTGCAAACATCGGGCATGCGTAGTGCCGACCTCGCCCCGTCCCCCTCGTGCGCCTTTCCGGATTTAATAGGTGCTCGTTCTTGACACTTGCCCCAGCAGTCTGTTAAAGGCTGCAACTGGGTTTTGGTTATCTCTGCGTCTCTCAGACTGTCTGATAACTATTCCAGTCTCGGCGTCATTGCAAACGACGCGCAACCACTCGCATGTAGCCTACACAGTGCTGTTGTGTTGGAAGCTTGCCAGGTATCATTACATCGAGTGCTGTAATATCCTTAACACTCCCCGCCCGTGAATTGTTTTAAACGTCATCTTTCAGTTTAACACGTAGGCTTTCGCGACCAATATCATCCATAATATAGGGGGGGTTTTTTTGAGTCGCGTCATCTTTCACATCACAAATAATTGATTTTTCGCGTAAAAATGTTTTTTCTATTCATTTGTTTTTCGATCGCACCTTTTCTAAATTCCCCAGCGAGATGCGCCGCAGAATTCTTGTGCTCCAAGGAGGTCGTGGCTTCCATCGCGAAGGTCCTGAGCACCTTGTCGAGCCGGGCGGCGGAGAGCAGGTCTGCACTCCCACCACACGCTTACGCGCACTGAGCTCTTTCAACCAACGCCCGCCTCCGTGATCGAGAGCGGAGAGAACACTGCATGCCCCGGTCCCTCTGCCTAACGGGCCTTGCGGTGCGCTTCAAATGCCAACGTCTGTGCGATCGACCGTGATATCCGGGTTTGATGCTAGTTGTGTGTCAGTGTTGGAGGAGTTGTAGATTAGGAGTAATCTGGCTGGCCAACGGCGAGCGCGTTTCTTCCACGGGTCACCGTGCTACTGAGCGTGCGTGGGCTTCTGCCCACAATTGGTCGTCGTTGATCCGGCCTAGTTGGGTTTGATTGGACACGAAATGAATAAATGCAACGGTGTCGATGTGATGAGATCTCAAAGTGTCCATTTGGAGCTCGCAGAGCATCGTGACTTCTTCCACGGCCCATGATCATCGTGATCACAATCCATGGGGCAGATCGCCCCGTGCACATTTCGTCTTGTGTTTACACTTTCCTCTGTCTCGTGCTAATGTCCGCAAGCAGTTGGCCGCGTCTTTCTGGCGCCCATCTCTTGTGATGTCGTCGTTGAGCTGTTCTCTGTGAGGTCTTCCTCTCTTTCCTGTTCGTTCGATTTTTCCGACCAATAAACATTTTAATTTTCCTTTTGTCCATCCTTCATACGTGCCCAAATAGTACCAAGTTCATTCTCATCACCGCCTGCATCATCACCAGGTCGTCTTCTTCTACTTGCAACCCTTTTCTTACTTCTACGTTGGTCACGCTTTGGGTCCAGCTTAGATGCAGGATCCTTCTGTAGCAATAATATTCGATTCTATCGCTCATGGAATCTGAAATTTCACTGCTTCCTCCGAAATGCCTTCACGTACCCTCGAGTCCACGGAGTTTTGGGGCAGCGATTTCCCACCCACTGTGCATATGAGAGTAATAAGAGCAATGTTAGATACGTGACATTCAAACTGATATTTAATTTTCAGGGCTGGCATTTAGTGCAAATTAAGCGCTGAACCAGATTTAATGCGACGTGGATTTTTTCTTATTGTATTTATGTGTGCAGTCATTGGTGGTGGTCATGTGGAAACCGTCAACACACGCCACTTGAGGACCCGCTTTTTAATTGCATGTGGCTGCTGTAAGGTGAATGTAAACACAGAGGAGCTCAGCTGTGCTGGCTCCAGTGCTCGCTGATCTCTCCGCCAGCAGCCACCACCACCTCCTCCTCTAAGAAGGGCACTTTAAACTTAGCCTTTCCACAGTCCTTTGTCACAGAGGTTTTTTTTTGCCCTTTCTCGCTAAGCTGGGCTCCACCTCAAAAAGAAAAGAAAGGAAATAAATTGCCCATTGTCTGGTGCCAGCGGCTGTCCAAGTGTGGCTCTTAGGGCTGCTGTCGATTTTCGCCGGCATTTTGACTACAATTTGACAATTGGTGAACCTTTGTGGCATTCGTGCCGAGGCGTAATGAGTGCGATCACCAGCCGGCAAGGAAGCCATTAACAATGCATTTGATAAACTCAATATATAAGTGGAAATCGATGGCCATGTCCCGTGCCTGTGTGGTTGTCATGTGTCTAGGCAGGGGGGCTCAGGGGATTTTGTCTGAAGACCTTGAGCCAGCAATAGCCTGTGCGCCGTATCGAGTGCTTTCCCCAGCCCAGTGACTGCTGGGTCTGGGTTTTGATTCCTGGGGCAGGCACTGAGAAGTGGGTGTGTGTGTGTGTGCATGGTGGGGAGCGGTAGTGTAGCGGTTAGCGCGCTGCGCTATGAACCTGGCGACCCGGATTTGATTCCCGCTCACGGCTAACACCAGTGACGATTATCTGAACCGGTCCTGGGCCTCCCCTAGGTCGACTCAGCCTTAAATGAGTACCTGGTGCGGTGTGTAAACATCGCCACTGGGGAGACAAAGGCGGTCGGGCGTGGTGCTGGCCACCCACCCCCTTGTGTACCGTTCCGGCCTTCATAGGTGCTCGCTAGCAGCACTTGCCCCTACAGTCTGTTAAGGCTATACGGGGGATCTTTGTCTTTGTGCATAGTGCAGCGGTTAGCGCGCTGCGCTACAAAATCGGCAACCAGAGTTCGATTCCTGCCCATGGCCAACACCAGTCACCGTTATCTGAGCCGGTCCGAGGCCTCCCCTAGGTCAACTGAACCTCAAATGAGTACCTGGTGCGGTGTGTAAAACATCGCCGGGCGTGGTGTTGGCCACCCTCCCCCTCGTGTGCCGTGCCGTCCTTCAGAGGTGCTCGCTAACAGCACTTGCTCCTACAGTCTGTTCAGGCTACACGGGGGCGGGGATCTTTGTCGTGTTTTCTCTGTCATACTCTGCACGTGGATAATACGTACATCCGCTGCGTTCGCCTTGACCGACCGTACGAATCCGAGCTGCCCTCCCCTGCGTCCCCTCCCTCCTTGTCGCGGCAGCTGGGCGGACGCCATCGTTTCCCAAATCGTGTCCTTATTCCTGGACGGAGACCTGAGCCTCCTGCAGGAGGATGGTGCGGCCGCAGTCTCCTTCCAGCCGCTCCACGTACGTTCCCGCGTCCGCCCGAGTTGGCCGTGTGTGGGGACGAGGGGTGCGTTTGGGGCCCTGTGGGTGCCACGGTGGCGAGATGTTAACTACCTCGCCTGGTATACAGGAGATTGTGCGTTTGATCCAGACCCTGATGCCTGCTGTATATTTGGAGTTTGCATGTCTCTCTCCCTGTGGTCGTGTGGATTTGTTTTCTCCGGGGTACTATAAATTTCCACATGTTGAGCTATCATTTGTGGCCAGGTCGCTTCTGAAAAAGAGCTCTATGAACAGCTCAGTGGGCCTCACCTGGTGAAATAAAAAAAATAGTTTTAAGATTATGATCCCAGAGATAGCAGACACGGATCACGGACAGACATGGAGAGAGACGGTCACACAGAACGATCTAGGCAAAGGTGTACTCGACAGGATTCGGACAGAGAGACACACAGTGAGGCAGACACGAACAGAGGGAGAGAGACACCAATACAGACACTCACAGCGGGGAAAGGACAAAGACATGGAGAGAGACATCATGAGACAGACGCATGACAACGAAATACTGGGACAGAGAGAAAGACACCAAGTGACACAGAGACACAGAAAAAGATAGATTATGACAAGACAGGCGACGATAGTAAACACTGAGACAAAATCACAGATGGGGAGATACCGAGGGACACGTACAGAGATAGACAAAGAAATACAGTGACACAGACATGCACAGATGCGCACAGAAAGGAAAAAGAGACACAATGACACGCATCTAGACAGAGAAGACAGAGATAGATCAAGAAAGACGACTGAGATTTTTTTTTTCCTAAACAGGAGAGAGAGCAGTGCGAATTTACACACATTACACACGTTACACACACACCACGTAACGACGTCACGCACGGTACACACGTGACACACATACACGTGACATACATACACGTTACACACACGTTACACACACACACACGTTACACTTACACACACGTTACACTTACACACACACGTTACACACGTTACACACACTCGCACTTACACACACACACATACACACGTACACACACACACATACACACACACACACATACACGTTACACATACACACACATTACACACGTTACACACACACCACGTAACGACGTCACGCACGGTACACACGTGACACACATTACACGCACAGGGTACTCACATTATACGCACGTTATACACACACGAAACACACGCGATACACACACGTTACACACGGTACACACACACACGTTACACACGCACACATAATGACATCCCCGCCCGTCACTCCCGTTAGTCCATGGGGGCCACAGCAGACATCGATACCACCTAAGGTAGCGACACTTGAGTTGTGCCGACGTATTCACGTGCTTATTAAGAGTGAATGATTTGATAACGCACTCGTACGAAGTGATTCTCACATAATTCACTGGTGTTGGCCACTTAAAAGAAATCGGAACCCTTTCAGGTTCATGGCCCCCACGGCCGGTACCGTCGAGTAAATTGTTTGGCGTTTCCCCTCCCGCCAGGCGGAATCTCCGACGCCGCAGACACAGCTGACGGTGCTACTCTCCGCGTGCCTCTCCTTCCTGCCCCGAACGGTACGCGGTCACCACCGTCGCCACACTCGCCGCCACCGTAGGTTGCAGCCACACCTCGTGAGCTGGGGTGTGGGGGGGGCTTGAGGGTTGCCTTACAAGCGAACGGTTAGAGTACAGACATGATCCACGAATTTCGAAATAAAGCTTTCGTGACTACAGGGATTCATCTTCTTGGTTCTTTCGGTAATGTCACGTAGAAGGGAAATAATAAAATAATGAAACATAATAAAATACAATTCTCACTATTGTATTTTTTCTCACTATTGTATTTTATTATGTTTTATTTGTATTATTTTATTATTTCCCTTTCACGTGACATTACCGAAAGAACCAAGAAGATGATCCATGTAGTTCGCCACCCACCACCCACAACTCGGCCGTGGAAAAGAGGAGTTACACTGCAGCGTCGTTTTGTTAAGCTGCTGGTTCCGTACTGAATCATGCTGGTTTGTACGCTCGTACCTATTTTTTTTCCATCTTTTTTTCGCAACTCGGCGCGAGCCGGGTACAATACGCCGATCGCGAAAACAGGGTGGAGAACAGAAACTGCTCAAGCAGAAAATCCGATTTCTCGCGCAGCGGGGACCTTGCCAAGAGCGGGGGGGGGGGAGATTGGACTCGCTGCCCCCCCTCCCCACCCAAGTGGGGATCACGTGCAGGGGACACGAAGACGTACATGGGGAGGAGGGGTGAGGGGGGGAAGGAAACTAACATACTGGGGGAAGAAGAGGCCCAGGGGAAGGGAGTAGTACGGACGTTGAAGTTGTTTCGCGCCGTACGTAGCGAGCCGTGCTAATCGAAGGTGGGCAGAGGGAGAAGGGGAAAAGGGGGGAACAGGAAAACTTGCGCGCGGCATTTTAGCAGTAACCTCCCACCGAGCGATGCTCCGCCCGCACCCGTCCCCGGTCGAGGGGCACCGCCAGAGGTCGCAAACGGGTTTTGATTCCGTACCCCCCGTACCTGTACCCGTACCCGTACCCGGCCGCACCAGGGTCGCAAACGGGTACCTGTACCCGGCCGGGTACGGCTAGCCGGGTATCGGGTAGGGTACGGGTATCGGGTACCCGGTTGCGACCTCTGGGCACCGCACCCTCGTCCCTTACACCCGTCCCCACCGCCCGACGTTCCCGCCCACGCACCTCATTTCAAGCTGCGCAGGTGCGGGGGGAGGGGGACCGTCTGTTCTCAAACACCCGTCGCCTCCCTTTGTTACGCTTGTGGCCTGAACGGCTCAATCCCTGCTTGGGCGAGAAGGGTGTTGCGGCGCTGCTGCCCCATGCAAAGGTTCCGTCATCGGCGGACGCAGCGTCGATGGGGGCGTCGAAGGGCGAAAACACGTGGGCTCAAGAAACGCCCAGGACTTTTGTAAAAAAAAAATGCGTAGGCGTACACTCGGCCATATCGGAGGATTTAGGAAGTTGGGGGAGATGGGGGGGGGTCTCTGTGTCCCGACACTCATCAGCAGCGAGTCGGTGGACTCTTGTTTGGGGGGTGGGGGAGTGGGGCGATGGTGGGGGGGGTGTGTTTTTGATTGGAAAACCTTTTTGCTTTGTACCCGGGTTTTTAATTAACGAAGTACTGCGCCGCGTCGCGCTTTGTCATTCCAGGTAATGCGCCGACCTTGATTCGACGTGCGTGTGTATAGATTCGGCGCGGAGTCGTACGCGTGCGTGGATTTAATCTCCGGCAGAGCCGCATTCGCCGCCACGCTGCCAAAGTGCGCGCCGTGTAATTTAGTATTAATTTTAAATCGTATCGCAGTGTTTATTATACAAGGACCCCGATACTTCAGTACAGATTAACTCAATATAACATGGGGCACGCGCTTTGAAAGTGCAAAGTGCGCGATTTAAATTTTGGTTGAAAATTTTAATTGCATCGGTATTATATAAATATTACTACTTAAAATAAGGCAATAAATGTGTGTGTGTAATGCACGTGACGTCACTCCACATGCTGCACCCTCCCCCCCCCCCATCATGAATATTCATGAGCGGGTGGATTTTTACACTCGCGCAGAAAAAGGTCGAGCGGAAAGAACATGTTTTTTTGCAAATTCGCTTTAAGTTTGACGTTTCTTTATTGAAAGTGAATCTAATAAATAATTCTACGCAGCAACAAAGTGGATTTGCTGTCTTTATTTATTTCTTCAGCACTTGAGACAAAAGGTCAGTCTACTTTATGCTTCTACGTTATGGTAAAATAGACATTTCTCGGTGATTTTCAACATATTGGATCGATTTCCAATTAATTTCAACCCCAGCGACCGAAAGCAGAAGAGAATAAAGTATCAGAGCAGTGAATTTGAACAAATTGAAGGTCAGTTATAAACAGTGCTTCAGTGAAATGCAGTGAAGTGTTTGATGACATACATTTATGAAAAATTCACTGCCATTAAATTTACACAAGATACAATTATACCCTGCTCAATAAATATCACAGCTTCCGTCCTAGGACGTGCAAAGAAGCAAGTATATATAGGAGGCTGGGAACGAATTTGTAGTTACATTCGCTCTAATACGTGGAGTCGGGGCAAAAGAATGAGGTGTGCATTTCAATTTGTCTGAATTTTAGATTCTACCGCAGTGTTATACAAGATTGAAAATTTTCCATTTTCTGCCGTGATGCCGATGTATCGTTCGACTGACACCGCACCACAGATGGCGCCCCCCCCCACCCCTCCCCCTCTGCTCCCCACGCATTTAAAGAGTCGGCGAGGCTTGGCGGGGGTCAGGGGGAGGGGGGGGAGCGCAGTGGTGGCACGGTGTTTGTCGCAAATAATTTAGTCGACGCCTTACATCTCCATCCACCTGCGATCGAATCGCCCCCGCAATGCGACCGATCTTGCCGCCGCGTCTCGTAAGCTGCGCAGGTTTTAGCCTGCACATTGCTTGGATGATGGATGAGTGCCGCGCACTGGACATCCGTGAAAAAGAGCTTCACAGCTGATCGGATTCTTCCAGGATAAAGATTCTGATTCTGGTTGTCGAAGGCGGCTGCAGACCTGTGCTGCGTGGTGGATAGCGTAGGGCTAGTGTGCGACCAAGCCCAGCGTTGCACCGTACTACGCTCCCGCGTCAACGCTGCCCGCTAGCGTGGTGCGTCGCGGGTCGCCCCCTCCCCTCCCCCTCCTCCCCCTCAGGCGCCATCGGATTGAACCCGCCGCCACTGCCTTCCGCAGGTGGCCGTGCCGTCCCAGGACCGACTGCTGCGGGCGCTCGCGCACCTGTGCTGCTGCTCGCTGCACGAGCCCACCTACTCGGCCTCGGCTAGCTGCCTCGCGGCCCTGCTCAACAAACACCCAACCGGTGGGCAAGGCCGTGCACGTGGGGGTTCCTGGGGTGGTGGTGGTGGGTGGGGGGGTGCAGGTCGAAGACGCTGAGGGCTGCCCCCCCCGGTTTCAAAGCTGGAGTTCGGCTCCCCGATCGCGATTAAAGTGTGGTTGAATTGGCGGCACCCATCGGTGTAGGGGAATGGCACCGCAGTTTTCTTGTTTCGTAAAAATGCTGCTGGATAATATTGTTCTGGAAAGCCAGGAGGGTGTACAGTACTTGACCTAACCGTGAAAACTACTGGATATCTCAAAATACATATTCTGATTCTATTTGTTTGTGAAAAAACACAACGGAGGTATCTTATTATTCCGTTTGTATTTGGGTGTGTATTGAATACCCTCCTTAACGTGTTACACACTGCAGGGGAGGAATTGGATTCCCTGCTGGACGACTTCCTGGACAGAGTTCATCGCGGCCTTCTGCCCTGCGAGCCCGCCGCTGAGCGGAGGAGAGCCCTCGTCTCGCTGCTCTGGGTCGGTAGCTGTCTGTCCTGTTCTACCAAACAGCCTCTGCAAGCGATTACAGCTCGCAACAACAACAACAACAACAATGGCCGTTCACCACTAAGTGGCGGTCACATAACCACGGCGCTCGTGCCAAGCTAGGTGCACTTTGAGGCGACGTGGTCTGTCAAAGGTCCGCTGGCAGGAGGTCACAGGGCAGACCCAGGTGCCATTGGTTGACTGACTGAGATGACTGGCTGATGCACCAACCGTGCTACCCACTTCCAACTTTCTGCGTTATAGCCGCCCGCCACTCCGCTCGTTGTTGTGAGCGTCGCGCCCTCTGCCCTCCGTTGTTGCTGGAGGGCGACCGTCTCCACCTAGCGTCATTAACGAACCTCGTTCACCGATCTTGACACTGCTGGTACCAGTCATCGGCCAGTCCAATCAGTGCCAACATCCTGGACCACGTCAATCCATCTCTTCCCTAGCCCGCCCCACACCCATTTAGCCCCATCTGGCCAAACAGAAGCTGCTTGGGCATGCGGTGGCTTGACATGGAGGCTACAGCTCGCACAACAAGACAAAGATCCCCCCTCTATAAGCATAGCAGACTTTTGGAGCAAGTGCTGTTAGCGAGCACCTATGAAGAACGGCACGGCACATGGGTGGATTGGTGGCCAGCACTATGCCCAGCTGCCTTTGTCTCCCTAGTATCAATGTTTACACACCAGGTCCTGATTTGATGCTGAGTCAACCTAGGGGGGCCCAGAACCGGTTCCAATAGTCATCACTGGTGTTGGCCGTGAGCGGCAATCGAACTCGGGTGGCCGGGTTCGTAGCGCTCCCCCGCCCAGCTCGCGCGCAAGAACGCGATGCACACGCCTGCGACGACGTCAATCAATCCGTTATTCAGTCATCCGGCTCGGGGTAGGCGGCTCGGACCATGGATTTCCGTGTCCGTGGCACGTTCATTCCCTCCGTCTTCTCTTGCAGCTCACAAAGGCGCTGGTGATAAGATATCATCCCAAGGCGCCCGTCTTGGTGAACCAGGTATTGACCGCGTTTTCATTTGGACCGTTTCAAGGAGGGTGACTGCGTTATCCGTGTGTTCCTATAAGTGTCTAACACGGATGTTCACGAGACATGCCGGTGTATGTTAACAGCCACGGTGGCTATGAGATGTTAACTACCTCGCCTGGTGTACAGGAGGTCGTGGATTCGATCCCGACCCTGATGCCTGCTGGCTGTATATTTGGAGCTTGGGTGTCTCTGTCCCCGTGGTCGTGTGGATTTTTCTCCGGGTTCTCGCGTTGTTCACTCCACATTTAGGATCAACGCTATAAACTTCCACGTGATGAGCCACTTCGTTGAACTCTCATTTGTGACGGCCAGGTCGCTTCTTAAAACTACACAGCTCAGTGGGCCTTACCCAGTAAAATCTAAACTAGTTTTAGTTTCGTGCCCCAGTGTGGGGGGGCAACATCACCCCCGGCCCTTCCTGTGATCGCCACAAACCCCCCGACCCCGCAGCTCGTACAGCTGCTGAGCGACCCGGAGCTGGGGCCGGCGGCGGCCGATGGCTTCGCGCTGCTGACGAGCGACACGGACGGAGAGCTGAGCCCTGCGGCGCACGCGGACCTGCGCCCGCTCTTCCGCCAGCGCGTGTACACGGAGCACGGGAGCGTGCTGCTCCTGCAGCTCGCTTCCGCCCTGCCTGGTGAGTGTCCGCCACAGCTACTCAGCCCTGACACTTAACCCTCGTCACACCCAACCCTCTCGCTCGTCACCCTTACATGTCAACCATCACTCGGCGGGGAGGCGCGGTGGTACCGCTTGTGCCTCGCAGCAACGAGGCCCTGGCTTCGGGCTTCCATTCTCCGTGAAGTTTGTATGTTCTCCCCCGGGTTGCCGTGGGTTTTCAACGGTATCCTCCCATCGCTAAAACACACACGGTGTCAGTGGTATCGGCCAAATTATAAGTCGTTATAATTTTTATTATCACAACACTTGTGAACTAGCCTTAAACCGAACTCTTAACCCTGTCCAAGATGCTTAGTTCACCATGCCGACGGTGTTTGACGGGTCACTCTTTCTCATCTCTTCCGCCGGGCCCTGCGAGGTGGTGCTGGAAAGTCTCTGGGCCTTCCATGACCTAAACCCAGTGCTGGATTATCCTCGTAGCAAAAGTAGCACGTGCTACTTTTGCTTTGCCGCAGCCTCTTCCTTCCCTTTTGCTATTGCGAGCAGTGGTTCGTGATCACAATCTCGAAAGTTTACGTGACAATCGCCCCAAAGATAACGCAGCCAGTATTCCTTAGGGGGGGAAAAAAAAAGACTTGACCGAATGTTACAGGCTTGCGTGTACCGCTCGTGTATACGTGCGCGGTGCTTTTGTCAATCCCACCGCTGCACGGAGGGCTCCCAAGCTCCGCGCGGGTCGTCGGGGTTATTTTACCCTCCTTCACCACGCGGGGTCCAGCGCACATCGGCGAAGGCAGTGAGCAGACACTTGGGTGCATAGCCTTATAGGACGAGGGATTTGAGCAGTTTATGCCAGCTGCACCCTCCTCAAAGTGAATCTTGAAAGAGTTATTATTAATCACGTTATAATTGCGTTACACAAGCCAAGCCTGCACAGATCATCTCGGTGTTAATTACTAATCGGCGCCTTGGTTCAGTCCAATCAATCATTACGTTTGTAACCACTCGCAGTGAATTAGCTGATCATTATATTATCTACTTAGCCTGGAGATCAGAGAACGGTGCTCAAACTGCACACCGATGGCCTCGCGACAATATACCTGTCGCGCTGCAGTTAAAGGTGTTTCCATCTTCACACGACTCGCCAACCCCACCTGCCCCATGAGTAATCGCTCGACTCTACAGGCGCGAGTCGGGCTAAACCCGCACCGATCCGGTATTTATTTCCAAATCTCTTTCTTGTCGCAAAGCAAAATCCATTGCGCTGTACTTCTGTGTACGCTCCACCGATCACACCTCCAGCAATTAATCGCCGAATTGCCGGCGTGCACTCCGCATCTGCGATCCCCCCCCCACCCCACCCCCACCGCTTTCGCAAACCGGCATCGACCGGCGTGATGAAGTATGGTCAAAGTGAACCCCCCTTCCCCCCAAAAGGGAGGGGGGGGGCGGAAGAGACTTTCATTCAGGATGGGAATTGATCAAATGGGCTGTGCATGGACACCTCCTCCTCCTCCTGCTGCTGTTGCGGACGAGTGCCAGCAACACGCGACCACCACTCGTGGGAGCGGGTCGCCTTCGCCCTAAATAGATCAATCACGACCGCCAGAGGCAGGAATCGCCCCGAGTCCTTGGCAGGAGAAGGCAGATGTGTCCTCGTGAAAAATGGATCCGTTCATATTTAGCGGCATCTACAGTCTACGCGGAAACCCTGATGAATCAAGTTTCGTGCGTGGCTCGTTTATAAAAAATAAATCAACTAGGGTTTGATTCATGTGCCCCGGGGAGGGCTTGCGCGTGCCTGCGTGCATGGGTGCGCGTGTGCACAAGAGGTATTTGCTTAAGGAGCATGCGCGGCACTTTCCAACAAAAATATAAAAAAATTTAAAATCGATGTTCAGAAATCTGACCGACAAAATTCCATGAAAGCTGCGCTGGTTCAACAAAGACGGGAGCATCAACGGCCAAACCTCGCAACCGCCGCCGCCCGCTGTATAGAAGGGGAAATAAAATGTACATTGGGAGTCGATGTGTCATTGTTTTTTTCCCCCCCAAAAGCGATTTCACAGAAGCATGTGGCCGTCGCAAGCCTGCATTTCTAAATACCGACCCTGCCGTAGACACACTGGTTGTGATAGATTTTCATTGCATAATAAAACAAAAATTCAAGCAAACTATTCCACCCCCCCCCCCCCCCAAATAAAAATAATGTTTTACCCCAATAGTGCCGTGGGTAGCTGGAGGGGGGGACTCAAGCCCCCCACCCTCCTTCTGGGTTCTTATCGTCGGGTCAAAGAACAAACAATGATGGTGCATTGCAAAATGTGTACAATGAAAGCGATTAATGGGTGTCGCTTTCAGCCTTTCCTTGTCGTACACACGGAGTGGTGGGGGGGTGGTGGAGGGTGTGGTGGGGGGGGTGGTGGAGGGTGTGGTGGGGGGGGTGGTGGGGGGGGTGGTGGGGGGGGTGGTGGGGGGGGTGGTGGAGGGGGTGGTGGAGGGGGGGGGAGGGTGGGGGTAGCTCAAAGCGGAGCAGAATGCACGATGGGTAAACGCAGATCGTGTCGTCGTTCCTCATTCTGTTTAGCGTTTCAAATTTGTTTGCAGCTTATTAAACATCGTGTCACTTTCTGCCCACCCCAGCATCACCTGAGTTTTTGTATGGCCCCCTTTTTAAGTAAGGTCATGCTACCATGTTAATAACAGACAACGGCCAAGCCATTTTTGCTTTTTTGCAATGGCTGAGCCATTTGCTTTTGCAATTGCTGAGCCTTTTGCAATTGTAATCAACGACGAGTATCTCCCCTGGTGTCGCTGGCTCTTTAAATTATTTTTGGAGGTGGGAGTGCGGGAGCGGGTGGGGGGGGGGCAGGGGTGGGGGTGGGGGGGGCGCGATAACAGCTGTGCCACATTGCTCGTGGCGGGGACCACAGTGACCGTGCATTTAATTAAAGCGCGGACGGCGCTCGTTCGCTCTCTCCCTCGCTCTCGCTCTTGTCTCTCCTTGCAGATCACAAGGCGCACTGCCTGAGGGCGCTGTCACATCTACTGGGATCCCTGCCCAAGCAAGTTGTCCTCTCCGAAATGCCCACGGTGAGAGCGACGCCCCTTTTACTTGTGCCCCCCCCCGCCCGTGCCGACGTCATCGTCCAAGTTTTCCAAATTTGGAAAATATCCGAAAATCACTCGGTTGGAATATACTCCATTGGAACCTCATTTGCCAGTAAAAATATGATAATTGGTTTTTTACCCTTCTATCTGGTTGTGCGCCTTTTGGCGTCATCTGGTCCAACCCATGTGAGACTAGGCTCTAAGGAAAGCTGTCTCGGGTGTGGACCAATCAACTTCAAGGACAGTGCATACATCATCAGAGTTATGTTTTTTGTTTGCATTATGACTGCAGGTATTGTGGTCTATGCAAACATGACTCCTTGTAAAAAATGTGTCAGTTTTGTTGCCAGATAGAAGGGTAAAAAACCAATTATATGGAATATACTCGGCAATCATCGCCCCGGTCTGCAAAAAAAACTCCGCAGAACCAGGAGACTTTTTGGGTAAACGAGCACAAAATTAATAACATTCCCCACTAGACACGCCTGTATTAATGTACCTTGAACTTGCTTCGCGATGTATGTCGTCAACCGTGCTAGCCTCACGTCTCGTCTCGGCACGCTCGGTAACGCAATTGTATCATCGTGCTTTGTTTAACCAGTTAAGAGCCCATTGAGATGATCTATTTTGACAGTGGAAAGCTGGAGACACATTAATGGGGAGAGGTGCCAATTTGTACAACCGAGATGTGGGTTGATTAATATACACTCGGCAGTTCGAAATCCAGCACACCGTGACCCACGCCAAGCGATCATACTGCGAGACACTCGCCCGCGCCATGGGAATGTGGAATTTCTGCCCCTTTTTTGGAATTTCCACCTTGGTTTGATTTCCCGCTGTGAGCAGCTGAAGCGAGAAATGAACCTCCGGCTCCGTGGAGGTAGTGCGTGGGCGGTTGGCGTGTGCGTGGGCGGGGTGCGCACGTGTGTGTGTGTGTGCGCGTATGCGCGCGTTTGTGCATGTGTGAGTGTGGCTTTGTGGGGGTAGGGTTTAACACGTAGGCTTTTGCGACTGATATTATCCGTAAATGTTTTTTTGGAGGGGGGGTATGGGGAGAGTTCCTGGGTAGAGGATGCGTCGTCGGCCTTGCTGTACGGACATGAGATTTCGTATAGCTGGTATTTGCGCCAACATTACGGCACAAAGGGGATCAAGGAGGCGCTGTCTGTCACAGACGGGCATGGGGGGTGGTTTTCCCCGATTTTAAGTAATTCGCCGGGAATTGTTTTCTGTTTCGATTTAAAGCTTTCATGACTGCAGGGATTCATCTTCTTGGTTCTTTCGGTAAAGTCACGTAGAATGGAAATAATAAAATAATAAAAATAACTTTTTTTTCTTTTCTTTTTTTTATTAATTTTTTTTCTTGTTCGAATCACGGCACGGGGTCTTTAACGTCCGCCGTGAAGCAGACGCGGCGGAGTATTTGCGTTCGATTACACCGGCAGTATTAACCAGGGCGGCCCACCGGTGCCCGACCCGCAAATCTGTATGAGTGGCAGATGCCGCGGCATCGCTCGGCCGTGTAACCCCCATGACCTCTCTCTTTCTACAACTGGACATGTGTGAAAAATAACTTTACAGCACATCGGAATTCCTCCAGTGTAAATACAAATATTCCGATTCTCTCGCAGCTGTGCCCCGTGCTGCTGGACTCGCTGAGCTCGGCGGACGCGACGGTGCAGCGGTCGGCGCTCTCCCTGCTGCGGGAGGCGCTGTGCGACGCGCCGCTCACCCTGAGCGCGCACGTCGACACGCTCGTGACGCGCCTCCTGCTGCTCTGCGGCAGCGCGGCCATGGTGAGGGGCCGCGTCACTCGCTCGCAGCCGCGCGCGTTCCCGACGAAGCGAGGTCACCGACTCGAACGAACCCGCGCACGGGGCTCGCTCGTAGAACACCTGCTCGCTCTCCCGCGAGATGTCTGCCCGCCCGCCCGTACGCGCTCGCGGCAATCGTTGGCTGGCTCTCGCGGCGCGCGACGCTCGCTCTCGTGCGAGTCGCGCTCCGGCGGTTTGCACGCGCTGCGCTCGGCTCGCGGGCCGATCGATGGCACGCCTGACGCTCGAGGCGTCTGCTCGCTCGCACGAGAGCGACGTTTTTTACGAGGCTGCACACGTGGCTCTCGCTCCACGTACACACACACGCGTACACGCGCACGTACACACACGCGCGTGCACACACGCACGTACACGCGTGTACACACGCGCGTGTGTGCATGCGCAAAACCCCGCGCGGAGAACTGTCGCTCGGCGTACCGCGATGGGGCGATGTCTCTCATCAGCTACCGGGTGCCGTGGGGGTAGGGGAATGGGGTCGAGGAGGAGAGTGTTTATTTTTTTCACGTCCTCCAGGGAGACTGCAGATGAAATGGGCAGTTTATTTTTATTTTACCTTTGTAACAGGAATCTTGAGGGGGCCGTCAGAGGGTCCATTCCATTAGTTTGAGCAGATTACTTTCACGATTTGGATGCAACAATTGGTTGACACACACACACACGAATACAAAGATCGCCTGTTTTGCCTTTAACTGGATGTCGGGGCAAGTACGGTTAGCAAGCACCTCTGAGGGTCGGCACGACACGCAAACGGGTAATGTGCCTTTATCTCCATCGTGCTGATGTATGCACACTGCGCCAGATTCTCATTTCAGGCCGAATTGACCTTGGGGAGGCCCAGAAGCAAGGTTTCGGATGTTCGTCACCATTTTTGACAATGAGCGTTTATTAAAAAAGCGTACGCGCTCGCTTGCGTGTCATACACACATGTACGCGCTCGCTTGCGTGTCATACACACATGTACGCGTTAGCTTGCGTGTCATACACACATGTACGCACACATGTACGCGCACAGGTTGTGCACACTCACACACGCACTTACGCGCGAGAGAAAGTTCCCGCGTGTCCCGCGCGCCTGTTCCCCCCCCCCCCCCCCCCCACATGCTCATGAGAGCTCGTAAAGAGGAGCGATCCATTACGTTAATCGGAGCCGCAAATGATTCAATTAATCACCGCGGCTGTCGCCAATTTAATGCCACTTTCTCAAACGCACGGCGGCCCGCCGGGGGGAGGTTTGCCGCGACCTCCACGATCGCCCGGCCCCCCCCCCACCCGACAGAGGTCGCCTGTGGGGTTTATTTTACGAGAAGCGCCGCTTGCCGCGTTCGGCGTCGCAAAAAAAAAGTGCTGTGCGAGCAGCCTTTTGCGTGTGGATTCCTAAGCCCCTTCGCAGCCCATCCTCCCGCAGAGCATCTCAGAATAATAATCTGGCAGCGCAGAATCGAAGCGCTCAGGGGGTTTTTGTTTTTATTCAGAGAGCAGCGTTGTAGCGCGAGATTCTCTGCGCGGAAACATATTTAGGAAATTCTCCAAATAACTGTGCAGTTGCCGCTTTATTATATATATTTCAAAAAATATGTTTTACAGTAATATCGGCTCGTAAAAATTGCGGTAAGCTGGAGTTATCACGCGGAGAAAGTGGGGCTTCATGAGCGGCGGTTGCCATAACTTTCTTTCACCGTATCATTATCAAACTTTTTCTCTGACTCGCCCGGGTCAAGGCTGTCCCACTCGACCTCGCCTCTGTAGTTTATACACGGCGTGTGTGTGTGTGTGCGTTTTCATCTTGTTTGTTACAGAGAGTGAGGATGGGAGCCCTTCAGTGCCTCTGCGCGTTGGTGCAACTGCCAGCGCACGTGGTAAGTCGCCCTTCGCTTCCCGTTTCACGGCCACGCGCTGGTCCGCTGCGGGTGGTGACGTACGTACGTAGAACTTTTATCGCACCGTACGTAACCAACCGTGCTCATCCGGAGGTGTGGGGGGGGGTGGGGGGAAGGACATGAAACCAAACACAAAAAGCAGTTCTAAAGAAATGTTTTCTATCTGCTATGCGATCTCCGGCGCGTCCCGAGAGTGCTTCTCGCGCAAATCCAACCGCGTCGGTCAACGGTGTCGCTCCTCCGAGGGAGCTTAAGACGTCAGTTTTAAAGTGCGAGTTTCGCGGCCGGCGCTGATGAACAGCGATTGCAAAGCAAGCCCCGATTGTCCTTTTTAATAACGCTTTCCAAACCGAAGTTGAAAGCGTTGATGAATTAGCTTTGCGTTTCCGTCTGTAAAGGGGTGCGGGGTGGGGGGGAAACGGGGGAGATGCGATAATTTTCCTGAAGATGCTTCGCTGTTGTTGAAAAAAATGTAATAGTATAAAGCTCCGCTGCTGTCAGGGACTTACCCCGCAGACATCAGGCCAACTTGGACAAAGCTTTGGCCAAAACTCGGAGACAACAAAATCGAGCAGGGACAAACCCAAGCGGCCAATTAGAATCCCCATTATGCTTCGCGCTAATTTTTCTATTTTCTCATTGGCGATCTACCCTGTGCACAGTTTGTCCACAAGTTTAATATTACAACGGCATATTTTGTCAACCTCGGTTTTTAACAAAACTCAAACTCCGCCCCCGAATCATATGGCTCTCCGGTCGATCACCAACCAGAACACCGCGCTAGTCTCCAATGAGCAATCGCCAAGCGCCAAGCGCGTATACTTGAAGTGCACCGTACAGAAACGCGATATGAGCTCATCATCATCACCACCACCACCAACCACCATCCCTCCACTTCCATAACCGCTCGCATAAACGCCGCGGATCGCTTCGCTTGCACGCGAATGGTCGCCGGAGATTGCCTTTCAGAATGGACGCGTTTCCAAATTACCCATGAAAACCGAGCGACCACCAATCGTCTTCATTCGGCGGCTGCACCACCCCCACCCCCACTCGACCCCCAAGGTCCGCGCCGCCGCCACCGGTGACGACAAACATTTGCGTGCGAGGCCCACGACCGCGCCACTCCAATCGTCGGCGCTAATGAGCGCTCGCTTTCCGCGACGACCTCAAACCATGGCAACCCTTGTGCTCATTAAACGCGTCGCGCAATTGGGAGCACTTCCGTGCGACAAGGTGCATACTAATGTCTTCACAGCGCCCAGGCCGGCTTAAGCGGCAGGCTGACGATTTTAAAAACCCACTTACCGCGCGCCGTTCCTTCATTTCGTGTCCATCAAATCAAGTCTGAGCCGCGCGGCGCATTAAAATAAATTTCTTTCTTTATTTCCACTCCCCCCCGCCACCTAATTTTTTTACGAAGCGACCGATTAGCTCTGCGAAGAATAAAGGCGAAGGAGTGGGGGTGGGGGCAGGGGAAATTAGCAGCCGACCCCACGCAACAATGAGACTTCTCGTGCAGAAGACGAATTCTTATTTGTTTAGAAAATTTCCCTGAGGTGAAAGGGGTTCAGAATCACGTGCGAATATGAAGAGGCAAGGTACGCGAACGTACAGTACAGGTGAAGCTGCAAGGCACTGTCGCGCAAACACCGCAATTCTACCGAATGCCGCCACCTTCGCCGAACGGTGGCAGCGAGCCACTTCTGAAGGTGATGAGGCCGCTGTTGTTGCGACGCCAGCGTTGTTGCGACGCTCGTGTTGTTTGCGACACCGCTGCTGTTGTGACGCTGCTGCTGCTGTTGCTGCTGAGACACCGCTGCTGTTGCGACGCTGCTGTTGTGACGCTGTTGCTGCTGAGACGTGTCGGTGTTGTTGCGACGCCCGTGCTGTTGTCGTGTCAGGTGCTGCCGCACAAGCAGGCGGTAATACACGCGCTGGGCACGGCACTGGACGACCACAAACGGCTGGTGCGCAAGGAGGCCGTGGAAGCTCGGACCGCGTGGTGAGTACACGGTGTGTGGTGAGTACACAGTGTGTGGTGAGTACGTGGTGAGTACACGGGTGTGGTGAGTACACTGTGTGTGGTGAGTACGTGGTGAGTACACGGTGTGTGGTGAGTACACGGTGTGTGGTGAGTACGTGGTGAGTACACGGTGTGTGGTGAGTACACGGTGTGTGGCGAGTACGTGGTGAGTACACGGTGTGTGGTGAGTACACAGTGTGTGGTGAGTACGTGGTGAGTACACGGTGTGTGGTGAGTACGTGGTGAGTACACGGTGTGTGGTGAGTACGCGGTGTGTGGTGAGTACACAGTGTGTGGTGAGTACACGGTGTGTGGTGAGTACGTGGTGAGTACACGGTGTGTGGTGAGTACGCGGTGTGTGGTGAGTACACGGTGTGTGGTGAGCACGTGGTGAGTACACGGTGTGTGGTGAGTACACGGTGTGTGGTGAGTACACGGTGTGTGGTGAGCACGTGGTGAGTACACGGTGTGTGGTGAGTACGTGGTGAGTACACGGTGTGTGGTGAGTACGCGGTGTGTGGTGAGTACGTGGTGAGTACACGGTGTGTGGTGAGTACACGGTGTGTGGTGAGCACGTGGTGAGTACACGGTGTGTGGTGAGTACACGGTGTGTGGTGAGTACGTGGTGAGTACACGGTGTGTGGTGAGTACACGGCACGTGGTGAGTACACGGCGCGTGGTGAGTACACGGCGCGTGGTGAGTACACGGCACGCGTGCGTGCACACGCTGGGCCCCTGGCTCGCCGTGACCGCCTCAGCGCGCACCGACTCGCTTGTTCACAAACGACGGTACGCTCGTGCACGCTGGCCCACAAGTTAAGTCGCCCGCTGGGCATACAAACACGCACTCGCCCACACACAATGGATTTGCTCGCTCACTAATGCCGGCTCGTCCGCTCACTCGCCCACAATCACCAAATCTCACAGGGGGCGGTGGAAAACACAAAGGGCTGTACATTTTACACGTTCCAGTTTATTGAGGCTTTGAACATAATATCAAATGCTTGTAAATATCCGTTTCTTTGGTATAAAAAAGCCACACTCTAAAAGGTTAAATTATTTAAAGCAGAACACACTTGAAGCCTATTTTGATTGCTTGTTTAAACAGGGTTTTTTTTTTCAGCCGTAGGTTTTTTTTTATATCTCCTTCCCTGAAACGGAGGCGATGTTTTCCCTCGTCTCGATGGGTTTACTGAATCTCCCGGTTACATAAAGGACACAAACAATCTGACGCGTGTAGCAGCACTAACGCACGCAATCAGCGCTTGGGCTGCGACAGCCGGTGGAGACGCAAGGAGAGCAGAGGTCACTCGCTCGCACGCATCTGCCCCACGTGACCCAGGGTGCCCTTGCGTGCCCAGTTTGAATTGGCTCTTTCCCAAGCACTGGAAGAAGGGGGGGTGTGTGTGGGGGGTAGGGGGGAGGGCAGTTTCTTGAGGCGATGCCATCTGGAGTTTTTCTCACAAAGTGAGTGGCGCAGATTTCCCACGCTGCACCTTGCACACCTGGAGCGTCTGAGGGGTCGCGGAGCGGGGAAACTACAGCCTGTTGGCCAAACGTGGCCACGCTCCCACAGTTCATGTGGCCCACGTGCCCCCGTATGGCCCACTACTATATCGGACCACAGCCTGTGGGCCTTGATGCTATATAACCGCTTCGAAAACAGCCTGCACATTAAATTGTACCCGCTGTTTAAAATGTCCTAGCCGCACTGTAATTGGGGACTAAGAAGGGCCATTTTTAGACAACTGGGAACCAACACTAATGTGATGGTGCCGTTGTCTCCGCAAGGGCCCCTTGACGCAGGCAAGTCAGTGTTGGCGGTGTTGTTTATTGCGTGGCCCGCTAGAAAGAATTTTCAAGTCCTCGAGAGGGAAAGTCCTCCACTGGTATACAGCTTTGTGTGCCGGCATGGCTGCAATGGGGTAATGGTTGGCACTTGGTGTCAGATGTCATTTATTTGTTCTGCCAGAGTAGCAGTTGAAAATGTGGGGCAGGTTTCTCGAATCCCTCTTCTGACTCTGCCTGCCTAGCGGCATAAAGGGAAGCCCGCCTGTGAAGGGGGTGAGTGGACTCCCACCACCTCTAAGATGGTTCACTGCTGTAGAAGAGGATATCCTCCTGCTGCAGGCCCCTTCCACCAGCAGTGGTATCTGCAAGCAGTTGCAGGGCTGTGCCTTCACCTGCCCGTGCAAGTGTAAAAGGGCGAGTGTGTGGTCTGCACTGCTAATGAGGTCGTGTGCCGTGCGTGTACCCGCCCGCGCCAGGTACATGCTGGGCTGCTGACAGGCGCCCCCCCTCACACCTGGACAGACCTCCACACCGAGCAGCCGACCCGCAAACAGATTGCCCTTAATCCTAATCGCTCATCTTCTTTTTGGATTCGCCCACTGCGAAGATTGGATCCCCCCCCCCCCCGCCGCGCCATGTGTTCTGCCCAAGGCATTAGACCCCGCTTGGTCTACGACGGCGGGATGCTCGGAGTGGGGTGAGAGAGGTGTGGGGAAGATGAGGGAGCAGGAGGAGGAGGAGGGGAGGATGACGATGAAGGCAGGCAACATGACCTCCCTCTCTGCCTGCTCACTCCCACCAATCTTGGGCGTGACCTCTTCCTGCAACCCGCAGCGATCAGTAACGTTTTAAATCTGCGCAATGTACACGCAGCCGGCCCCCCGGGGGCTAAGAGGCTTTACTGCGAATTGTAATTAAGCCGTCGGGTTCGCCGCCGCCGCCGCCGCTGCAGCGAGGATTGGCTGCCCAGTGGAAGGAGGACAAGGTGGATTCAGCCGCACCCTCCGCTGTTCCGCGAGCATTTCACAGCGCGGAGGAGACAGGGGCGTGTTTGTTGAATTAACGCAAAGGCCTTTTTTGTACCTTCCCCCCTCCCCAACCCCACCCGTGCAATCGTGCTAATTAAAGGTTTTTGTGGAGCGTGCCAAGCGTTACCGTTCGATCTCGCTGCTTTTAAAAAAGGTTTGACCGACGACCGTGTTGTATCGCAGGGCCTGGGAATAACGTGAATTCTCGACGCAATTAACACAACCGTTCGCCCAAAGTAAGTTTAAATAATTATAAGTGCATTGTTCAATAGTATGTAGAGACTAGTGCTAGAAAGTAATTTCAAATATATTTTTAAATTATAATTATGAGATGTAAGTTGAAGGAAAAATCTGAAAAAGGGCAAAGTAAATTCAAGGCACTACATCAACTCTTATTTTGATTTGTAAACAATTCAGCCTTGCCCAGAGTAGATGAAAATCTTCAACTTGAATTTTCAAAAATGTGCATTGGCCAAAAAAATATTATTTTAATCTACAACTGCATAGGATGCGTGATTCTGGGTTGTATCGCCTCTGCTGTTTAGCACGATGTCCGACGTTTCGCACTCTCGGCTTGGTCAGGTTGGAACTAAAACAAGTACCCACGAATAACAGCAGTAAAGCTACACTTCAACCGCAATTTGGCACGGCCGCCAACTCGCATGTTTCACACCACGGCTCTAGGCAAGGGCCGTTGCGTTTCCAGCTTGGTGTTGACAAATCGGCGATCGCTCCGGGTTGAAAAGCTGCCGTTTGTTGCGGGGACGCTGACGTTGAAGCGACCGGATGGAGAGAAGAAATGGGTTGCGAGCGGACACATCACGCGTTCCACAACGCTCCGTCGCCCGCGGGAAGGTGCGCGGACGGCAGCAGGACTCGCGTGGCCCAGTGCCTGATGGGAAACACAGGCGGGCGGGGTGCGGGATGCGGGGCGAAGCGACGGAACCAGTGGGGGGGGGGGGGGATGTTTGTGTCGAGCTCGGCCAACGGATTTGACGGCAATTTGCGTCACTCGAGAGCCGGAATGCGGAGCAAAGGTGACCGCTTAAATCTGCAGAGTTCGACCCGCGCGGTCGATTGGAGGTCGGGTGGATTCGTCGAGCCGCGTTCTCAAAATTGGGGTTGGGGGGAGGAGGAGGAGGAGGTGGTGGGGGCTTGGGGCCCAGAATCTCATCTCATCTCGACTGAGCAGTGGAGTGCAGCCACACATTACCGTCCGGAAATAATTTACTTCTTTATATTCGTAATCGGATGCGGGCTCGGTGAGATGGAGAATTACTTATGCAAGGGATAACACCCTTGCGGGGTTTATCGACAATTTATTTGAAGTTCAGGTGAGAATTTTTTGAGGTTATGATTCTGAAAACGACGCTAGTTTTGAACTTAAACCGCATAAATCAAATTGGAATATGAAAAGCTTTCAAAAGCCAGAGGAAAACGGCAGTCGCGGGTGGCAGAGCCACAATTTCACGAGTCTGGGTGAAGGGAGGTCGGTGGGGGGGGGGCTAAAAGTGATCGTGGGGAGGCTGCAGCGAACACGAAGCGGATTAGTTTTAACGAGCTGATGACGCGGGGTTCAAATCCCCACACCACAGATTACACGGAACCTTTTAAGTCCACCCCCTCGGCTAGGGCGTTTCAAGTAAGGACCCCCCTCCACCACCGTTTTGAATGCGAGTATTCATATTTTAACACGCACACGCTCCATGCGTTGCGGGTGGTATCCCATAAAAGTGTTAACGATACCACTTGCTAACGGAACGAGCCTACACCCACCCTATCCAGAGATCTTGGATAGAGTGGGGAGACAGTTTTAAGTGTTCACAAGCCTCCAGTTTGCCAAGTCCAGGAGGTCGTGAGTTCGATTTCGACCCTGACGTCCTGTGCATGTGGAGTTGGCGTGTTCTCTCTCCCCGCGATCGCGTGGATTTTTCTCTGGGTCCTCCCTCCACATTTCCAATAAACACGCATTTAGAGTATTTGGCCGCAATAAATTTCCACGTGGTAAGCCACTTCGTTGAGCTATGATGTGTGGCCAGGTCGCTTCCGAAAAAGAATTACATAGCTCGGTGAGCCTTGCCTGGTAATTAGGATGCAGGTGGATGTTTACCTTTTTTGCCCGACTCCCAAAAACCGCTTCCAGTTTCCAAGTGGGCCGTGATCGTACGGGTTCCTGTACACCTGCAAACGTGCGGAGCACACCCCTTCGTCATAAGCGATACACCGAATTCGCTTGAAATTAAGAATAAAGAAAAATTATTTTTTTTAAAAACCTCTACAGGCGTTCCTTCTCGGATGAAGCTGCGGGGCCTTGAAGCGAAAACGCCGGCCCCCCCACGGCGTGCACAATTTGAGACTCGTTCCAGCTGCCTCGGTCGGTCGCTCTCCGCCGTGGCAATCTCCTACAATTCCAATTACCGCCCCTCAGTCGACTTGTATTTAAAAAAGACGCCCCGCCGGGGGGGGGGGGGGGGGGTGAGGGGCAGGGGGTGGAGGGGGGGGGGCAACCGTCAAGGAGTGAAGTGGGAAACGAAAAATGAACGAGGACGTTAATCAGAAAGAAATCATTGCGCGAGCCTCCAAAGTGAAAATTTAGCTTTCAGACAATGAAAGGGAATAAACTTGGCTGACCCTGGGGGGGCCCTGCCACTCCAATCTCGACGGGCTTTGGGTGGCTGGCCGAAAAAAAATTACGCTCTCTCTCTAGAGAGAGAGAGGGAGAGAGAAAGAATAAAGTCTGCCGCACGAGATTTCGCTGTAATCCTCCCAAGGCTGCGAATTTCACACCTTGTGAGACACGCTTGTCGTCTGTACCAAGTCTGGCAGCCACGTAGATTTGGGAGGGGGGAGGGGGCTGGACCCCCCCCCCCCCTCCCAAGCGCCCCCTCACCTTATAAATTCTCATCGTGGAGCAATGACTGCTCACGCGTACACAGACTGATCTGCAGTGTCCTTTAAATGTGCAGGAAAACCGCGGTCGTAAGATGGGGCTGGACAATTGCAATTTTTCTTCTTGGTTCTTTCGGTAAAGTCACGTAGAAGGGAAGTAATAAAATAATAAAAATAAAACGTTAAATAATTCTCACGACGTTTCGGCCACAACGCAAGCAGCCGTCCTCAGGTGAAGACCAGGTCTGTCTTCAGACACTGTCTCCCCGACAGACCTGGTCTTCACCTGAGGACGGCTGCTTGCGTTGTGGCCGAAACGTCGTAAGAATTATTTTATGTTTTATTTTTATTATTTTATTACTTCCCTTCTACGTGACTTTACCGAAAGAACCAAGAAGATGAATCCCTGCAGTCACGAAAGCTTTAAATCGAAATTGCAATTTTTTTTTTTATAATTAAGAGTGGCGGCCTTTCTTCGTACAAGACAAAGATCCCCCGTATAACCTTATCGGACTTTTGGGGCAAGTGCTGTTAGCGAGCGCCAATAAAGGCCGGCACGGCACACAACAGGGGGGTGTGCGTGGCCAGCACCACGCCCGGCCACCTTTGTCTCCCTCGCGGCAATGATCGAACCGCGCCAGGTACTCATTTGAGGCCAAGTCATACCACACGCGGGGTGAGAGCCAGAGCAGAATGCACGAAAGACAAACGCAGATCGCATCGTGATTCTGTTGAGCCTTTCACATTCGTTTAGGGTTTGCTTCACAGTTGTGTATTCTCCCCCCCCCACCCCCTTTCCTCCCTTTAAACAATTTTATGCTCCAGGGTTGAATACTCTGGTTGGCGGATGGCTCGGGAATGGACGCTCGATGCTTGTTCATGCTTTGGCGATGTTTTAATCCCCCCCCCCCCCACTTTCGCAAGATGAAGGAGACGGAACTCACGCGGGGCTCCGATGACCCCTTTGTAAATGAATCAATTCGCGATCGATCGGCGTGATGAGCGGTGGAAGAAGGCTCTGCGGGATTCCGCTGATGAGAGCTGCGGGCAAGACGAAGGCCCCCCCCCCACACCCCACCCCCCCCCCAAACCCGCCACCCCCTCCTCTTGGCCCGCTCACATCGAGGTCGGCACGGCGCAGGATGTGTGCATGCGCACAAAAGATAAAGATCCCCCACCCCTCCGTATAGCTTTAACGAGCTGTTTGGGGCAAGTGCTGTTAGCGAGCACCTACGAAGGGCCGGCACGGCGAACGGGGGGGTGGGTGGCCAACACTGCGCCCGACCGCCTTTGTCTCCCCGGTAGTGATGTTTACCACACACCACACCAGGTATGCATTTGAGGCTCAGTCGGACTCGGGGAGGGACACAGGACCGGTGCAGATAATCGGGTCCTCGGTGAGCGATCCTCGTCACCGTTGTACCACCACTCGCCGGACAGTTCGCACACAGAAACTCAAAACGCGGACGCAACACACGCACGCACACACGCGTGGCCACTCGCACGCCTCGCATCCCCAAGTGAGCACTCGTGCACGCTAGGATGAGCGCTCCCGCACGCACGCACGCACCTGCCCGCGAGCGTTGGCGTGCGCGCGCGTCCTCTCGTTGAGACGCCGCTCCACGCTCGTTTCCCCGCGCGTCACGAGTCGCGCGTGCCACAGCGTGAGCGCGCCCAGGATCACGCTCACCCCGCTGTGCAGGGGAGACACGGGGAAGGCACAGGGGAGGTGGAGGAGGCACGGGGGAGACATCGGAACATGAGCAGAGAGATTTAAAGCTTTCGTGACTGCAGGGATTCATCTTCTTGGTTCTTTCGGTAAAGTCACGTAGAAGGGAAATAATAAAAATAAAACATTAAATAATTCTCACGACGTTTCGGCCACAACGCAAGACAGACCCTGTCTTCTCGACAGACCTGTTCTTCACCTGAGGACGGCTGCTTGCGTTGTGGCCGAAACCTCGTCAGAATTATTTTATTATGTTTTATTTTTATTATTTTATTATTTCCCTTCTACGTGACTTTACCGAAAGAACCAAGAGGATGAGCAGAGAGGTCACTACTAACGGGAGGGCAGGAAACTACAAACTGGAAGGCAGCCATACATCGGCACCAGCGACTGCCCAAGCTCTGTGATCCACCAGCATGTGGGATACTTGTTCTGATACAATCCCAATCGAGTCATTTGGTGGGGTGGGGTGGGGAGGGGGAGGGGCATTTATTTATTTTCGATCGATACTTGACCACGCTGGTCAGCGAAGGGGGGGGGGGGGGTCGGTGAAACCGGCCAGCGGGGACGCGGGAGGAGCAGGATGTACGGTCCAAGGATGGATATCGTTGAAGGTCGCACCGCCCACGGCCCCGGTTCTATGCGGGGCGATCGCCCATTCGAGCGCCGTTTAGACGTCGTGGCTTTTACCAAACGTCGTCGTCGTGGGAGAGGCCAAGCATCCCGTGCACAGGAACCTCCTGCAAAGCCACTCTTGAGACTCGGGAGCGAGGCGTTTCTCGCGCAAGCAAAGATTACGGTTCGGATTGCATGAAAAGCTAAAGTCAATTCTAGATTTGAAGCTTTCGTGACTGCAATGATTCATACACCCTTAGGTTTTTTCGGTGAAGTCACGTAGGTAAAAAAATAAAATAATAAATAAATAAAGCACAATTTTTTTCGATTTCATATTTTATTTCTATTTTTTTACTATTATTTTTTACCTACGTGACTTTACCGAAAAAACCTAAAAGCGAAAGTCAAGGTTGCTCTATTTGTTGCGGCTTTCTCCATAATCGAGGGAAATGCAATGTCAAAATAATCTGCCATTTCAGAAAGAGACAAAAAAAACCAAATGAAATGATTTCGTTCAAACCCAATCCTTTACCATTCCTTTGCTCATTCTATCAAACTCACTCGAGCGTTCCCCGAGCGGAGTTGACTGGTGCCGAGACATTTATACAAAATGTATTTGTATTATTATTATTGCTCTGTAGGCACACTTGTATTATTTAAACACACATACGGCAGGCGTCGTGCGCGCGCATGCTCCCGCTGTTTTGTGTCCGCACAAAGCCGCCACTTCTTATCAGCAGCGTAGCCGGCACGGGTCTCGGGGCAAGGAAATTAATGCCCCCCCCTCCAGTTCAATTCTCCCCCCCCACACACACCCCAACCACCCCTCCCCACCCACCTCTTAGCCCGGCATGTGATGGACTTACGCTCCGGTCTGCAGGCCTCGGGGCAGTTGTTCGCTACCCCACCGATTGCACCCCCCCCCCATACCCCCCTCTGTATCTTCACCGTTTCCGCCGATCATTACCTCTTCTGCCAGCGATGAAACCCTCGATCGCCGTCCCTCTTTGAGATGATGCGGCGGTTACCTCTGGATGCGTTTTACTTGTGGGGGGCGGGGGGGGTGGTGGTGGCCGAGGAAAGACGGAGAGTTTCATTTGTGTGCGAGCAGCGGCGTAGAGAGCGGTTGGTTTTGGCCCCGGGGCAAGGAATGCAATGAGGGCCCCCCCCCATCCCCCGTCCTGTTCAACCCGACTGGCTCCACCGTTACCTGCACATGACCCAGACGTAGACGAGGAAGTTGCGACGGAAGGGGTCCAAGCGCGGGAGGGCGGCGGCGTCCGGGAGGTCGGAGGCGTCCGCCTGAGCGGGGTCATCGTGCGGGGTCATCGTGCGGGGTCAACGTGCGGAGTCATCGTGTGGGCGGGGGGGGGGGAAACGCAGAGGAGTCGCGACGTAGGCAGCGATGACATGAGCAGCAGTGGCCATGCACACGCACACACGCACGTACACAACAACCGCCATTCGCCACTAAGTGGCGGTGACGTCACCACGACGCTTGTGCCAGGTCAAGTGCACCTTGAGGCCACGTGAAGTGTCGAACGCCCGCTGGCAGGAGGTCACGGGGCAGACCCAGCAGGTGCCACGGGTCGACTGACCGAAATGACCGAGATGACTGGCTGATGCACCACCTGTGCCCCCTACTGTGCCAACTTGCTGTGTTTTAGCCACCCGGCGCTCCGTTCGTTGTTGTGAGCGTCGCTCCTCCGCCCTCCGTTGTTGTTGGAGGGCGACTGCCTCCAACTGCCCAGTAGCGTCCTTCACGAGCCTCCTCCACTGAGGCCGATCTTGACACCGCTGGTACCAGTCATCGGCAAGTCCACTCAGCTCCAAGTCCTCCCGAACCACATCACTCCATCTCTTCTCCAGCCCGTGCCGCGCCCGTTTAGCCCCCTCGATCCGGCCGAACAAAAGCTGTTTAGGCATGCGGTGGCTGGGCATGCGGGCTACATGACCCAGCCAACGCAGCCTTGCCTGCCGGAGGAGCTCACCGATGGGACTTTGCCCAGATCTTTCAAGGATTTGTGAGCTCCTCACACAATCCAGCCTGGTTAAACCCAGGATGGATCGTAGGCAGGCCAGCCTAAATGTTTCCAACCGGCGAAGATGCTCCATTAGGGGGGTCCACGTTTCGCAAGCGTAGAGTAGGGAGGGAATGACCGTGGCCGAGAAGACCTTAAGCTTCATGCGGAGCGACAGACCAGGTAGCTTCCACACAGCGTTACGCAACCGATGAAAAGATATTGCCGCTCGACTGATTCGGAGTGAGACCTCTGCTGTTAAACTAGAGCCGGTCATAAGCACACTGCCCAGGTATGGGAAACTCTCCACTCTCTCCACAACTTCCCCATCACCGATTGGGAGTTGTGGGGGTGGAGTGTCCGATGGTACAAAATACCCAGGCAGGTGCTTAGTTTTGGTGGGGCTGATGGTAAGGCCCCACCTCTTAGTGGCACGCTCCAGTCTCAGCAGCAGCGTCTCCATCTCCTCTTCTGAATGAGCAGCTATTACCAAATCATCAGCATACATAACGTGGTTGACCAATAGGCAGCCATCCCTTGATCGCACCCGGGCGTCGATCAGCCTCCCATTATATCTGTACCAAATGGAAATTCCTCCGGTACAGCTATTGAAGGCTTCACGAACTACGTAGTCGAAATAGATGTTAAATAATGTGGGAGCCAAAGGACATCCCTGTCGCACCCCAAGGTGTACAGGGAAAGGCTCCGACTCCCGGCCACGTAGTTTTACCCGGGCCCGCTCACCATCATGAAGGTCCTTAATGATCGTGAGCAGAGGGTCAGGGACTCCGAAAGCACGAAGAACACCCCAGAGCCCAGGCCTACTAATGGTATCATAAGCCTTGACCAGGTCAATAAAGCAGAGATGCAGGTCTTGTTGGAATTCCCTATACCTCTGCTGTAGCAGACGGACAGAAAATATGGCATCTGTGCAGGACCGCCCTTTCCTGAAACCGCATTGGGGTTCCGCAAGCCTCTCCTCAGCGTGCCTAGCAAGGCGATGTTGAATAATCCTTACCAGGACCTTTCCCGGCACACTGAGGAGTGAGATGCCCCTGTAGTTGTTACAGTCTGTGCGGTCCCCCTTCTTAAAGAGGGGGACCACCAGGGCATCCTTCCAATCCTGCGGTACCCGTCCAGCGGTCCAGACTGTTGTTATGATGTCATATAGGGCAGTCTGTGCACAAACGCCACCCTCCCTCAGCACGTACACACACACACACGTACACACGTACACGCACGCACGTACACACATACACACGCACGCACACACGTACACACACACACGTACACACACACACGTACACACACACACGCACACGCGCACACGCACACACACAAAGATCCCCCGTATAGCCTTAACAGACTGTAGGGGCAAGTGCTGTTAGCGAGCACCTATGAAGGCCGGAACGGTACACGAGGGGGTGGGTGGCCAGCACCACGCCCGACCGCCTTTGTCTCCCCAGTGGCGATGTTTACACACCGCAGCAGGTACTAATTTGAGGCCGAGTCGACCTAGGGGAGGCCCAGGACCGGTTCAGATAATCGTCACTGGTGTTGGCCGTGAGCGGGAATCGAACTCGGGTCGCTGGGTTTGCAGCGCAGCGCGCTAACCGCTACACTACCGCTCCCCCCATATAACTACACACACATATATACACACACACATATACACACACGCATGCTAACAGAGGCGTGGGTCGGAGGAGGGGGAGATTGTAAATTAAGATATTTTTAGGTATGTTTCAAGTTCCGTAGAAGTAACATTAGAGGGTGTGAAAACGTAATTCATAAGAAACCGCTATTATTTCGCAAAACGAGCGACTTTGTATTTTACGAGAGTGTACGTCATCTCAAGAGAGGCGTTCCGCTGGGGATGCGAGCACTTGCCGCACAATCCCCGTGCAGGCTACGGAGGGGACACCTTTGTCTTTGTCCGTGTAAAACAAAAACAAAAAAAACCCACCTGACTTGCCGGCACGGGGTCACCGCCGAGAGTGACCAGGTCCCAGGTGGTCGCGCTGCAGTAGACGCAGCCCAGCGTCATGGAGACACAGAAGCTGAGGAAGTAGCGGTGGTTGAAGTGGCCCACGCAGTTGTCCATCCAGTCTGTGATGACCTCGTTAAGGAGGGGCTCAAGGACACGCCGGTTTAGGAGGTTGTGTGTGTGTGTCAGCGCCACGGTGGCGAGATGTTAACTACCTCGCCTGGTATACGGGAGGTCGTGGCGTTTCCATTCCGAACCTAACGCCTGCTGCATATCTGGAGTTTGCGTGTCTCTCTCCCCGTGGTCACGTGCATTTTTCACAAGGTCCTCTGGTTTTTTTCCCCGTCCACGATTAGAATCCTCGTGCGTTTATAGAGTGTGTGGCTGCTATAAATTTGCACGCGATAAGCCACTTCGTTGAGCTATCATTTGTGGCCAGGTCACTCCTGAAAAAAGTGCTCTACAGCCCAGTGGCCTTTACCTGGTAAAAGAAAAAATTGTTGATTGTGTTTGTGTCTTCATGCGAGTGTGTTCGCAAACAGCACTTGCCCCCTACATTCTATTAAAGGCTATACGGGCACCTTTGCCTTTGTGTATGCGTGTGATTGTACATGAGAGTCTGTGTGTGTGTCTGTGTGATTGTATTTTCAATCTAAGTGGGGAGTGGAAGCGTTGCAGTTATCGCGCTGCGCTACGAAACCGCTCATGGCCAACACCAGTGACGATTATCTGAACCGGTCCTGAGCCTCCCCTAGGTCGACTCAGCCTCAATTCAGTACCTGCTGCGGTGTGTAAACATCGGCACCACATCACCCCTGCGGGTGTCGTGCTGGCCCTAATAGGTGCTCGCGAACAGCACTTGGCCCAACGGTCTGGCAAAGGCTTTACAGGGGGGATCTTTGTCTCGTGTAAGTCAACATCAGACATTTCAATGCAGCCACCCGGTCTGCGTATCGTGAGGAATGTGGCGAATTCCGTGATTTATTCAAACGGCTACAGGAGTTACGGGCTGGGTGTTATGATAAAACCCGACTCGGCACACAGAGGGGACGTTTCTCTTAACGCTGCCAAAACAAAAAATGTAACATTTAAGGTGAACCCTTTCACGAATGGCGCGGCGTTTAGCGCACCGACGTTAGCGGCGAACGAACTCTTCACCGGCCCCTCGGCCTCCCCTTCCGTTGGCTCGGTCGACCAATGAGCACCTGCCCCCATCGGCATTCGTAGTACCCGGTGCGACGTGTTTGCTGGTTGCGTACGGACCGTACCACTTCCTCTTGCGCTGCGATGGCCTTACTCGGTGCCCGCTGACAGTCCCACAAAGCTTGCCTGCCCTCCTCCCCCAACCCTCCACTTACACCAACCCGCACTCACCAGCGTGGTAAAGTAGTTTGTTCTCCTGGAACACAAATTGGATGTAACGCGATGAATGTAATAGGGAGCGCGTTTTTTTGTTTTGACGCGGATGCCAACTGGCTACGATGGAGTGAGCGGAACTACGGAATAAGCGGTCGCACGGCCGCCTCGGCGTAGCATCGCACAAGGGGGGATGCTGCTGGATTCTTCTCGATGCTCACCCTACACCGCGCCTCGGTCTTTGTTCAGCCTACATGACACGCATCGCACGTGTTATCGTGGACTGTGCTTTTTACCCTCTATTATATACGATGTACTATTACAACGCAATCTTTCCATAACGCGGTATTCTTGTGGAACGCAACGACCGCGTTATATTACTAGGAGGACAGTGTACAGCTCGAAGAGCCCTCGCGACAAATCAACGGATCACCGGATATTCGGTTTCGATGCCGGCTCCAGACTTGCTGTGCTGCCTCGTACGGGGGGGGGGGGGGGGGCGGGTGGCGGAGGATACAGCAGTGGTGATCCATCTTCAGCACGCACCTGGAAACACAGCAGATGGCACGCGTCTGCAGACGCGCAGGCGAGACACGGAATCCCACGGGGGGCATTGCCGACAGTGACTCTTGAAAATATGTCTCAATATTTATTTATTTCCATAGAAGGTTGCTTTGTCTGTACTGCCATCCGTAACGCGGGGGGAGGGGGGGCACGTAAGCACGTATGTCTGTGGAATTTCTTTCGCACCCTACCTAGCCGACCGTGCTAATCGGAGGCGCGGAGGAAAGCCAACAAACTAAACGCAAGCAGCAGATCCAACATCGTGCGATGTCAACGACACAGGCGCATAAAGCTCCGTTTGCCCATTAGGCATCGACCCTTTTTCAAACTGCCCAAATTGATTAAACGTTTACCCAATACTTGCAGAAACAACGCAGAGCAAAAGAGGACTGTTTGCAAATATGCGAACGCCTTTTCCACCACCCCACCCCCGCCTCCCTCCCCCCGACAGCAACCGAAGACAAAACGCATGCTGACAAAGATCCGGGTAAAACATGCACGCCCACGATCTTCCTTAACTTTGTTTGATTTGGCTTTCTTGTTACACATACGTTTTGTACCGCATGCATTTTGTTACGCATGCGTTCCAATCCTACCATCGGCGATATCCCTCCATCCCGGCCCACATCGCACCATCTATTTCTACGTCCAAGATAACCGCGATTAAAACACGGTTTTGCGTGAACTTAAGCTTCCCCCCCCCCCTCCTCGATCACGCATCAACATCGCCACCCCCTCCACCCCCACCCTCCCGACTGAGGGCCCCGTGGCGTCTGATCCTCACCTGCAGCAGACGCGACAGTGGTGAGCTCGCGGAGGTCGATATCGCAGGCACTTCTTGCACACGGACGCCTCGACCCGATCGTAGGACCCCTGCGGGAACGCGGATAACGACCGGCGAAAGTCAGCGCTCGCTCGGGGTGTCCCCCGAGTGAGACGGAGATCATCTCAGAAAAGCGACGTCGATCGGCCGTGTTGCTCTATTCAAACGTGGGCATCAAAACGGGGGAGGGGGAATCAATCTGCCCGGGTAAGGTCAGCGACTGGGGAAAAAATTCGCCCGCTAACCGGCGCACGGCGTTCGGCATAGCCCTCGCTTTGGCTGTGGCGAGCGGTTACGTGCTCACTTCCCAGTCTATGCCAGCGACCCGGGGAAAAAAGTATTCGCGGAGAAAAAAGCAACACGGCGCGCAGAGAGCCCCGACTGCCACGCCTGGTCCTCCTTGGGAAGATCAAAGGCATGAGAGAAAGACAAAGACGGAGGTGGTGGGGGGACGGGAGATCACATCAAGTGGTGGACCCCAGCTGAGCAAGGGGAGCATGACGGGTGCCGCGGTGGCTAGGAGATGTTAACTCTCTCGCCTGGTACACAGGAGGTCGTGGGTTCGACCCCAACCCTCATGCCAGGTGTATATTTGGAGTCTGAATCTCTCTCTCTCTGTGGTCGCGTGGATTTTTCTCGGGGTCCTCGTGTTGTTCACTCCACATTTAGAATCAACGTGCGTTTAAGAGTATTTGGCTGCAATAAATTTCCACATTGACAAGCCACTCCGTTGAGCTATCATGTGTGATAGCCAGCTCGCTTCTGAAAAACAGCTCACAGCTCTCCTTGGGGCTTTACCTGGTCAAATAAAAATAGTAAAATAAAAATCACGAAAGCTTGTGCCGAGAAGTAGCGCGCTGGTGTACGTCGACCTCCGACCCCGGAGCCGACACCGCCAGATGAAATAGAACCAAATCTCGGGACACTGCGCACACGTGACTGGAGGCATGCAGAGCGCAATCATTTATAGAAGAGGAATCGTGTTTGAAGTGTCGCGTGGGGAGAGGGAAGGGGGGGGGAGGAGGTGGCGGTAGCACGAGGAGCAGAAAGCTACGGTGGAGCAGAGATGGAAATTCGATGACGGCTGTGGTACGGGTGCGAGTGAGGACAGACACAGAGAGAGAGAGAGAGACGGTCCCTCCACGGCAAACAACAAAATAGGGCCCTGGTCTCAGATGCCATTAGGCGCGTCAGAAAACACGGGCGCATTCCCTCTCTGATAATTTTTTGGTTTGTTTAATCTTGTAGATCACAGAAGCAGAAAATCAATTTCATATTTTATAAAAAAGAAACCCCCTTCGTCGGCCGCATCGATATGCCAACAACGGTCGGTAATTTACCGACGCGGCCAACAGACTTCCGCCGCGGCAAAAAATTTATGGCCGGTTGGCGAGGCTGACCCGGGGCGGGTAAGCGGTTTTGTAGAAGCTTCCTTGGCCGATAAAACAAATGCCTGGCTCGTGACAAGCAGCGACAAGCGGGCTGGTGTTTTATACCAGAGGTTGGAAACGATCGGCCTAAGAGGCGCCCCCCCCCCCCCACCGTCTCCCATCCCCGCCCCCCCGTTTGCGTAAATTATGGCAGCGCACGGGAAACTGCCGACCGCCGGCAGAGAACTCCGTCTCCACACGTGCTTGAGCGACACGTGTTTTAGTCTGCCCGCCTCCCGCCTTTCCAGATCGTTATTCAAAGTCACAAAGTGATTTCCTGCTGCTCAAACGAGCATCCAGGCATCGGTGCTCACCGCCGCACGCACGCCCCGTTCACAGCCCCGAGTCAGCGGCGGAGATTCCGAATTCCGATGGCACATAGCGGTGCCTATTTTATCGACCCCCGGAGGACATGATGGGTTGAGTCAACCCCCCCCCCCCCCCCACAACCAACCAGGACTAGAACTCGCAACCTTGCTCCACCGCTGGGCCGCCTGGCCCGTTACTCGACCAATACCATCCGGCAGAATTTGCCCAAACAAGCAAACTTTCGACCGGTTTCGACTGTACGGGTCTCATCAGCAAAGCCAGGCTAGTTAACACAATTGCCAGTAGCTATTGGCAAGAGCACTCCCAGCTCAATGATGGGGCCCTGTTCACGTATACACCCACGCTACGCTGCTGTTGTTGTGAAGAATTTATGGGTCGAGGAAAATAAAAGCAGACCTCGGTTCCGCATCTCAACATAACACATCACCATCACCTCTTCAAATCGAGATGACGTTGGGGGAATGCAACGCCAACGAAGATCGCTTTCGACCGGCAAAATAAAAAAAGTGTCACGGACGGGAGGTGACGAACCGCGGCAGTCACAACACGCGCGCACGCTGACAGAAAATGAGCGATAATCCCCAGGCAAAGGTAAAATTAACAAGAGCTAAACATAGAGACGACGGCAATTTAAATGTAAAAACGGATGCAAATGAGGTGTCGCATCTCGGCGGAGCCTCCGCTCGTCATAAATAAAGATTAGGTCTGTAAACGAGGTATCCGCAACCGCGCTGCGCCGCGTAAATGACCTTCGGATGATGTTCACTGCCGGTCCTCGTTAAAAAAAAAAATCACTCCCGCGTGTCCCTCGCTGAACTCGATCCGACGCCTGTGATCAACTCGCCCCGGCGGGACCCTGCGCCCTGCGCCCAGTCGCGCCACAATCTCACGAGCTGAGCAGGAAAATGGAGCCTGTAACGGCGCTAGGACGGGCGGTCGTCGTGCCCGCCAGGTCGTTGCGGGCGGCTGCGGGGCCGTGCGACGTGGACGCTCGCCAAAATTCCACCGTTGTACTGTACTCGTGCGTCTATACTCCCTTGCCTTCACCGCAGAGGTCGCAACCGGGTACCCGATACCCGTACCCTACCCGATACCCGGCTATCCGTACCCGGCCGGGTACGGGTAACCGTTTGCGACCCTGGTGCGGCCGGGTACGGGTACGGGTAGGCTGTGAGTCACTGGTGAGTAACCGTTTGTCACTCATTTCGGGTAGGGAACGGGTACCCAATTTGCGACCCCGGGTACCCAATTTGCGGCCGGGTACGAGTACGGAATCAAAACCCGTTTGCAACCTCTGCTTCACCAACATGCACTGGGCCAGCCTGGTATGTACGTATGCCCGTTGAACGTATTTCGCACTGCGCGTAGCCAACCGTGCTAATGGGAGGTGCGGGGAAGGACAAGATACTAAACGCACAAAAATAAGTACGGTCGAATAACTTGGGTGACCCACACGGTGTGAGGCAGGGCAATCGTTCGGCAGCGGATTAACGTATCGAACCCTGTTGAACTCTCTCGGTAAGTCAGCGCCTCTGTCAAGCTTGGTGCGGATGGGAGAAGCAACGATGCCCTTTATACCTCGGAAAGACTCACCCCAGTCTCAAGACTATTTTTTCAGGAGGGTGCCTCAGTAAGATAATTGCTGGGCTTCCCATTTCCTAGCTACCTCAGGCCAAGCCTACGACACCTGGAATTCCCATATGCCGAGAACTGATGAGGTTTGGAACATTTCAAGATATTTTATTTCACAACAGAGAGCTCATTAAGATCCGTTTTCTGTTTGTTTTTTTGTTTTCAATTTCGATGTGAGTAATTTGATTTTGAGAGCACAGCCTTCACAAAGAAGATAGAAAAGACGCGTCTTGCTTTTTAATTCACTTGAGATGCTCGGGATGTCAGGGGGTAGGAAAGTGCTGCAGATGTAAATTGGGAAGAGGAGGCTGTGGTGGATTTTAACAGATACAATGCCAATGATCAGATTCATTTAAACTATCGTCGTCCTCATAATCAGCCAGCCAATCCCCTGCTGGTTGAAGGCCAACCTCAACTCACCGGCACTTCTCAAGAACCCACCATGGTAATAATCCACCTGGCACCTGGCAACGCACGCGGTTACAACGATGCCGACAAGAACAAGCGTGGGCAACGCCGGCAACGCCGACAATACCATGACATCGCCCCCCTCCGCGTCACACCTGCGTGGGCTGCCCCGGGTCCGTAGACACGGCCTTGTAGTAGTGGAACGAGATGAGCGCCAGGTTCCAGTGCCCGTAGCCCAGGTGCAGCGCGGCGCCCCAGGGGCTCGCCCGCGCTAGCACGGAGGGGTACACGATGCCGTACATGCTCAGCACCACGGAGAGCGTCAGCAGGGCCACCGTCACCACCAGCGCCTGCGGGTGGAGGGGGGGGGTGGGGGGGGTGGCAGCGTCGTCGTCAGAGGTCGCAAACAGATTTTGACTCCTTACCCGTACCCGTACCCGGCCGCACCAGGGTCGTAAACGGGTACCTGTACCCATACCCGGCCGTACCCGTACCCTACCCGTACCCGGCCGGGTACGGGTAGGGTACGGGTATCGGGTACCTGATTGCGACCTCTGGGATGAAGCCATGTTGCAGGCGCGGGTGGGTTGATTCTAGGAACTTGAATTGTGAGAAGAGACAAGACGTTGGGAAATGAGTGGCAAATGGTGACTCACCAGTGACTCACGGCCTACCCGTACCCGGCCACACCAGGGTCGCAAACGGGTACCCGTACCCGTACCTGGCCGGGTACAGGTAGCCGGGTATCGGGTAAGGTATGGGTATTGGGTACCCGGTTGCGACGTCTGGTCGTCGTTCAGCGTCGCCGTCGTTCCGCTGTTCGCCAAACGGCCGCCACGGACGGCACGGACGTCCGTGGATGTTGACGCCAGCCCCCCGCGGCACGCTGGCCGCCTCGGTCGGTTGTCGTAGTCATCGTTGTTATCGTCGTTATTGTCGTAGTCATTGTCGTCGTCGTCATCATAGGCATCATCGTCATCATCACCGCAGTCATCGTAGTCATCGTCATAGGCATCATCGTAGTCATCGTCGTTATTGTCGTAGTCATTGTCGTCGTCATCATAGGCATCATCATCATCGTCATCATCACTGTAGTCATCGCCGTAGTCATCACCGTAGTCATCATCATAGGCATCATCGTCATCATCATCATAGTCATCATCACCGTAGTCATCATCCTAGTCATCATCATAGGCATCATCATCATCACCGTAGTCATCGTCGTGATCAGCACCGTGGAGAGCATCGCTCGGTCGCAGCGTTCACAGCCAACACCGGCGTCCCAAGCACGGCAGGCTTATTCAGCCGCTATCGTCCGCATCGTCAACATCGCAGTCGGCCCCACTAACAGAATCAGAATGTTTGTACTGGAGGAATCCGATGAGCTCTAAACCTCTTTTTTTTTCTCCTCAGATGCCCAGTAGGGGCGGGTGAGAACGTTACAGCAGCAAACAGTACAAACTCTTGTTAGTAGCGCCAGCTCACTGCTCGGCTGCTGCTGCTGCTGCCTTC